>NC_092767.1:63873640-64207447 GCF_047496795.1 Chiloscyllium punctatum | reverse complement strand
GAGGAGCATACGTTGGGAGCATAGGCTGTCAGGGAAGGATGTGGTGGAAATGTGGAACTTTTTCAAGGAGCAGATACGACGTGTCCTTGATATGTATGTACTGATCAGGCAGGAAAGAAATGGTCGTGTGAGGGAGCCTTGGTTGACGAGGGAGGTTGAATGTCTAGTAAAGAGGAAGAAGGAGGCTTACATAAGGTTGAGGAAACAAGGTTCAGACAGAGCAGAGGAGGGATACAGGATAGCCAGAAGGGACCTGAAGAAAGGGATTAGGAGAGCTAAGAGAGGGCATGAAAAATCCTTGGCGGATAGGATCAAGGATAACCCCAAGGCATTCTATGCGTATGTGAGAAACCTGAGAATGACGAGAACGAGGGTAGGTCCGATCAAGGACAGTAGTGGGAGACTGTGTATTGAGTCGGAAGAGATAGGAGAGGTCTTGAACAAGTACTTCTCTTCAGTATTTACGAACGAGAGGGACCGTATTGTTGATGAGGAGAGTGTGAAACGGACTGATAAGCTAGAAGAGATACCTGTTAGGAAGGAAGATGTGTTGGACATTTTGAACAACTTGAGGATAGACAAGTCCCCCGGGCCTGACGGGATATATCCTAGGATTATGTGGGAAGCAAGAGAGGAAATTGCAGTACCGTTGGCAATGACCTTCTCGTCTTCACTGGCAACGGGGGTGGTACCAGGGGACTGGAGAGTAGCGAATGTTGTGCCCCTGTTCAAAAAAGGGAATAGGGATAACCCCGGGAATTACAGGCCAGTTAGTCTTACTTCTGTGGTAGGCAAAGTAATGGAAAGGGTACTGAGGGATAGGATTTACGAGTATCTGGAAAGACACTGCTTGATTAGGGACAGCCAGCACGGATTTGTGAAGGGTAGGTCTTGCCTTACAAGTCTTATTGAATTCTTCGAGGAGGTGACCAAGCATGTGGATGAGGGTAGAGCAGTGGATGTAGTGTACATGGATTTTAGTAAGGCATTTGATAAGGTTACCCATGGTAGGCTTATGCGGAAAGTCAGGAGGCATGGGATAGAGGGAAATTTGGCCAATTGGATAGAAAACTGGCTAACCGGTCGAAGGCAGAGAGTGGTGGTAGATGGTAAATATTCAGCCTGGAGCCCAGTTACAAGTGGAGTTCCACAGGGTTCAGTTCTGGGTCCTCTGCTGTTTGTAATTTTTATTAATGACTTAGATGAGGGAGTCGAAGGGTGGGTCAGTAAATTTGCAGATGATACGAAGATAGGTGGAGTTGTGGACAGTGAGGAGGGCTGTTGTCGGCTGCAGAGGGACTTAGATATGATGCAGAGCTGGGCTGAGGAGTGGCAGATGGAGTTCAACCCTGCCAAGTGTGAGGTTGTCCATTTTGGAAGAACAAATAAGAATGCGGAATACAGGGTTAATGGTAGGGTTCTTGGTCAGGTGGAGGAACAGAGGGATCTTGGGGTCTATGTACATAGATCTTTGAAGGTTGCCACTCAGGTGGATAGAGTTTGTAAGAAGGCCTATGGAGTATTATCGTTCATTAGCAGAGGGATTGAATTCAAGAGTCGTGAAGTGATGTTGCAGCTGTACAGGACTTTGGTTAGGCCACAGTTGGAGTACTGTGTGCAGTTCTGGTTGCCTCACTTTAGGAAAGATGTGGAAGCTTTGGAGAGGGTGCAGAGAAGATTTACCAGGATGTTGCCTGGAATGGAGAGTAGGTCGTACGAGGATAGGTTGAGAGTTCTCGGCCTTTTCTCGTTGGAACGGCGAAGGATGAGGGGTGACTTGATAGAGGTTTATAAGATGATCAGAGGAATAGATAGAGTAGACAGTCAGAAACTTTTTCCCCGGGTACAACAGAGTGTTACAAGGGGACATAAATTTAAGGTGAAGGGTGGAAGGTATAGGGGAGATGTCAGGGGTGGGTTCTTTACCCAGAGAGTGGTGGGGGCATGGAATGCGCTGCCCGTGGGAGTGGTAGAGTCAGAATCATTGGCGACCTTTAAGCGGCATTTGGATAGGTACATGGATGGGTGCTTAATCTAGGTTAGAAGTTCGGCACAACATCGTGGGCCGAAGGGCCTGTTCTGTGCTGTATTGTTCTATGTTCTATGTTCTATGTTCTAATCTCCCCATCGTATAGGGCAACATTTACACGATTATTGGTGGGACTAGGGGGGGTTTGAGCTATTAAGGAGAGGCTGGAACTTTTTTTTTCCCCTGGAGGGTAAGGGGTGACTTTATAGAAATAATGACGGGCTTGGATTGGGTGAATTATGAAGGTCTTTTTCCCAGTGTAGGGGAATCCAAAACTAGAGGGTATAGGTTTAAGATGAGAGGGGGAAGAGTTAAAAGGGACCTGAGGGACATCTTTTTCACACAGAGGGTGGATCGTGTATGGAATGAGCTGTCAGAGGATGTGATGGAGGTTGGTACAATTATAACATTTAAAAGGCATCTGGATGGGTATACGAATAGGAAGGGTTGGGAGGGATATGAGCTAAATGCTGGCTAAATGGGACGAGTTCAGTTTAGGATACCTGTATGGCCTGGATGAGTTAGGCTGAAGGGCCTGTAACTGGGCTGTATGACTCTTTGACAGTCACAACATACAAAAGATACTTCGATAAGTACATGAATGGGAAAGGTTTGGAGGGTTAAGGGCTAGGAGCAGGCAGGTGGAATTAGTTTAATTTGGGAAAACTGGTCAGCATGGATGAGTTGGACAGAAGGATCTGTTTCTATTCTTTATGACTCTATGACTATGATTCGGTGACATCACTGAAGTAGATTATCTGCTCGTTTATCTAACTAAAGCCTCCGGGACACTGCTGGGAAAATGAGATATATTCGCTGTGGCAGAGACTGGAGTTTGAAAGTGTTCGTGAATTGTAAAGCATTTTGAGAAGCAAAGTCCTACACACATGCGGTCCCTGTCATCTGCTGAGGCAGCCTCAGATGCCACAGCAGAAGCTAAAAGGAAATTGTCGACAAACCTGGACACAGCTACGTCAGGCAAAACAACGGAAAAATGCTGAAAAGCGAATTAACCCAGAACTTTATGAAACGTGAGGCTACCTTCCAGATCTGGGTTAGCATTATAGCAAACAGAGCAAAGATTACAGATACTTCCACAAAGGGGCATGAATTAGCAGCACTTGAGGTGACAGAAAGGGAAAGTGCTTATCTGACCGAACACCAGAATAATGAAAGATGTAGCAATTCAATAGAACAAAGAACTCTAAAGTTTGCATGTGAAGGTGCAGGAAATGAGGATTTTTTGTTTCAATAGTTTTCTGTAACAACAGTCTTCTGTTGTCTAAATGTAAAAAAGGTGAGGTGCATAGATTCAGTTCACCTCGAAGTCTATTGAGGATTTATTTCCAGATGTCTGCGATACAGAGTAAACTCCTGACACAGTCTGGCCCTACAATGTTGCAGTGCAGAAAGTCAGAGACCTGTGCTCATAAGCTAACTCCTGGGTACTTGACACATTTGCACATTAAGTTCTTTGAGGGAAATCACTCCAAATGTAATAGCAACAACATTCCTGGGATGGGAGGGAGATTGGATCAGTAAGGATTATATTCACTGGAGTTTAAAAGAATGAAGAGGGAAATCTTATAGAAACCTGTAGAATTCTTTCAGGATAAGCACAGGAAGGATGTATCCCATAGCCAGGGGGTCCCAGTCTAAGGATATGGGGTAGGCCATGAATGGCATTAATGACCCAAATGGGTTTTAACAACCATCCACAATGGTTTCCTCATGATCGCCATTAGACTCTGAAGTCCAGATTTGCTTTTTAATTGAACTCAAATTCCTCCATCTGCCATGGAGGGGTTTGAACCCAGATCCCCAGATTAACAATCTAGAGATAATGTCACTAGGTCACTGCCTCCCCGGTACAAATATCTTGTCCATTTTCCACATACTTGACCAGTCCCCTGATATTTTTCTGCATTCTGCAGCTTTCCTCCTCTTGGCCAAGGACTGAGATGAGGAGAAACCCAGAGAGTGGGGCGCCCGTGGAATTCACTAATGCAGAAAGTTGAGATGAAGACACTGCACGTTTTCAAGAAAGAGTTTTTAAGTCTAAAGAGACTAAAGAAAGGCAGCAGGAACAGGGCACTGAGTTGGAAGAACAGCCATGATCATATTGGATGGCAGAACAGGCTCAAAGGGCCGAATGGCCTAATCCAGTTACTGTCTTCAATGTTTCAATATGAAGTGGGGTATTCTCCCAGAAAGCTGAACAGCTAATCTCTAAGACCAAGTGCAGGTTGTGAACAAGTCAGTCCCCTATAGCAAACCTGTGTGGCTCATGTTCTAAAATATATAAAGAGTTGTTTGCTTAAATAAATCATTCACACACCACCCTGCCCCCCCTCCCCCCCACCCCAGCCAAAAACAAATTGCAGATCGGTTGAGACAATGTGACCCCAGTGTGCCTAATGTGTGACTCTGCGGTAGTGTTTTATTCACATCGACGGATGGCTCATTTCAAGGGGTTGAGTTATCTGCTGGCTAATATTCTCCAGCCGAAGTGTGACAGGGCAGCTCTACTAAAAGTGCCCTATTTCAGAGAGGAGATGAAACTAGGGCCAGAGTCTGCGAATTCCAGAACACGACATTGAAGGCAACCATGTCAGCGGTCTCTGGTGCTATGAGCGATATTGAGCCCTCCGTCAGCTAAAAACAGGTTACATCATTATACAATTCCTATAGTGTAGAAGCAGGCCATTCAGTCCATCAAGCCTATACTGACCCTGCAAAGAGCATCCTAACCCCATCAAACCATGGCTAATCAACATGACCTACACATTCCTGGACACTATGGGGCAATTTAGCATGGCTAATCCACCCTGACCTGCACTTCTTTAGATTGGGGGAGGAAACACACGCAGACACGAGGAGAATGTGCAAACACCACACAGACAGTCACCCAAGGCTGGCGTTGAACCCACATCCCTGGTGCCATGAGGCAGCAGTGCTAACCACTGAGCCACTTTTAAATGTCACGATGCCATTTGTATGGTGAGCACCCCAGCTACTAACAGTTGTTATAGTGCCTAGGCCATACCCCTACCTTTCAGCTGGGAGATTCAGGTTCAAGTCCCACCTCCTCCAGTAGTGTGCAGCAATATCTCTGAACAAGTTAATTTGAGAATATCTTTGTCGGTGGCGAACTTCACTTTCAGTAAAGCACTTTTGGTCTTTGTGAGCTTGTGAAAGGTGCTACATAAATGGAAGTCTGCTAGGATCAGCAAGATCAGTCATCGGTGAACCTCAACGCGTAAAGTTGTTTAAAAAATCAATGAAATTTATCAAGTTAATGTCTCCTCTTGCCTTGAAGGAATCTGGACTCAGAGTTGTCATGTTTAACCCATCTTGGAATCGCGCTACATTTGAGAGCCTGCTGGGAATGTGGGATTGTGGAATTTACACCTATTGAACATCCTGATAAATGAGAAGAGTTGTACAATATTTTGAATATCTTTTCTCTGCGTGGAGACAGGAAGAAGCTTCCCTTAAATCGAAACAGACTTCCCTTTCGTGCTGTTCCAGAACTTCACAAAATTGCATCCAACTTGAGGAGTTATTACAACTGTTCTCCATCTCAGTTACAAGTACACAGACTGACAGGCAACAGCACTGGGCTAGAGTTCCACACATGTCGCCAATAAAGGAAGGTTTCAAGTAATCTGCATCCTCTGTTTCAAACCTTTCAGGTTGCACTTCAGAATTTTTGATGCGCTTTCAAAGTGCAGCTGCAGTTTAATATAAGTCAATCCAATGTAAAAATGCTTAGGCCATGGTTTCACCACATTACCACAAGGCCCAAGTCAGGAGTGTGAGGGAATACTCCCAACTTGTCCCTGGATGGGGGCAGCTCCAACAGCACTCAAGAAGCTTGACACCATCCAGGACAAAGTAGCCCCCCGCTTGATTGGCACCACATCCACAAAACGTCCCCTCCCTCCCCCACCGACGCTCAGTAGCAGCAGGGTGTACCATCTACAAGATGCACTGCAGCAATTCACCAAAGATCCTCAGACAGCACCTTCCAAACCAATGACCACTTCCATCTAGAAGGGCAAGGGCAGCAGACACATGGGAAGACCCCACCCCCATGCAAGTTCCCGTCCAAGTCACTCACTATCCTGACTTGGAAATATATCGTCGTTCCTTTAGTGTCACTGGGTCTGGAATGTAGTGTCTGAGAGTGTGGGGGAGGCAGGTTCACTCGAGGGGGTTAGGGTCTAGACTGTACTATCTGAGTGTGGGAGATGCAGGTTCACTCGAGGGGGTTAGGGTCTAGACTGTACTATCTGAGTGTGGGAGATGCAGGTTCACTCGAGGGGTTAGGGTCTGGAATGTACTGTCTGAGAGTGTAGGGGAGGCAGGTTCACTCGAGGGGTTAGGGTCTGGAATGCACTGTCTGAGAGTGTGGAGGAGGCAGGTTCACTCGAGGGGGTTAGGGTCTGGAATGTAGTGTCTGAGAGTGTGGGGGACGCAGATTCACTCGAGGGGTGAGGGTCTGGAATGTACTGTCTGAGAGTATGGGGAGGCAGGTTCACTCGAGGGGGTTAGGGTCTGGAATGGACTGTCAGAGAGTGTGGTGGAGGCATGTTCACTCGAGGGGTTAGGGTCTGGAATGTACTGTCTGAGAGTGTGGGGGGAGGCAGGTTCACCCGAGGGGTTAGGGTCTGGAATGTACTGTCTGAGAGTGTGGGGGAGGCTGGTTCACTCGAGGGGTTATGGTCTGGAATGGGCTGTCTGTGAGTGTGGGAAGGTGGGTTCACTCGAGGGGTTAGGGTCTGGCGTGTACTGTCTGAGAGTGTGGGGGAGGCAGGTTCACTCGAGGGGTTAGGGTCTGGAGTACTGTCTGAGAGTGTGGGGGAAGTGGGTTCACTCGAGGGGTTAGGGTCTGGAATGTACTGTCTGAGAGTGTGGGGGAGGTGGGTTCACTCAATGGGTTAGGGTTTGGCGTGTACTGTCTGAGAGTGTGGGGGAGGCAGGTTCAGTCAAAGGGTTAGGGTCTGGAATGGACTGTCTGAGAGTGTGGGGGAGGTGGGTTCACTCAATGGGTTAGGGTTTGGCGTGTACTGTCTGAGAGTGTGGGGGAGGCAGGTTCAGTCGAGGGGTTAGGGTCTGGCGTGGCCTGTCTGAGAGTGTGGGGGAGGCAGGTTCAATCACAGCCTTCAAAACGGAATTGGTTCATTATCTGAAGCAACAACAGTAGCTGGTCTACTGGGCAGCAGGACAGGATGCCTTCCTGAAATGGAGAGCCAGTACTGACATAACGGATTGAAAAGCTTCATCTATGTTGCATTCTTTGATTCTACTCAATGATTTGGTGATTCCCTTGAAATATGAATTAATGAAGAACATTTTGAGACATTTAATTGCTATTAACCTGCAATGAATTATTTTGTAGCTACAACAGAAGCTATCCCAAGTAATATTTATTTCGTTGGGCAGTTTCTCTATTATTCACGACTGTGAATACTGTGACTGGGATTAACTTTACTCACAATAAACCACCTTATTGCTGGAAAAAAAAAGGCATGTTGCCAAACTTTTTTATCTTGATTTCATCAGGGTAGGATTGCAAGAATGTCAACTTTGAAAGGGAGCAATCACAGGGGAGGAAGCATAAATTGCTTTTCCCCTCTGAATTCTGGCAAGGGCAAAATCTTCGACAGCTTGTCTCTTCTCTCAGTAACACTCAAATGCTGTACCAGAAGGGAGCATTTGTCTGTAACTCTCCTCGACTGACTATATTTTGCTGTGAAATCCCACTCTTATTGGGCCACCGTGCTGACGCTTCAGTAATGAACTCTGTTTGCTGAGGTTTACCGAGGCTGTGTTTGCTGCAGTTCAATGTTTAACGTCACTGCTGCAAAAACAGACTGTTTGCTGTGAGCTCTGACATAAACCCCTTGGCAGGTGTATTGCTGTTGCTCCCTAAGCTGTCAGTTTTTGTTGGAACCCTGGGATTTAACCTGATACCACGTTTCTACTCTATCACGAACACCGTTGACTTGGTTACATCAGAGCCAGGGTCCAAAATCTTTCCACTCTTAGCTGCAAAATGACTAAAAGGAAGTTTAAGGATCCGTTACTTGAAGATGAAAGGAATCAAAGAAAATATAGAACACGGTTAAGAACTAAACTTTATTTTAAGTTAATTCCTTTTTTTCCATACTCTTCCACGTGGGTGTCGCTGGCTGGGGAGGTGGCTATTGACCTACTTCGTTAATATCTAATTCACTAGTTGTCATTGAGAAGGTAGGGGTGAGCTGCCTTCTTGAACCGCTGTAGTCCGTGTGTGCTGTGGGTAGACCCATGATGCCCTGACGGAGGGAATTCCAGGATTTTGACCCAGCGACAGCGAGGGAATGGCGATATATTTCCAAATCAGGATGGTCAGTGGCTTGGAGGGGAACATGCAGTGGGTGGTGTTCCCCTGTATCTGCTACCCATGTCCTTTTTAGATGTTAATGTTGGTGGATTTAGAAGATTGGAAAGAATAAAAATAGAAGGGAATGGAAAGACATGGCAAACATTTATAGGATGACTATGACGGTAAATATTCATTTTTGTGTCAATGGAGTCCTTAAGGACCCATAATGTCGCAGTACTATATATGCTGGCTGTTCAGCACACTGGGATGCTCCTGAGAGTCTTGACTTCAGTAGCAACATAGATTCATAGTCAACTGAGTTCAACAACAACAGCTTGCGTTTCTGTAGCCCCCACGACATTGTGAAGCTCCCCAATGTGTTTTTGGGCAGCACTATCCCATCCTGAGAGCACTGTGGGCCATGGCAAGCATGAGAACGAAAACATGATTCGCAGCATCAGGAGAAAGAAATCAGATTTTCCCCTTTACATTTATCAGGAAGCAGCAAGATCCCTTTCCTCACCCCCCCCCCCCCCCCCCCCCCGTATATTTATGGCTCGTTTTTAGCTGGTCTCTGTCTTCTCATTTCTGTGGAGTGCACAATTCTCCCAGGTGCCGGGGGGTCGGCGGGGGTGGGGGGGTGGTGGCGGGGTGGGGAAACCAGGGAGCACTAATTGGAAGATCCGACAGTTTCTTCCTCAGCTCCCCACATTGATCATCCGTCTCCAACATCTCATGGCACTTACCGTAGGCAGTGATCACCCCTAACTTTCATCCATGGAATATGGCAGACCATGGGCAACCTCAGACTAAACTCAGAAGCGGCTGCACTTTTGGATCTCTCTCTCTCAGTTTACCTCAGCCAGGTCACTGCCTCCGTATCTGAATCTCAGGCATTTTAACTCACTGAGCCTTTCCGTGGACCTTTGCGATCTGCAGACACGTGCAACAGATATGAGCTGCTATACATTGGGATAGCACAAGGTGGTTTCGAATACAGCCATATTACCCAACACCCCTAACACCAAATCCACAGCCCAGACCATCACGGAGGCCAACCTCTCATCCATGGACTCCATTTACCTGCCTCGTTGCTGGGGAAGGGCTGCCAACATCATCAAAGACCCCTCCCACCCCAGTATTGCTCTCTTCTGTCAGGTGGAAGATAGAGGAGCTTGGACGCACACAGCAACAGCTTCAAGAACAGCTTCTTCCTGCCGTTATTAAACTGCTGATCAGAGCCTTTAACTTCAAATAATGTTGACCTTGCTACGTTCACTTTGTCTGCAGTTACAACTCTGTGTGCCTCATTCTGTCTAAGCACCCTATGATCTGCTTGCACTGCTCACAAAACAAAGTTTTTCACTGTACTTAGGTACATGTGACTACAATCAGTCGAATCAAATTAAATCAAAGTTAGCCACAAACTGCAACTTAAGGGCCCACGGTCTCACATTTTTCCAGTACTGAGACACAGACAGCAAAATGAAATCAGCCGTTCTACCTCAGTATTCACAAGACAGTAAAAATAAATCATCACACACCCCCAAATAGTCTCTCCAATGGTTCCTAACCAGACTTCTGAATAACCAATCCCAGAAATAATTAACTTCCAGACACCAATTTTGTACTTTAAGCAAAAGATTGAACAAACCTATTAAATATAAACTGATGCCAGCAGAGAGAAAATTAAACAGCGCGGTAACCTGATTAATGGCTATGATTTAAACCTGAAACATTCGTTTTCAGCTCCATTTACACAGGCCAACAGAGTAGGGTGGTGATGGCTTAGTGCTATTATCACTAGAGTATTAATCTAGAGACTCAGGTAATGTCCTGTGGGCCTGAGTTTGAATCCTACCAATGTGGAATTTGAATTCAATTTTTTAAAAAATCTGAAATTAAGATCCTAATGATGTCCACCAAACAATTGTCAATATCTGATCTCCTTCCTATCGGAAAGGTGTTGTGAAACTTGAAGGGTTCAGAAGAGATTTACAAGGATGTTGCCAGGGTTGGAGGATTTAAGCTACAGGGAAAGGTTGAATAGGCTGGGGCTGTTTTCCCTGGAGCGTCAGAGGCTGAGGGGTGATCTTATGGAGGTTTATAAAATCATGACGGGCATGGATAGGGTAAATAGACAAGGTCTTTTCCCTGAGGTAGGAGAGTCCAGAACTAGAGGGCATAGGTTTAGGGTGAGAGGGGAAAGATATAAAAGAGACCTAAGGGGCAACCTTTTCACGCAGAGGGTGGTACATGTATGGGATGAGCTGCCAGAGGATGTGGTAGAGGCTGGTACAATTGGAACATTTAAGAGGCATCTGAATGGGTATATGAATAGGAAGGGTTTGAAGGGATATGGGCCGGGTGCTGGCAGGTGGGACTAGATTGGGTTGGGATATCTGGTCAGCATGGACTGGTTGGACTGAAGGGTCTGTTTCCGTGCTGTACATCTCTATGACTCTATGATTGTCTGTTTCCCAGGATTTAGACTGTACATTAATTTAAAAAAAAGGATGCTGGATGCTGGAAATCTAAAGTCATACTCATACATGAGGAACAAGCGAATGATCAGGGAGAAGGTAGGGCCGATCAGGGATAGCGGAGAGAACTTGTGCGTGGAGTCTGAGCAGATAGGGGAAGGCCTAAATGAGGTTTTTGCTTCGGTTTTCACCAAGGCAAGGGAGCTTGTTATAAATGAAAACTTCGAGGAGCTGGGATACAGGCTTGACCAGATCAAGATTGAGAAAGTTGATGTGCTGGAAATTTTGTAAAACATTAAGATTGATAAGTCCCCAGGGCCAGACCAGATTTATCCTCGGCTGCTCCGGGAAGCAAGAAAGGAAGTTGCTAAGCTGCTGGCGAGGATCTTTGTCTCCTCACTCTCCAAGGAGTCGTACCGGAGGATTGGAAGGAGGCGAATGTTGTTCCTCTTTTCAAGAAGGGGAATAGGGAAATCCCTGGCAATTACAGACCAGTCAGTCTCACATCTATGGTCAGCAAAGTTGTGGAAAGAATTCTGAGGGATAGGATTATGACTATTTGGCAAAGCATAATGTGATTAAAGGCAGTCAGCATGGCTTTGTGAGGGGCAGGTCATGCCTCACAAATTTTATTGAGTTTTTTGGAGGAGGTGTCAAGACAGGTGTACGACGATAGAGCAGTGGATGTGGTGTATATGGATTTCAGCACGGCATTTGATAGGGTTTCCCATGGTAGGCTCATTCATAAAGTCAGGAAGTATGGGATACAGGGAGATTTGGCTATTTGAATTCAGAATTGGCTGGCTGACAGAAGGCAGAGAGTGGTTGTAGACGGAAAGTATTCTGCCTGGAGGTCAGTGCTGAGTGGGTCCCGCAGGGCTCTGTTCTTGGGCCTCTGCTCTTTGTAGTTTTTATAAATGACTTGGATGAGGAGGTTGAGGGGTGGGTTTGTAAATTTGCAGATGACACAAAGGTTGGAGGTGTCGTCGATAGTATTGAGGGCTATTGCAGGCTGCAGCGTGACAGAGACAGAATGTAGAGCTGGGCTGAGAAATGGCAGATGGAGTTCAACCTGGATAAATGCAAAGTGATGCATTTTGGAAAGTCAAACTCAAATACTGAATATAGGATTAAAGACAGGATTCTTGTCAGTGTGGAGGAACAGAGGGATCTGGGTGTGCAAGTACATAGATCCTTCAAAGGGAATCCAAGTGAAGAGGGTTGTTAAGAAAGCAGATGGAGTTTTGGCTTTCATTAACAGGGGGATCGAATTTAAGAGCTGTGACGTTTTGCTGCAGTTCTACAAGTCCCTGGCGAGACCGCACTTGGAATATCGTGTCCAGTTCTGGTCGCCCTACTATAGGAAAGATACAGAGGCTTTGGAGAGGGTTCAAAGAAGGTTTACCAGGATGCTGCCTGGACTGGAGGGCTTGCCTTATGAAGAAAGGTTGAATAAGCTCGGATTTTTCTCTCTGGAGAGAAGGAGGAAGAGAGGTGACCTGATTGAGGTGTATAAAATAATGAGAGGAATAGATAGAGTCAATAGCCAGAGACTTTTTCCCAGGGCAGGATTGACTGGTACGAGAAGTCATAGTTTGAAGATATTAGGAGGAAGGTATAGAGGAGACGTCAGAGGTAGGTTCTTTACGCAGAGAGTTGTGAATGCACGGAATGTGTTGCCAGCTGTAGTGGTGGAAGTGAAGTCATTGGGAACATTTAAGTGACTGCTGGACGTGCACATAGATAGGGCAGTGAGATGAGGGGTGCGTAGGTTAAGTTACTATATTTTACAGGATTAAACCGCGGCACAACATTGTGGGCCAAAGGGCCTGTTCTGTGCTGTACTTTTCTATGTTCTAAAGCAGAAAGCGCTGGAGAAACCCAGCAAATCTGACATCTGTGGAGAGAAAGAGGAATGTAGAGTTAATGTTACAAGCCCATTGTCAGAACTGTTCAGAAAAAGCAAACTTTGTCCTGCTCACTGTGAGCATGCTGGTTGCTACTGTTCACCCTCATTCTGCAGCTGAGTTTCAGTGCAGAGTAGAATACTCTCCAGATCATAAACTCTGAGAGTTAGTTCCAAGCTCCACCTAAAATCAGCGTCCCTCCCCTCACACCACATATTCCCTTCATATCATATTCCCTTCCCCTTCAGATTCGCTTTGGTATACCTGTCTCTCTCAACTTCATCAGCTTTCAGCCTCCCTGTCCAAGCCTTCCATTTAACTCTCAATGTCTCCTACACACCCCAGCCCCTGTTCTGATGCACAGCTGATCCCACTATTGTAGTCCATTGTCTCTTCCCACCCCAGTGATTCCCGAACCTACTGCCACCTCACTGCCCCCCCCCTCCCTTAGTACCCCGGGTCCTCCCGTGTTGTTGTCTGATCCAGCTCCTCAGGGGGGGATGTTATATCCTGGCCCACCTGTAGCCCCAAGCTGCAGTTCCTGGGTCTACAGATGGGCTGGAAGGGGTTTGATCTGCATGGACCCTCCGCGCCTGGAAGGTTTTGCGTGCACCAAGCCCGGGGAGGGGGGTGTGTTGCTGTCTGGAGTACTCAGACTCTCTGAGGGTGTCCTGTACAGATTCACATTCCTCAGTTGCAATGCTACCGAGTTGGGGGAGCGCTGGCAGACTGGAGGTGGTCTTCTCTGGAGAGGGGGGGGTTGAGAAGAGACAGTGGTGGTGTATTTCCCCATCTATCTGGTTGCCAGCTGGTACCAGCCTGTATCCTTGGAAGGACGGGCACTTGGATTGAGCTCCTGGGTCCCCTGTGCCCTGTGACTCTGATGCTGCTGATGCTGAGAGACAATGGCTGCAGCCATGGGGAAAATCTCTGGGGGCAAATCCAGCAGCCACTGGGCATTTAATCGGAACTGGCTCCCCATGTCGGCCACTAACCTGCCCCACATTGGCAGCCAGTTGGTTCTGAGAACATTGGTGGACTCCTCTAACTGTTAAGGCCAGTTTTCTAAGTGCCCCTCTGTCAGTAATGACCAACACCATAGGGATCCTCCCTTCCTGGGGCTCAGCAAGGGCCTGGTCTCTAGGCATCCTCCAAGTGCCAATGCTCTGAGGGTCAGTGCTTCCCACTAAACCTGTTGTGGAGGTGGGTGGATGATGTCCTCTCAACAATCCTCTCAGCTGGCGCAGGAGGCAGCCTGGCCAGTTTATCCTCAGAAGAACTGGTGCTTTCTCCTTCATGGATGGAGGAGAAGCTAATAGAGTGAGGAGCTGGCATCTCTATGGGTGCTGTACAAGAGATGAGAGGTGCAACATGGGTAGGAGATTGAGCATGTTACACATGGTTTCCCAGTGGTGTGAGGGGAGACTAGCACGATACAACTTACTTGGCCACTTGATATGAAAGTTTTGGCCATCTCTCAATGAGTGGCTCCCATCCTCTTCCATAAATTCAAGTATTTCCTTTTAGTAGCAGAGCAAGGAGACAAATATTGCCAACCCCAGTTCCTAGCTTTGCCCTCTCTGCCCTATGATGCAACATCATCTCCTCCAATGAGGCAAGAGATGTCACGTTGGTACACAAGCGGGAGAGGTTGCCAAAATGTGCCCACTGAGTGAGTGGGAAGTGCAGAGGGCAGGGAGGGTTTGTTGCTCAGGGGGACGAGAGTGGTTAGAGCATGCGTCTTTATGGGAAGTGGGTACAATGGCTGACTCCTAACAGTATGTGGTCCAGCAGAGAGACAATGCCACTGGTGGTGCGCCAAAGGGCATTGAACTTCTTATGGCGCTGCTGAACAATTCGGCCACCCGTGGACCTGCCTGTGATCTGGGGATAGAATTGTAGCTGGGTACAAGAGGAGGCCATTTGGGTATGTAGCACTGTCCATACTGGCCGTGTCTGGTCTCAGCTGACAGACCAGGGGCAAGAGGGTGGTCCTCCCCTCCAACACCCCACCAACCCCAAGCTCCAGTTCTCTGTGAGCTGGAGTGCCAACTCTCCTACCTCAGCCATTTCCTTTGGTCTAGAGATACACTCAGAATTGGTGATTCTTACCTCACAATTTTTGAGATGAGACCAACCAAGGTTTAAATATGGTGCCCTTGATGCCAATGCCAGATGGACCCAGTGGTGTGAGGTACAGCACAAGAATAGAGTCACTATAGTGTGCAGAAAGAGGCCATTCAGCCCATCAAGTCTGCACCAACCCTCCAAAGAGCATTCAAACCCATCCCTGCAACCCCACACTTAGGGTGGCCGATCCACCTAAACTGCACATCTTTGGACTCTGGGAGGAACCCCGCACAGACACCCGGGGGAGTGTGGAATCTCCACATGGATCGAACCCAGGTCCCTGGCGCTGTGAGGCAGCAGTGCTAATCATTGAGCCATTGTGCCTCCAACTTGAGTGTGCAATATACTGTGAAAGCCATTGTGGACCCTGGGAGCATCTTTAACATGCAGTAGAAGATTGCTTGAGGATAGAACAGCATCGCTTGGGAAGCAGGGTGGCTCAATGGTTAGCACTGCGACCTCATAGCACCAGGGACTTAGGTTCACTTCCAGCCTCGGGCGACTGTCTGTGTGGAGTTTGCACATTCTCCCCGTGTCTGCGTGGGTTTCCTCCGGGTTCTCCGGCTTCCTCCCACAATCCAAAGATGTGCAGGTCAGGTGCATTGGCCATGCTGTAGTTTCCAGGGATGGGTAGGGTAGGGGAATGGATCTGGGTGAAATATGCTCGGGAGAGTTGGTGTGGATTTGTGGAGCTGAATGGTCTGTCTGCACAATGTAGGGACCCTATGATAGCCACTATGGCCCACAGAGGGAAACTCATTGAAGATACTACTTTGCTAAAATATGGGAAAAATCAGCTGAAGAGCATTGGAATTCATAGCCAAGCCATGATGGCAAATATTAAGGTGGGTGATCAAAAGCTGACCCAAACAGGTACAATTTTACATAGTGTCTTAAAGCAGGAGAGAAAGGAGGTGAAGCTGAGAGCGATAGAAAGGGAATTCTCAAGCCTGGGGCACCGGTAGCTGCAGATATTACCAGGTCTACATGGACTCAGCATGGATTTTCAGGCGATTCCTCAAAGTGCAGTCCCATCATGCTGAAGTACTTCAGAAAGACTAAAATATTTGAACTTTCACCTTTATCTCATTTTCAACTTCAAACTGAGAAGGTCTGTACTGTGTAACTTTTAATTTAATTTTGTTTGTTTTTTGCTGCACTATAATTACTGCTATGTTTAAGTTTTAACTTTGTTCTTTCTCTCTCCCTTGTTCTTACGATTCTGTACCTGGGTACTTAGAGTCATACAGCTATATAGTCCAACATCACGGAGACAGGCCCTTTGGTCCAAACTGGTCCATGTCAACCAAAATGTCCATTCATGCTAACCCCCACTTCCCTGCACTTGGCCCATATTCTTCTAAATGTTTCCTATCCATGTACTTGTCCAAAGGCCTTTTAAATGTTGCTAATGTACCCGCCTCAACCACTTCCGCTGGCAGCTCATTCCATACGCGCACCACCCTCTTGCACCCAAGTTGGCACCTTGCGTGGTGACATCATACATTTTTCTCTGTAGTCCCTGTACTTTTGTCCTCGAGAATAAACTCAAAATCAAAAGCGTTGCACACTGGGCATGGGTGAAGACCTGAACTGGAGACGTGTCAAATTCTGAGGCAGCTAGTTGACAGGAATGGAAGAGATTAGAGAGATCGGGAAATGGAAGGGACTGGAGCCATAGAGGAAGGTTTTTAAATTGTGACCATGAGTACGGCACTGAGGAGGGAATGAGAATCGCTGTGGGTTTGGACGTGAGCATCAGGTCTGAATGAGCTGACATTTATTGGGAGTGGACAAGAGGAACAGTAGATTCATCGAGTCTGGAGTCAACGAAGTTATGGACATGGATTTCAGGGGCTGGCGGAATAGGTGTGAAATGTTTAGAAACAGGCACAATGACACCTTACAGAGTGGACTCCACGCAAATATCAAACCACGGTTATCATAGAAATCCAGGGTAGCAGAGAACCAGTAAAGCATATTGCTGGAGAAACTCAGTAGGTCCGGAGCATCTGTGGAGAGAGGAAGCAGAGTCCGGTATCCTTTCTTTGGAACTCTGCTTTCTTCTCATAAATGCTGCCAGACTTATTGAGTTTCTCCAGCAATTTTCTGCTTCGGATTTCCAGTTGTTTGTTTTATTATTGAACAAGTGGATACTTTATAATCCCATTCATTCCGAGAGTGAAGACAATTGCCTTTGAGACATTGTGGTACCATGCTCTATCTATTCCAGGGTTTTAGTTAATTGTTAGAAGCTCCTAAATATATCCAAAAGAAAAGATTAAAGCAAAGAGCTAACCTTTGTTTTCTCCACAACTGCAAGTCTCTCACTGTGCCTCGTTAAGTTGTACATAGCTTTAATTAGCAAGAATATTTCCTCTTCCATTTTCCAATCAGATCAATTTTAAGCTTCATTTCCTCATTTTCCAGTTCCAGTCATAATTCGAATCTCATCTGCTCTCTTCAACCAGCTCCTCCTCGCTGTTCCAGGAGGACAATAGTTTTTTACAAGGACATCTCACTGCTGTCATGTCCTTTCTTAACTAGACTTTGCTAGAATTCCCTTGGCAACACCATCAGACGACAGGTCTCATTTCTAGAGGTAGCAAGGACCTGCTGGTTGAGACGTTTTTAACGGATACCAAGCTGTGCCAAAGCAGCATTGGAAACAACGGTGCCAAGTTTGGTCAACACACCAGCTGCGAGAAGACACAGACGATGATGACTTGACTTGTCCGGACTTGTCCTACCTGCCTATCTTCTTTTCCACCTATCCACTCCACCCTCTCCTCCTTGACCTATCACCTTCATCCCCTCCCCCACTCACCCATTGTACTCTATGCTACTCTCTCCCCACCCCCACCCTCCTCTAGCTTATCTCTCCACGCTTTAGGCTCACTGCCTTTATTCCTGATGAAGGGCTTTTGCCCGAAACATCGATTTCGCTGCTCGTTGGATTCTACCTGAACTGCTGTGCTCTTCCAGCACCACTAATCCAGGAAACAGTCACCTACCCACCATCACCACTGGGCAAGAGAACATCAAGGGCAACGATAAAATAGAGAGCCGGGGATGCTGGAGAGCTGAAACGGACAAAAGCAGAAATTGCTGGAGAAACACAACAGAGTTCTTCAGGAGGGTCGCTAGACTCGAAACATTAACTATGGTTTCTCCTACTGTAGGCCTGCTGAGTTTGGGTAGTGAAAGCAATCGAGGTTCTGAAGCAAAAAGAAGCAATAATTACTGGAGAAACTCAGCAGGCCTGTGGTGGGAACAAGTGTTGAGAGGGTGTTGCTGGAAAAGCACAGGAGGTTAGCCAACAGAGTTAACATTTTGGGTCAAGTGACCCTCCTGAAGAACTCTGTTGTGTTTCTCTGGTAATTAATGTTTTCCTTGAAATCGTGGAGGAGATAATGTAGAGATTGGTGTCCACACAAGAATTGGCAAAGCAGATTTGTGTCGTATAAGACGTTGAAAGGGTTAATATGATTAAGATGCATTGACTTGATCTTGAATGAGTCAGACCTAACATCAAGACCACCATCATAGTCTCAGTAACAATGCCAAGCACACCTAAGAGTCAAACAGCACGGTAACAGGCCCTTCTGTTCAACTCGTCTATGCCAACCAAGTTTCCCAAACTAAACTAGTCCCACTTGCCTCAGTTGGCCCATATCCCTCTAACCTTTTCCTCTTCAGGTACCTATCCAAATGTCTTTTAAATGTTGTAATTGTACCTGCATTTTCCACTTCCTCTAGCAGTTCATATGAACCACTCTCCGTGTCAAAAGGTTGCCCCTCAGGTCCCTGTCAAATCTTTCTCCTTTCACCTTAAAGCTATGCCGTCTGATTTTGAACTAGCTCACTCTCGGGAAAAGACTTTTGCTATCCACCTTATTGATGCCCCTTATGCTTTCGTAAACACTACAAGCTCCATCTCGTTTCAGAGTGTCTTCTCGTTAGACAGTCTAATGGTTTTCTACCAACACCCTAGACCAAGCAAGCGTTATGGTTCCCAAACTAAAAGGGTTAGCTTAGTTTGGGAACATGGTCTGCAAGGATCGATTAAACCAATGGGTCTGTTTCCATGCTGTCTGACTCTATGACTCTAATTGTCCTCAATATTGACTCTGACCTGCGTGAAGCCTGAAGGTATCAGGGCACACATGGGCAGTATGTCTCACCCCTCATAACCAATAGTCAGCTAGCACATAAACATGGTGAGCAGTGGTGAACATTCATCTTACAACACATTGGTCTTCCAGCAGCTCCACACAACGAACACTTCCAATGCCATCAATCCAGCAATGAGCCTCGACATGCCCTGAGTCCATACACCAGAGATGAATGGAAGAGTGTCATGAAGTTGTCAAGAAAATTGGACATCTTTTACAAGAACTGCTTCAGTGGGATCTTGGACATCAGATGGAGCCCAAGTTGAGCACCTAAATGAAAGGACTCCAGACTATAGGGTTTGAACTGCTGTGGCCTGCTTACAATTGCTGCCAAAACAATTGTAACTAGTAACATTTCCAAACAAAACCCATGGCCAGAACAGTGAACTATTGAGTTTACATGGCAAGAAGAGGTTGATTGTGCAATGGAGGGTTGACCCACACATGACCTTGCTAACATGTGGGAGTGGGAGTGGGGGGGTGGGGGGGCACCTTTATTAGGAATTCAGGTGAATTCAGATTAGAAAGTGGAACCATTCCTGAAATGTGCAAGCAATTTGTTCCAAAGATTCGGCGAACATATCCATGTTTAAAGCTACAAAATTGCCACAGTTTCAATCTTTGTCCATTAGCTCATGATTTATTTATGTTACTGCGCTTCGCAGGGACTTTGAAAGATGTTTGTTTCACAAGCGCGGAATGTAAATTCCTGACATTAGCACTACCAGATGTCTGTGCTTGGAACTTAATGCAAACATTTCAAAATGCCGAACTTTAAAATAAAGCCACATCCGTCAGGAGACATCCCGATTCTGCTAAGATTTTGCGTCCAAGCCCCTTTTATTCCTTCCCTGTCTTTAGCCAATTTCAGGTGAGTCATTTCTTAATATCTTCCAAGGTCCTTGACAAAGCGGCTCAAGGCTCAAGTTAACATTTCGGAAGAGGAGAACGGGTCTGGTGCGATGCATTTTGTGATTAGGAAATGGTGGGGCAGGAAGTGAGACATGTTAAGGTTACAGTTGTTGGGTATCTTGACACCATGAATCATGATCATTTATTCACTTCCAACAATGCAGAATCACCGAGCAGAAACTGAGAGCTGCGTTCCATACCCATGAAGACAGCCTCAATTGTGATCTTGGGTTCGTGTCACACGACATGTAACCCCACCACTGTTCTGTATTTGTACATGCTTCTTACTGTCCTGTTTTGACACCATCACTTTGACAACTTGTTACAAGCTCTCTACCCAAGTTAGTTTGTACCATTTTGGATTACTCATTACTTTGGTTTGACTCTCGGCATGTGACTGTCATTCCTGTCATGTTGTTCCAGGCATTCGTTGTGTCTCCTGCACCACCTCGTTCTTAAATTGGTGCAATCCTCTCTCTGCCTCAAATAATCAGATCACAGACGATCCCTCCACTTGCTGTTTAGCTGTTGACACTTTACCCTCACTGTCAAAAAGTGTGGCGCTGGAAAAGCACAGCAGGTCAGGCAGCATCCGAGGAGCAGGAGAATCAATTCAAAGTTTGGGAGAAGATTCATAGCTCAGGTGCTCGTTGTTGTGGTTCTGTTCGCCGAGCTGGGAATTTGTGTTGCAGACGTTTCGTCCCCTGTCTAGGTGACATCCTCAGTGCTTGGGAGCCTCCTGTGAAGCGCTTCTGTGATCTTTCCTCCGGCATTTGTAGTGGGTTGAATCTGCCGCTTCCAGTTGTCAGTTTCAGCTGTCCGCTGCAGTGGCCGGTATATTGGGTCCAGGTCGATGTGTTTGTTGTTAGAATCTGTGGATGAGTGCCATGCCTCTAGGAATCCTTAGTAGCCACACACATGGATGACAAGCAACATGAGTTCAACTGGGACAACACTACTATTATAGGACAAGCCAAGCAGAGAACAGCCAGGGAATTCCTAGAGGCATGACACTCATCCACAGATTCTATCAACAAACACATCGACCTGGACTTAATATACTGACCACTGCAGCGGACAGCTGGAACTGACAAACGGGAGCGACAGAGACAAACTGCTATAAATGCTGGAGGAAAAATCACAGAAGCGCTTCACAGGAGGCTCCCAAGCACTGAGGATGTCACCTAGACAGGGGGCGAAACGTCTGCAACACAAATTCCCAGCTCAGCGAACAGAACCACAACAGGAGAATCAATGTTTCAGGCATAAGCCCTTCATCAGGAGACTGCTCCTCAGATGCTGCCTGACCTGCTGTGCTTTTCCAGCGCCACACTTTTCGACTCTGACTCTCCAGCATCTGCAGGCCTCACTTTCTCCCACTCTACTCACACCATTTGACACTTTTGATGGCCTCCTTTTTATTCAGCCTGTCACTCCACTCATATCATTTATATAATCTTTCGATCTCTCAGCCTATAAATTCTGTGCTTGTGTGTTTATTCTCACTTCACCTGACAAAGGAGAAGCACTCGGAAAGCTTGTGATTTCAAATAAACCTGTTGGACTATAACCTGGTGTCATGTGACCTCTGACTCAGTCCACCCCCCGTCCATCACCAGCCTCAAGATGATTCCAATGCAAGATAAAGAGCTCAAGTCAAACTCTCATAATTCAGAACAAAACGGATCAGAGTAAAATTAAAGCAAAATACAGTAGATGCTGGAGATCAGAAATAAAAGCAGAAAGTGGTGGAGGAACTCAGCAGGTCTGGGAGCAGTAGTAGAGAAGGAATCACAGTATCTCTTCTGGAGTACTGTGTCGTTCTCGTCATCCAGTTATCAGAAGGATATTAATAAACTGCAGAGGGTTCAGAAAGGATTTACCAGGATGTTGCCAAAAATGGAAGGTATGAGTTATAGAAATAACTTGGAAAGACTGGGACTTTTTTCACTGTTTAATTCACACTGTTACAGAGGTTTATAAAATCATGAGGGGCACGGATAAAATGATTGACAAGGGTCTTTTCCCTAGGGTGGGAGAGTTCAAGACTCTTGTGGCATATTTGTAAGGGTGAGAGGAGAAGATTTAAAACGGACATGAGGAACAACTTTTTTACATAGAGAGTGGTTCATGTGTGGAATGAATTTTCAGAGAAAATGGTGGATTCAGGTACAGTTACAACGTTTAAAAGACATTTGGATAAGTTCATGAATAGGAAAGGTTTGGAAGGATATGGGCCAAAGGGGGCCAAGTTTAGTTGAGGAACATTGTTGGCATGGACTGGTTGGACCGTAGAGTCTGTTTCCATGCTGCATGACTCTAATTACCCTCAATAGTGACTCTGAACTATATGAAGCCTGAAGGTATCAGGGCACACATGGGCAGGAAACTCTTTAGTGATCACCAGTTCCTGCACCTCCACCCTCAACTGTTGAATCAGCAATCCTCCACACTGGACAACTCTTGGAGGAAGCACTGAAGGTGGCAAGGGCACAGTACATACTCTTCAATGCCCAACAGTGGCTTGGCAGCAGCTGGTTGGATCCTAAAGGACATTGCTGCGAGACTGGGTCAACAGTACATGGTGATGGAAACCAGCAAGAGAGAAAGAAATGCCCTCATTAATCAAACTGTTGGGCATCGATCTGTCCATGATAATAAGATAGGGGCACCCACCACAGTCCTTAGGGAGTCCCATCTTCACACTAAGGACCATCTGGTGGGGCATTACCATCACACTGAAAAGGATAGATTCAGAACAGAGCTAGAAATTCAAAGCTGACATCATGGCATATGCCCCAATCTTCAGGATATTAAGGAATAGTTCTGAAAAAGGGTCTCGGGACCCGAAACATCGACTCTGCTTTCCCTCCCCGGATGCTGTCAGCCCTGCTGAGCTTCTCCTGCAATTTTGGTTTTTGTTTCAAATTTCTAGCATCCACAGTGCTTTGTTTTACACCTTGGGAGGAGTGAACCAGAATTGTTAGTGTCCTGGTGCTGAACTCGCTCTTAAGATGAGACAAGACACAAATTAGAGATTTGTTCTAGTGCAGAAGAAGGATATTCAGCCCACCATGCTTGTACCAGATCTAAGCCGTGATGCCACCCTCATGCCTTTTCCCCATATCCCTGCACACCATTACTATCCAAATCACCATCCAATGTTCCTCTTGAACGCCTCAATTGAACCTGCCTCCACCACATTTCCAGGCAGTGCATTCCACACTCTAACTACACGCTGCGTGAAAACGTTTTTCCTCATATCACCCTTGTTTCTTTAACAAATCACTTTAAACGTGTGCCCCTTGTCAATCTTGTTCCTTTTACATCTGGGTACAGCTCCTCCCTACCTACTCTCTCCAGCCCCACTCATGATTTTGAAACCCTCGATCAAATCCCCCTCTCGGCCTCCTTCTCTCTGAGAACTGTCCCAACTCCTGCCATCTATCCTCAGGACGTCCCATTCCTGAAACGGCCGCAGTAAATGACATCTGCACTCTTTTCAGTGTTTTCACGTCTTCCTTATGATGTGCTGCCCAGAACTGTACACATTACTCCAACTGAGGTCTAATACAGGTCTTGTACAAGTTCAACATCACCTCCTTGCTCTTGTTATCTATGCCCTTATTAATAAAGCTGAGGTCGCTGCATGCTTTATTAAGTCTCTCCCTGCATAGATCACCTTCACTGATCTGTGCACATATACATCCAGGTCTCTGCTCCTACACCCCCTTTAGCATTGCACCTTCTATTTTATATTGGCTTTCATTGTTCTGACTAATGTGCAGCACAGCCATGTCTCTTAGATGGAATTTTTACTAACTATTTTGTTACGTGTAATCAATGCATTTCTGGTTCGCGAACACTCAGATTATTTTCTTCCTCAGCCATTGTGTGGGTATTCTTCCCCAAATGCTAGCAGCAGTTTCAATTTGATTTGATTTATTATTGTACCTAGCTACAGTGAAAAGTTTTGTTTTGTGTGCAACACATGCAAATCACTCCATACAAAGTGCATTAGGGCAAAAGAACAGAGCTGCAGAGAAGATGCACAAAGAACGAGATCAACATTAAATTTGAAATTAGAGAGGTCCATTCAGAAGTCTAACAACAGCAGTGATAAAGCTGTCCCTGTATCTGTTGGTACGTGTGTTTAAGCTTTTGTAACGTCTGCCTAACGGAAGAGGTTCAAAGAGAGTATAACCCCTGGGGTGGGAGGGGTCTTTGATTGTGTTGGCTGCTTTCCCGAGGCAGTGGGAAGTGTAGATGGAGTCAATGGATGGGAGGTTGGTTTGAGTTAGGGACTCAGCCATGTTCATGATTCTCTGTAGTTTCTTGCAGTCTTGGTTAGAGCAGTTGCCATAGTAAGCCATGATGTTTCCAGATGGAATACTTCTGATGGTGCATCTTTGTGGACACGTTGAATTTCCTTCGCCCCCTGAGGCAGTAGACTAAAAACGGCAAGAAAGATTGGCGCTAGTGAATCTACCCAAGACATCTCAAATGCTTCTGGCAGAACCCTGCCCTTCCCAAGGTCGGAGAACTATCAAGAACAACAGACCGAATTAGCTTCAGGCATCATTAGCAAAAAAAAATACAGAAATAAAACCAGAAAGCATTGGAGAAACCTGCTAGGTCTGGCAGCATCTGTGGAGGTCGTAACAAGGTCGACGCTTTGGGGCCCATGGCTCTCCACCGGTGCTGCCAGACCTACCGAGTTTCTCCAGCATTTTCGGTTTTTGTTTCAGACCTCTAGCATCCACAGCGTGCTGCTTTTCCAGTCGCTTACCTCTTGCTTTCTTACTTACCTTGCTTCTGTTTGGAGGTTCCCGTGCTAGAAAACATGTCCTGTCCTGTATTAGTGGCTCCACAGTGATGAAGGAATGGACATGTTTAAGTCTAGTGTTTACAGAGTTTACTTGACATGGTCAGTTTAAAGCGGTTAAAGACGGGCAAACTATACAGCACCGTACCCTACATAAAACTGCTGGTATCTGTGAGGTTAGGAACCGGATTTGTTCCTAATCTGATTACAATTGCAGTTAGAACAGATCCGGTTCCTAACCTCACAGACACCAGTAGTTTTATGTAGGTTAGTGTCCTGTATAGTTTGCCCGTCATTAACCATTTTAATTGTAATCAATTGCAGAGTTCAAGTGATTCTAATCAGTTTGCACTGGAATCCAGTCTTGCACAAACCATTTACAGTAAAGTGATGAAAAGAGAAACCCTGTGGCTTTTTTTTAACAGCATGCACTGGGATGCTGTGGCTCAGTTGGTAGCTTGCCTTCATCTGAGCCAGAATGGCTGTGGGTTCAAATCCAACTCCTGTTGGTGGAGTAGAAAGCACTGATTGGCACTTACTGTGGGTAACCTCGTTTGGAAGAGACATTAGACTAGGCCCATTGGGTGAACGCAAAGGATTCTGGTATTTTGACAGAGAGCTCTCCCTGGAAACACAGCCAATATTGGTTCCTCAAACATCGTTAAAGTGAAATTTTTTGACTGTTATAATAAAGAAGGGGGAGGAGTAGGCCATTCACCCCTTCCTCTGCCATCCAATAAGACCATAGTTGATCTGACTGCAACCTCAAATCCACATTCCTGCCCATCCTGATAACCTTTGACCCCCATGGATTGACGAGAATCTCACCACCTCTGCCTTCAATATCTTCAAAGGCTCTGCCAACACCGTCTTTTCGAGAAGAGAGTTCCAAAGATTCATAACCCTCTGAGAGAAATAAAATGGTCTTAGCTCTATTTTAAGAGGACAACCCCAGATGTTTAAATGTGCTGTCAAACATTACAGTTCTGGTGACATGCTATGCACAAATTAGCATCTGAGTCATCTTCAGGTCCATATAAATACTAGATCTTTCCTTTTGTACTGGTGTGAAATTTGGACAAGTTCAATCAGATTAACTACCTTGCTGCTTTTTCTTTTCATCTCTCCCATTTTACTGAGAATCACCACAATGCTGGTTGGCAAGTCTTCGCCGCCATCTCTTGTCAGTCATCCATTCCTCTTCCAAACCTATCATGCAGTGCAGCTAGAGGCCATTTGGCCCATCAAGACTACACCCTCCCTTCAAAGAGTATCCTACCCTCTCTCTGTAATCCCACATGTACTACTGTGAACCCACGTAGCCTGGGCATGATGGGGTAACTTAGCATGGCCAATCCATCTTACCTGCCCATCTTTGGACTGTGGGAGGAAACAGGAGCACCCGCAGGAAACCCACGCAAACTCCACACAGACCGTCACCCGAGGCTGGAATTGAACCCAAGTCCCTGGCACTATGAGCCACCGTGCCACCCTGACTGCTGTATTTAAGTCTCTTGCCACCACATATTTCCATCAGGGCTTTGTTTTTTCTTGCTGGCAGTCCCCCAACATCGGGGACTTGCTTCCCCACATTTCCTCTCTATCTCTCTCTCTGCAACAGATGATGGGATGATCATAATCATTTCCCAACTATGCCCTTTTCATGCTTTCATGATCTTTTGCGCCTCCCCCTACCCCCACGACGTTCTGCTTCTTGATCTTATGTTACACCGTGCACCCTTCCCAGCAGCCACATCTCTTTACAATCCCATCACTGTCTCCCTCTTGTGATGTTGCCCAGATTAGTGTACGTAGTAATGTACACCATCTCTTTTCTCTCCCCTCAGCTTAAATAAACAATTTTCACCTTTAACGCAGCTGTTTTGAAGGATCTCCCATCTTTTCTGTGGAACTAATTAATCTTTCAAACTCCTTTTCCCTCTTAGACCAGGGTTTTTAACCTAATCAGTGTTATCACTTTAATGCAATGGCCTTGGGGTCTATGGCTTTGAAATAATGTGTTTTGATGGTGGGATGCTCAATCTGAGCTGTAAGCAATTTTTTAAACTGCTTAATTTTTAATGTTTTAATTTCTAGCTTTTCCGGCCTGGGTTCGTCTGCCATTTTTAGTATCTCCCTGGGCTGACTGGAGATGTTAAGCTTTGCACATTGAGCCTCTGATCTTTGTTTGTCCACCACTGAACTCTAATTTAGGACCACTCTCACACAGCCCAACCTCAAACAGCATTGAGTTATAGATCCATACAACGCAGTAAAGATCCTTCAGCCCATCAAATCCGCGCTCACAATAATTACCACTAAAGGCGCTGTCATCCCAATTTCCTGCCCTTGTCCCATATCCCTGAATGTTACGATATTTCAAGTGCTCATCCAAATATTTTTGAACGGGGTCATTGTGGCACAGTGGTTAGCACTGCTGCCTCACAGCGCCAGAGACCTGGGTTCAATTCCCACCTCAGGCAACTGTCTGTGTGGAGTTTGCACATTCTCCCCGTGTCTGCGTGGGTTTCCTCCGGGTGCTCCGGTTTCCTCCCACAAGTCCAAAAATGTGCAGGTCAGGTGAATTGGCCATGCTAAATTGCCTGTTGTGATAGGTGCAGGGGTAAATGTAGGGGAATGGGTCTGGGTGGGTGTGGACTTGTTGGGCTGAAGGGCCTGTTTCCACACCGTAAGTAATCTAATCTAAAAGTTGTAAGGTTTCTGACCTCCCCTACCTTCCCAGACAGTGCAATCCAGATTTGCATCACCCACTGAGTGTAAACGTTTATTCCCAATTCCCCTCTAAATCTCCTGCCCCTTACCCTAAAACTATCACACCCCCGCTTGTGATTGACTCCTCAACCAAGGGGAGCAGCTGCTCTCTATTCACCCCATCCATATCCCTCACAATCTTATACACCTCAGTCATGTCCCCCCTCAACAATCCAAGCCTATCTAGTCTCTCTGTGTAGCTCAATTTCTCCACCTTAGGCAACATCCTGCTGAATTTCCTCTGTGCTCCTTCCAGTGCTATCACATCTTTCCTGCAGTGAGGTGACCGGAACTGCACACAGTACTCCAGCTGTGGCCCAGCCAATGCTCCGTACAGGTCCAACATTACCTCTTCGCTTTTACACTCTATCCCACAACTGATACACAACATAGAACATAGAACAGTACAGCACGGGAACAGGCCCTTCAGCCCACAATGTTGTGCCGAACATGACGTCAAATGAAACGAATCCCTTTCGCCTGCCCGTGATCCATATCCCCCTATTCCTTGCATATTCATGAGCTTATCTAAAAGTCCCTTCAATATCCCTCTCGTATCTGTCTCCACGACTACCCCCAGCAGTGAGTTCCAGACTCCTACCACTCTTTGTGTAAAAAACCTGCCCCTCACATCTCCTTTGAACCTTAAATGTACGCCTCCTAGTATTAGACTGATGAAAGCAAGTGTCCATTCTGCCTTCTTAACTATCCTATTCATGTGCTCTGCTGACTTCAGGGATCTGTGAATGATTACCTCAAGATCCCCTAATCTACTGCGTGTCTTGCTGATCATTAAATACTCCCTTATCTTGTTTAGAACATAGAACCAGTACAGCACAGTACAGGCTCTTCAGCCCACGATGTTGTGCTGCGCATTTAGCTGAACCTAAGATCAATCTAACCTACACACCCCTCAATTTACTGCTGTCCTTGTGCTTGTCCAGCAGTTGCTTAAATGTCCCTGATGACTCTGACTCTTCCACCACCACTGACAGTGCATTCCACGCACCCACCACTCTCTGTGTAAAGAACCTACCTCTGACATCTCCCCCCTATCATCCTCCAATCACCTTACAATTATGACCCCTTGTGACAGCCATTTCTGCCCTGGGAAAAAGTCTCTGGCTATCTACTCTCTCAATGCCTCTCATTACCTTGTACACCTCTCTATCAAATCACCTCTCTTCCTTCTCTCCAGCTTGAACCTCTCTTCATAAGACATGCCCTCCAATCCAGGCAGCAACCCGGTAAATCTCCTTTGTACCCTCTCTAAAGCATTTACATCCTTCCTATAATGAGGTAACCAGAACTGGACACAATATCCCAAGTGTGGTCGAACCAGGGTTTCAAAGACCTGCAGGAAAACCACGCAGCTCTTAAACGCAATTTCCATGTTAATAAAAGCCAAAACACCATATGCCTTCTTAATAACCCAATCAACTTGGGTGACAACTTTGAGGGATCTGTGTACGTGGACCCCAAGATCCCGATGTTCCCCACACACTGCCAAGAATCCTGTATTTAACCCTGGATTCCGCATTCAAATTCGACTTTCCAAAATGAATCACTTAGCATGGAACCAGTACAGCACAGTACAGGCCATTCGGCCCACGATGTTGAGTTGCGCATTTATCTGAATCTAGCATTTATCCAGGTTGAAGTCCATCTGACACTTCTCAGCCCAGCTCTGCATCCTGTCAATGTCTTCTTGTAGCCTGCAACAACCCTTAACACGAGCTACAACAACACAGACCTTTGTGCCATCGGCAAATGTACTAACTCATCCTTCCATTTCTTCATCCAAGTCATCTATAAAACCCACAAACAGCAGAGACTCAAGGACAGATCCCTGCGGGACACCACTGGTCACCCACCTCCAGGTGGAATACTATCCATCCACTACCACTCGCTGTCTTCTTTCAGCCAGCCATTCTGTATCCAGACAGCCAAATTTCCCTGTATCCCATACCTCCTAACTTCCTGAAACCTTATCAAATTCCTTACTGAAATCCATATCCACTGCTCAACCTTCATCAACTTATCTCTTCACATCTTCAAAGGTGAGGATTGTGACGCATGACCAGCCCCTCACAAAGGCATGCTGACTATCTTTAATCAAACTATGTTTTTCGAAATAGTCATGAATCCAACTCTCAGGATCCTTTCCAGTACCTTGCTTACCACAGACGCAGGAATGACTGGTCTATAATTCCCAGGGATTTCCCTATTCCCTTTCTTGAAAGAGGAACAACATTAGCCTCCCTCCAATCATCTGGTACTACTCCTGTGGGGAGTGAGGATGCAAAGATCATCCCCAGAGGTGCAGCAATCTCATTCCTCACTTCCTGTAGTAACCTTGGATATATCTGATCCGGCCCTGGGGACTTACCTATTTGATGCTTCCCAGACTTTCTAGCACCTCCACTTCCTTATAATCAATCTGTTCAAGCCTATTAACTTGGTCCATGGTGTTCTCACTATCAATAAGGTCCCTCTCTCCAGTGAATACTGAAGCAAAAGACTCTCTAAGGGCTTCCCCAACCTCTTCAGACTCCAAGTTCCCTTCACTATTCTTGATCATCCCTACCCTCTCTCTGATCATTCTCTTATTCCTCATGTAAGCATACAATGCCTTTGTGTTTTCCCTAATCCTTCCCGCCAAGGCTTTTTCTTGCCCCCCACTCCACCCCCACCTCCCGAGCTCTCTTTAGTCCATTTTTGATTTCTTTCCTAGCTACCCTGTAATCCTCTAAAGTTGTGCCAGTTCCTTGCTTCCTCAACCTTAAGTAAGCATCCTTCTTCCTCTTGATGAGAAGCTCCTCTTCCCTTGTCATCCAAGGCTCCTTCACCTTCCCATTCCTTGCCTGTTTCAGTGGGACAGTTATCCAACATTCACAAATGCTCCTTAAACAGCTTCCACATTTCTGTTGTGCAGTTTCTGTAGAACCCAACTATTCCCAATTTATACTCCACAGTGTCTGATAGCAGCATCATTTCCCCTCCCCCAATTAAATACCTTCCCACACTGCCTGTTCCCATTCCTCTCCATGGCTGTGGTAATGAGGACAGGCAGGAGGCTGGAAGAACACAGCAAGCCAGGCAGCATCAGGAGGTGGAGAAGCAGACACTTTGGGTCCAACCCTTCTTCAGGACTGGGGGTGGGTGTAGGAGGGACTTGCAGATAAAGGGGCTGACGGGGGCAGGGTAGTGAAATGGGGATAGGTGAAGACAGATAGAGGGTATGACCTGGGAGGAATGAATTTGATTGGTGGCTGGGAGGAGGGGAAGGGAGGGGGAGGGGCTGGGAAAGGAGTTGGGGATGGGAAGGGAAGTTATTTGAAAGTGGTGAACTCAATGATGACTCCTCCGGGTTGTAGGGTACCCAGACTGAAGATGAGGTGTTGTTCCTCCAATAGGAGCTGTGGTCTGTTTTGGCAACGGAGGAGGCCAAGGATGCTCATGTCAGAAAGGGATTGAGGAGGGGAATTAAATTGGGCAGTGACTGGGAGGTCCACTCGGCCACTGAGGGCCTAACTGAGCTGCTCGGTGAGCCGTTCCCTAAGTTAACGCTCCATCTCCCCGATGTAGAGAAGACCACATCGGGAGCACCTGATGCAGTAAACCAGGTTGGAAGAGAGGCAGGTGAACCTCTGTCTCACCTGGGAGGAGTGTTTGGGGCCCGGGATGGAGGTGAGAGGGGTGGTGTGCCGGCAGGTTTTTCATCTGTTCTGTTTGCAGGGGAAGGTACCTGTGGGTGGGGGGGGGGGGGGGATGGGGAGAGTGGCGCAAACCAAGGACTGTCAGATGGAACGGTTCTTGGGGAAGGCAGAGAGGGGTGGGGAGGGGAAGATGTTCTTGGTGGTAGGGTCTAGTTGGAATTGGCAAAAGTGTTTAAGGATGATGCATTGGATGTGGAGACTGGTGGGGTGGTAGATGAGGACAAGGGGAACCCTGTCTTTATTTCATTGGGGGGGGCGGGGGGTTTGAGCGGTGGAGTGGGGAATGGAGGTAGTGCGGTAGTGATGACAGAGGGAGGAAAAGCACGTTGCTCAAAATAGGTGGACGTCTGGGATGCTCGTGAATGGAATGTCTCCTCCTCCAAGCAGATGCAGTGGAGGCGGAGGAATTAGGAGAACGGGATGGAGTTCTTGCAGGATACTTGGTGGGAAGAGGTGTAGTCCAGGTAGTTATGAGAGTCTGTGGGTTTGTAGTAAACGTCCATCTGGGGACTGTCGCCGGAGATGGAAATGGAGAGGTCAAGGAAGGGGAGACGGACCAAGTGAATTTGAGGATGGGGTGGAAGTTGTGGGCAAAGTCAATGAACTGCTCCAGTTCAGCCTGGGCGCTGGACGCTGCGCCGATGCAGTCGTCAGTGTAACAGTGACTGAGTAGGTACTAAAGAGGGACTGTTCGATATAGCCCACAAAGAGGCAGACGTAGCTGGGGCCCATCCGGGTGCCCATGGTCGCCCCCTGGATTTGGATGGAATGGGGTAAGTTTAAGGAAAAGTTGTTGAGGGTGAGGACGAGTTTGACAAGGCAGGGGAGGGTATTGGTGGAGGGGGACTGGATGGGTCTGTTGGAGAGGAGGAAGCAGAGGGCCTGGAGGCCGTCCTTGTGGGGTATGGATGTGTATAAGGACTGTACATCCATCGTAAAGATAAAGCGCTGGGATCCAGGGAACTAGAAGTTGCTGAAGGTATGAAGGGTGTGGTTTTATCACGTGTGTGGGTAGGAAGGGCCTGAACTAAGAGGGAGAGGATGGACTCGAGGTAGGACAAGAGCTCAATGGGGCAGGAGCATGCCGAGATGATAGGTTGGACATGGTAGTTGGGCTTGTGGATCTGAACCACCCGTGGCGTCAACCATTGCTAAAACAAACCAAAGCTCCGATTGGAGGAACGACACCTTATCTTCCAGCTGGGCACCCTACAGGCCAGAGGACTCAACATTGAGTTCTCCAATTTCAAATAGCCTCCCTTCCAATCTCCCAGACTCCCTTCCCAGCCCTTCTCCCACCCTTCCACTCCTCTCAGCCACTAACGGGATTCCTTCCTCCCATTGACCAATCAGGTCGTACTCTCTGCCTGTACCCTCTACCCACTTCACCACCCTGCCCCCTGCCACTCCCTTTACCTGCAGCTCCCCCCAGAACAACACATAGTCCTGACAAAGGGTTGCATGCAAAATGTTGACTTCTCCACCTCCTGATGCTGGTAAAGGTGAGGCAGTTATGGTCACTGTCACCGAAATGCTCTCCCATCGAGAGATCTGATACCTGGCCTGGCTCATTGCCTCACAGCAAATCCAATATGGCCTCCCCCCTAGTCAGCCTATCTACATATTGAGTCAGGAATCCTTTCTGGGCACATCTGACAAAATTGGCTCCATCCAGACCATCTGCACTAAGGAGGTTCCAATCAATATTGGGGAAGTTGAATTCATCCATAACAACAACTCGGTTACATCCACACCTTTCCAAGATTTGCTGTCCAATCTGTTCTTCCATCTCTCTGCTGCTACTGGGGGTCTGTAGAAAGCACCCAATAAAGTGACAGCTCCTTTCCTGTTATTGACTTCCACCCATACTGACTCAGTAGACAAACCCTCCTCAACAACCTCATATTCTGCAGCTGCGATGCCCTCTCTAATTAACAATGTACTCCTCTTCCTATCAACTGTGTATCCTTCCTGGCAGACTCTCTGCATTCTATTTCTGTCCGTTCAACAACTACCCTCTCCTGTGCTTTGAAGCACTAGTTCCCACCCCCCTTTCCAAACTAGTTTAAACCCTCCCAAAGTGCTCTAGCAAATCTCCTGCTGAGGACATTGGTGCCCCTCCAACTGAAATGCAACCTGTCCTTAATGTACAGAACCCACCTTCCCCAGAAGGTACCCCAATGACTTATGTACCTGAAGCCCTCCCTCCCAGCACCAGCCCTGTAGCCACGTGTTTAGCTCAACTTGCTCTCTGTTCCTCGCCTCAGTAGCACGTGGCACCAGTAGTCATCCTGAGATTATTACTCGACTCATCCTGCTTTTTAGCTTCCAACCTAACTCTCTGAAATCACTTTTCAGATCCTCATCCCTTTTCCTAGCTATGTCATTGGTGCCAATGTGCACCACGACTTCTGGCTGCTCACCCTCCCCCTTCAGAATCTTGTACCTATCAGAGACATCCTGGACCCTGGCACCTGGGAGGCAATATACCATCTAGGAGACCCATTCGCGACCACAGAATCTCCCATCAGTTCTTCGAACTATTGAGTCTCGTACCACTATCGCTCTTCTATTCTCCCCCCGTCCCTTCTGTGCCACAAAGCCAGGCTCAATGCCAGAGACTTGGCCACTATGGCTTTCCCTTGGTAGGTCGACCTCCCCAACAGTATCCAACAGCCCAAGCTGACTAAAATTTCTTAATTAATCTAGTCCCAGTTGTCAGCATTTGGCCTGTATCCTTCTCAACCCTTCCTATTCATGTACCCAACAGTTCCTTCTTCCAAAGTGCATCACCTTGCACTTATCAGGGTTAAATACCATCTGCCACTGGCCTGGCCATCCGACCAACCCGTCTATATCTTCTTGTTACCCACAATCATCCTCTTCACTATTACCCACTCTATAAATTTAGGTGTCATCTGCAAATTTGCTAAACATCCTCCCCACATTTACATCTCTCTCATTTATGTATATAACAAGCGATAAGGGTCTCAGTACCAATCCTGTGGCACTCCTCTGATCACTCAAACAGCTTTCTGCCATTACTCTTGTGGCCTGTGATTAGGCCTGTTTCACCAAGTCTCCCTCAGTTCCATGGGCTTTAACCTTCTCAGTCTCCCACGTGGGACCTTGTCAAAAGCTTTGCTAAAATCCTCATCAGCTGAACTTCCCTCACCTCCACACTTGATCAGATTTTCAAAACGTTCTAACAGATATGTTCGGCATGACTTCCCTCTGACAAAGCCATGCTGACGATGGGGGGACGTGCTGGCCCTGTGGTTGGCAGGTTCGATTCCAGCCTTGAGTGTGGAGTCTGTGTGGAGTTTGCACATTTCTCCCCGTGTCTGTGTGGGTTTCCTCTGGGTGCTCTGGTTTCCTCCCACAGTCCAAAGATGTGCAGGTCAGGGTGAATTGGCCATGCTTAAATTGCCCGCAGTGTTAGGTGTATTAGTCAGAGGGAAATGAATCTGGGTGGGTTACTCTTCAGAGGGTCGGTATAGGTAATCTAATCTAATCTTGAATTAACCCATGCCTTTCCAAGTGGATACTAATTCACTCCTTCAGAACTTTCTCGAGTAGCTTCCCTACACTGACATAAGACTCACTGCTCTGTAAACTCCTAAGTTCATCTCTACCACCGTTTTTAAAAAGTGGAACCACGTTAGCCATCCTCCAGCTCTCTGGCATTTCCCCTGCGGCCAGAGAGGAATTAAAGTGTGCAGTTCGAGTTTGCTTTAGAGTTACTAATTCCTCTTCTCTGGGGACTTGCTAACTCTTCTGTTGCAATGTCTCTCTTCCCAGGTCGAGAATGCTTTTCCCCTTGGCAGGAATATTCTTCATTGTCGAGGATTTCTCCTGTAAGGTTCTGAAGTCTTCGGCTCCTGCCTGATGCGGCATGAGCAGGCAGTTTCAAGACGAGCCTGAATATCCCAGCATGGGGGTGGTGATAGCCTAGTGGCATTATCGCTGGTTTGTCGACCCAGATAATGTCCGGGGACCTGGGTCCGAATCCTGTCAGGGCAGGTGGTGGAATTTGCGTTCAATAAAAATATTTGGAATTAGGAGTCTAATGATGACCACTGCTGATTGTTAGAAAAACCCCTTTGGGTCACTCATGTCTTTCAGGAAAGGAAACTGTCATCCTTACCTGAACTGGCCGACATGTGATTCCAAACCCACAGCAATGTGGTTGACTCTTAACTGCCCTCTGGGCAATAAATACCACCTGTTCAGCGATGTCCTCATCTCATGAATGAATAAAGAATGTGTCGTTTGAGCAGTAACATTCATTTATCACCACGTTGCATGGCTGTGCAAGCTCACTGTGCTACTGCTCATAGTAAGGCTTACTTCACCATCCTCTTAGAGCCACACAGCATGGAAGCAAACTTGTCCGTGCTAACCAGATATCCTAAATCAATCTAGTCCCACTTGCCAACACTTGGCCCATATCCCTCCAATCCCTTCCTATTCATGTACCCATCCAGATGCCTTTTAAATGTTGCAATTGTACCAGCCTCCACCCCTTCCTCTGGCAGCTCATTCCATACACACACCACCCTCTGTATGAAAAGGTTGCCCCTCGGGTCGCTTTTAAATCTTTCCCCTCTCACCCTTAAAACCTATGCCCTCTAATTTTGGACTTCCCTCAGTATTAACCATTTCCAATCCAATTAAGGAGAAGCATTTTTGAATTCAATACATTTGGGATGAGACAGGTCAGAAAAGTGGTTGTGTTGCCAGGCAACACAAGAGAGAAGTTGGAATGGCCAAACATGAACTCTGGAAGAGAACTGGCAACCCCAGTAGATGCTGGGGGTTCATTATCCTGACAGTTGAAGACCAGTTCCATTCCAAGGAAATTTGAGCGCACGAGTTTCTTTGGGAAAAATTCCAACAACGGAAAGCTGCCATTGGGCAAGAGAATCATGGGCCAACTCAGTCACAACTGATGTCCGAGTCTATCATATCCACCCAGCCCTTACACAAGAATCTGTTCCCATCTTAGAGAATGAGTGCAGCCTCTCTGTATCAGAACTTAATGTATAAAGCACAAGTCAAACAACTATACCATCAGTTGTATGAAGCAAATACCTACAATTCTTTCCTGACAGTTTCTACTGCTCCTTCAGATTGCACTGTATATGATTGACATACATCTCAATGACTCTGTGACTCTATGACTGCATGGTGTACTCTGGCTCCCAAGTCCTATGCATAACTTGCACACTTCAATTTGATGATTATTCCTCTTAACCAGGCATCAACTGCTTTCTCGAGGCACTGACCTCTACACCGCTGAAGCCAGACGCCAACTCGAGGACACCTCCTCCTACCGCCCCCTCGACCATGACCCCACCCCCCATCACCAAACCATCATCTCCCAGGCCATACAGAACTTCATCACCTCAGGAGATCTCCCACCCACAGCTTCCAACCTCATAGTCCGGGAACCCCGCACTGCCCGGTTCTACCTCCTTCCCAACATCCACAAGCCTGACCACCCTGGCCGACCCATTGTCTCAGCATGCTCCTGCACCCCTGAACTCATCTCTACCTACCTCGACACTGTCCTATCCCCCCAGTCCAGGAACTCCCCACATACATTCAAGACACCACCCATACGCTCCACCACAGACTTCCGTTTCCCCGGCCCCCAACACCTCACCTTCACCATGGATATCCACTCCCTCTATACCTCTATCCACCATGACCAGGGCCTCCAAGCCCTCTGTTTCTTCCTCTCCTGACGTCCCCAACAGTACCCTTCCACCGACACTCTCATTCATTCGGCTGAACTGGTCCTCACCCTGAACAATTTCTCCTTCGAATCCTCCCACTTCCTTCAGACCAAAGGGCAACCGTATGGGCCCCAGCTATGCCTGTCTCTTTGTTGGCTACATAGAACAGTCCATCTTCAGTAATTACACCGGCACCACTCCCCACCTCTTCTTCCGCTACATTGATGACTGTATTCGCACCACCTCGTGCTCCCGTGAGGAGGTTGAACAATTCATCAACTTCACCTACACATTCCACCCTGACCTTAAATTCACCTGGACCATCTCTGACACCTCCCTTCCCTTCCTGGACCTCTCCATCTCCATTAATGACGACCGACTTGACACTGATATTTTTTACAAACCCACCGACTCCCACAGCTCCCTGAATTACACCTCTTCCAACCCTACCTCTTGCAAAACTGCCATCCCGTATTCCCAATTCCTCCCCCTCCGCCGTATCTGCTCCCAGGAGGACCTGTTCCACCACAGAACACACCAGATGGCCTCCTTCTTTAGAGACCGCAATTTCCCTTCCCACGTGTTTAAAGATGCCCTCCAACAAATCTCATCCACATCCTGCACCTCCGCCCTCAGACCCCACCCTTCCAACCATAACAAGGACAGTACGCCCCTGGTGCTCACCTTCCACCCTACCAACCTTCGCATAAACCAAATCATCCACTGACATTTCCGCCACCTCCAAACAGACCCCACCACCAGGGATATATTTCCCTCCCCACTCCTTTCCGGCTTCCACAAAGACCGTTCCCTCCGTGACTATCTGGTCAGGTCCACACCCCCCTACAACCCACCCTCCCGTCCTGGCACCTTCCCCTGCCACCGCAGGAATTGCAAAACCTGCGCCCACACCTCCTCCCTCACCTCCATCCAAGGCCCCAAAGGAGCCTTCCACATCCATCAAAGTTTTACTTGCACATCCACCAATATTATTTATTGTATCCTTTGCTCCCGATGCAGTCTCCTCTACATTGGGGAGACTGGACTCCTCCTAGCAGAGCACTTTAGGGAACATCTCTGGGACACCTGCACCAATCAACCACACTGCCCTGTGGCCCAATATTTCAACTCCCCCTCCCACTCAGCCGAGGACATGGAGGTCCTGGGCCTCCTTCACCGCCGCTCCCTCACCACCCAATGCCTGGAGGAAGAACATCTCATCTTCCGCCTTGGAACACTTCAACCCCAGGGGGACTTCACCAGTTTCCTCATTTCCCCTTCCCCCACCTCACCCCAGTTCCAAACTTCCAGCTCAGCACTGTCCCCATGACCTGTCCTACCTGCCTATCTTCCTTTCCACTTATCCACTCCACCCTCCTCTCTGACTTATCACCTTCACCCCACCCCCATTCACCCATTGCACTCATTGCTACCTTCCTTCACCCTCCTCCCTGACCAATCACCTCCATCCCCACCCCCATTCACATACTGCACTCTATGCTACTTTCTCCCCACCCCCACCCTCCTCTCATTTATCTCTCCACCCTGCAGGCACTCTGCCTTGATTCCTGATGAAGGGCTTTTGCCCAAAATGTCAATTTTCCTGCTCCTCGGATGCTGCCTGAACTGCTGTGCTTTTCCAGCACCACTCTAATCCAGAATCAACTGCTTTCTGCCATGGGTTCAAATCCCCAGAGATTTATGCACAAGAAGTGCTCCTAGTGCAGGACTTTTAGATGAGATGACTATTAAAGGGTCCTTCTGCTTCCCTGGGCAACTGTAAAAGAACCCCTGACACAATTCCAAAGAACAGCAGAAGAAGTTCCCCTGGCATGATGGCTAATGTCTATCACATTATTTGGCCCTTATCCTGTTGGTGGGAGTTGGCTGTGTGCAAATTTGCTAATGCATTTCCCACATTACATCACACTTCAAGAATAAACGTTGGGTGGAAAGCACTGAGGAACATAGAGTGGCCATAAAAAATTCTCCACAAGGGTCAGTGTTTCTTTTTGTGTTTAACAAGTTGAAACTGTTCAACCATGAGTTAAACAGAATAAAGTTCAGCAAAGTGTAACCTTCCAAGTAAATTATTAAGTTAGCTAAAACTGGTTAGAAATCCAAGCAGAAAGAAAATACTTGTATTTAAAGATTAACTGCTCAAGTGTATCTCGACACGTAAATTGCAATCTTGCATGTTTTTTCAGTTTGGGATTTATTTAGTAGGCATACTGACAATGTTGTTTAGTTTATTCATTTTCCAATCTATATTCTGATGTGGAGATGCTGCTTTCATTTTCTAAGATGTAGAGGTGCCAGTGTTAGACTGAGGTGGACAAGATCAAAAGTCTCACGACACCAGGTTATAGTTATATGACCTATAACCAGGTGCCATGTGACTTTTAATTTTCTAAGACGAAAACAAGTCTTGATAAAGGGCAGGGTAGGCATTGTAGGGGTAGGTCAAATCATGAGCAGAAAGGTTTTCTGTTCTTTCTACAATGTACATATCAGAAACTAACCAAATTATTCACAAGATTCATCTATTAGGTTTGAAACGCAGGAGCTCAAATGCTTACAGTTAAGTTAAAGTCCATTGTGGCAAGATTCACGGTCCTGATATTTAACAGGGGGAATGGGAAGGAAGTGGGTGAGGAATTATAGTGTGGAAACAGACCCTTCGGTCCAACTCGTCCATGCCGACCAAGTTTCTCAAACTAAACTAGTCCCATTTACCTGTATGTGGCCCCTATCCCTCGAAACCTTTCATGTATCTGTCCAAATATCTTTTCAATGTTGTGACTATACCCACATCCAGCACTTTCCCTGGCAGTTCATTCCGCACATGAACTGCTCTCTGTGTGAAAAAGTTGCCCCTCATGTCTTTTTAAAATCTTTCTCCTCTCACCTTAAAGATATGCCCCTTTGTCTTGAAACCTCCCATCCTAGGGAAAAGACACCAGCCATTTACCGTATCTATCCTCTTCATAATTCTGTAAATCTCTATACTTCACCCTGCAATCTCTGACAAGTCAGTGAAAAACGTCCCAGTCTCTCCTTATATCTCAAACCCTCCATTCCCAGCAACATCCTGGTAAATCTTTTCTGAACACTCTCCAATTTAATAATATCCTTCCCATAGCAGGGCGATCAGAACTGGATGCAGTACACCCGAAGAGGCCTCACCTGTACAAACTCAACCTGACTACTCAACTCCTATACTCAGAGGCCTGAGCAATGGAGGCAAGTGTGCTAAATGCCGTCTTAACCAGCCTGTCTACATGTGACACGAACATCATGCAGCTGGACCCCTCAGCCTCTGTGTTCCTCGCAAGTTATGTCAAGGCCAGGTTCCAATCCCAGTCTAGATGCTTGGACACAGTGAGCCAGCGACTTGGGACAGTCAGAAATAGGATCATCTCAACATAAGGGGTGAGGATCTGAATGTTAGGCAGGACACCACTTGCCCTGAATCTTTCTGCCCCACTGGTTGGGGGGGGGGCTGTTTTTCTCCTGGAAAGTGACGGAGGAAAGTAATAAGGGAGATGGGAATGTGTAAGTGGAAAGATTTCTCTTCATCGCCAAATCCACAATGTCAACTCTCTTTCTCTCTCCAATGATGTCACCAAATCCGCTGAGTTTCTCCATCACTTTCTGTTTTCATTTCATAAAATTGCCTTTACACGATTTTATTCCTTCAGGAGAATTCTGTAAACATTGAATCTGCCTATGCAGTCACCACCCTTCGTACTCATTAAATCCTTTTATTTCAGACAAATTAATTTTTCAGGCTAGTTTAATCTGACTTGACCAGCCTTTTAATGTAACCAGAAATATTCTTAAATAAATATTTTGCGCTTATCATTCTGGTATGAATCCTTTCCCCCTGGAGATTTATTGCAAGGCCGAAAGATGAGATGCTTTTAACAGTGTATGAAAAATTGGAGAGAATTTCTGTAAAGGATTGTTTTAATTAATAGCTTTATTTCATGAAGCTTTTGCCAAAATCAGATACTCAGTTACAAAAAAGGCTTTAGCCTTCAACTTTGTTATGGGAGGTGATGGGCTCGTGGTAATATAGGCAAACTATTAATCCAGAACCTCAGGGACCTGGGTTCAAATCCCACCATAATAGATGCATGAATTTGAATTCAATGAAATCTGGAATTAAGAGTCTAATAATAAATCAATTGTCAGGAATTGTTTGCTGATGTCCATTAGGGAAGGAACCTGCCAGTGTGGTCTACATGTTACTGCATAGACCCACAGCAATGTGGTTTACTCTTAAGTGCCCCTTGGGATGGGTAATCCTAGCCAGCGAAGTGTCTGAATAGAAAATATGATTTGGAGATGCCGGGGTTGGACTGGGGTGTACAAAGTTAAAAATCACACAACACCAGGTTATAGTCCAACAGGTTTAATTGGAAGCACTAGCTTTCAGAGCGACGCTCCTTCATCAGGTGATTGTCACAATCACCTGATGAAGGATCGTCGCTCCGAAAGCTAGTGTGCTTCCAATTAAACCTGTTGGACTATAACCTGGTGTTGTGTGATTTTTAACTGAATAAAAAATACACATTTGCCAGTCACACCTAAGTGGTAGTTTCTGTTTCTTGGACAGATTGAGGATTATCCTGGACTGACTTGAACAGACGATGCTTCATCCTGTGTTTGAGAAGGTGCCTTTCACACTTGCCCAATACCTGGGCCTGTTAAAAATCCTCAAAATAGATGGCATCTGTGAGGATGCTTCTTCGGCAGTCTGGGGAAAGGGACTCCCAGGAGGAACTGGGGATGTTGTGCCTTTCTTTCCGGGAAGAGATTCCTCTGGCCGGCTGCTAACTGCTGGCTGAGGCATAGCTCGGAATAGGGAGCGTGTTTTGGAAGTCAGGCATGTGGCCTGCTCAGTGCAGCTGACTGACAGTAACTGGTGCACCAGATCCAGGCCTGAGAGACGGCTCTGACATTGCAGCACCTACTGATCACTGGATTGGCAGGAGTTTATGCGGGCTGTATTACTGAGCCGAACTCGCATACTGGCCTCAGAATGGCTCCGGTTCAAGTGCCATTGCGCACACAATGGGGCTGGACTTTCGGAAATTGCAGGGCTGGGAGCTGAGGTGGCAAGAGCTGGGAATAGTCTTTCTGGCTAGATTGTGCTGCCTAGATTGGATTTAGATTCCCCTACAGTGTGGAAATAAGCCCTTCGGCCCAACCAGTCCACAACGACCCTCCGAAGAGTAACCCACCCAGACCTATTTCCCTCTGACTAATGCTCCCAATAATTTAGCATGGCCAATCGACCTAACCTGCACATTTTTGGACCGTGGGAGGAAACCAGAGCACCCGGAGGAAAACCATGCAGACACGGGGAGAATGCGCAAACTCCACACAGGCAGTCACCCGAGGCTGGAATTGAACCCGGGTCCCTGGTGCTGTGAGAAAGCAGTGCTAACCACTGAGCCACCGTGTCACCCGTGCTTCCCATGTACAATCCCCCTTCTGGGCCGGTATTGGGGATCAGTATTGGGAGATAGCATGGCTATCTCCCAACACACAGTGGACAATTGTGAATCCTCATCGAGGGTTCTTTGAGCTCAATGAAGACAAGGCGGACTGGGAATTTCCAGTCAGCCCCCAGGTTTCTGCAGGTAGTGGGGCTAATATCATTCATTGCCTTGTGATAGATCAAGGGACTGGAATTTCTGTCTGCCCTTGAGGTTTTTGCTGCCCTGTATAAGCCCATCGTCCACAGCAGAACCCTGCCAGCTCCTGTGATCTCATACTTCAATACTGTTGGAGAGGGTGGGTCTTGAATTTGAAGTACTTTCTGTTATTAATCAGACCAAACCCCTTCCAAATATATTCAGAAGATCGCCTAGGCCAGAATGTTTCCTTATTTTAAAGGTAAATGCCTGGCATTGGGTTTTGCATGTAATTCAATTGCTCAATCTATCAAACTTGAAGCAAAACACATTTTATGCATACACTATAGTTAAAATACAATAAAGTAAAAAAATTGGAAGAACAATGCTATTGCAAAATTTTACAGAATAATAGATTATTTAACTACTGGACAGTTACTGCTCTTAAATAGCCACATCCCATAGGCACACCCTTGGCAAAGGCAAAATCAGTAAAATAGATTATATCACATTCCTGATTAAGGGCTTTTGCCTGAAACATCGATTTTCCTGCACCTCGGATCCTGCCTGACCTGCTGTGCTTTTCCAGCAACGCACTCTTGACTCTGATCTCCAGCATCTGGAGTCCTCACTTTCTCCGAGATTGTCTCACAGGCTATTCTCCAATCCAGGAGGAAAGACATCAAGAGAAAACTTTGAGAGAGATAGAGAGTAGCATGGAGAGATATCCAGCAACTTCCAAACACAGTAACTGAAAAACTAAAACTAAAAATCCTTGTTTTGTTGGAGTTGGACTCCACCCATTCAGGCTGCTTCTATTGTTCCAAGCTTTCCACCCATTCAAGCTGCTTCTATTGTTCCAAGCTTTTGACTTAATTGGCTTCAAATAGACCATCCGTTACCTATCATAAAGCCTCTCTTAAAGAAAAAAACAGGCCAATATACAAGCACAAGATGGAAGGAGAGAGTTCTTCCCATTCGTACGAACTCAAGTTGGATGTGGACTGTTCACAGCTTTGAAATTCTCTCAAACTAGAAGTTCAGCCTCATATCCCAATCTTCTCCATTGCAAAGTCTACCTAGGTTTATCACCATGATATTAATTGTCTCCAGACTGACTGCCCGAGGAAATGGGTTCAGACTGCCACCTTGGGTGAGACTATCACAAGTATATTGGCTCAGCCTCAAAACATTGGCAGTTGGTGGGATGGATGGGGACTTTGTGGTGAAAATTAAAGACAATGTCTTTTGGTTTCCAGTTTTTAATTCGAACCATTTCCTGTTCACTCGGCCACTGTTATTATCTTCTGTGTCTTGACTCAATGCTGACGTCTACTGAAGGGTGTGAGTTTCTGCCATGGATTGCCATATGACTGAACAAGCTGATTAGTGGATCTTTGGGCATAAGGGCATGGACATCGATGGGGAGGTGGGATCTGGAGGGCAGGACTTGCTGCCTTTCCTTTCCTTCTCTACCCTCATGTTTTGCACTTGATGCAACAAGCTGGCACCACTCTGAAAGCAAACTCCCCCCAATCACCAGTGCTACTGCTGCCTTGCTTCAAAAAGAGCATCATCTTTCCTCTAATCCTGGGATATGGGCATCACTGACTGGGCCCCGTATTTAATGTCTGCACCTATAGCTGTCCTTGAGAAGGTGGTGGTGAGCTGCCATCTTGAAACGCTGCAGTCCACGTGCTGTGGGTTGACTCATAATGCCCTTAGGGAGAGACTTCCAGGATTTGACCCAGAGACACTGAAGGAATGACGATGTGTTTCCAAGTCAGGATGGTGAGTGGCTTGGAGGGGAACTTTCAAGGGGATCTGCGGCCCTTGTCCTTCCAGATGAAAGTGGTAATGTGTTTGGAAGGTACTCTCTGAGGTGACTTTCTGCAGTGCATCTTGAAGATAGTACACACTGCTGCTATTGAGTGCTGGTGGTGAAGGAGTGGATGTTTGTGGATATGGTGCCAATTAATTGGGCTGCTTTATTCTGGAGTGATGCTGGAGCTGTCCCCATCCAGGCAAGTAGGTGGTATTGCACCATGCTGAAAACAAACAAAAAATGCTGGAAATCACAGTGGATCAAGCAGCATTGTGGAGAGACAGCAAGTTAATCAGCTCTGATGAAGAGTCATTGAGACTGGAAATGTTGGCTTGCTCTCTCTCCATGATGCTGCCTGAACCATTGTGATTTCCAGCACTTTTTTGTTTTCAGTACAGACTCCAGCATCTGCAATAATGTGCTCCTGTACTTCCTCCTCTGTAATATGGACATTTTTCAGGATGTCACCATCTATTTCCCCACATTCTATATCTTCCATGTCCTTCTCCACAGTAAACACTGATGCAAAATACTTGTTTAGTATCTGCCCCATCTCCTTCAGTTCCACACAAAGGCCGCCTTGCTGATCTTTGAGGGGCCCTATTCTCTCCCTAGTTACCCTTTTGTTCTTAGTGTATTTGTAAAAACCCTTTGGATTCTCCTGAACCGTATTTGCCAAAGCTATCTCATGTCCCCGTTTTGCCCTCCTGATTTCCCTCTTCAGTATACTCCTACTGTCTTTATACTCTTCTAAGGATTCACTCAATCTATCCTGTCTATACCTGACATATGCTTCCTTCTTTTCCTTAACCAAACCCTCAATTTCTTTCATCATCCAGCATATTAAACTTACCAGCCTTTCCTTTCACCCGAACAGGAATGTACTGTCTCTGGACTCTCGTTATCTCACTTCTGAAGGCTTCCCATTTTCCAGCCGTCCCTTTAGCTGCGAACATTTGAGTCCAATCAGCTTTTGAACATTCTTGCCTAATACCATCAAAAGTTGTCCAGAACTAGAGGGCACAGGTTTAGGGTGAGAGGAGAAAGATATAAAAGGGACCTAAGAGGCAACTTCTTCACGCAGAGGGTGGTACATGAATGAAATGAGCTGCCAGAGGAAGTGGTGGAGGCTGGTACAATTACAGCATTTAAAAGGCATCTGGTTGGGTATATGAAGAGGAAGAGTTCAGAAGGATATGGGCCAAGTGCTGGCAAGTGGAACTAGATTAATTAGGGATATCTGGTTGACATGGATGAGTTGGACCGAAGGGCCTGTTTCCGTGCTATACATCTCTATTACTCTATGATTCTATTCCATTGCACTGCTGACAAGCGGACAGGCTATGAGAAGTCAGAGATGAGTTATTGGCCTCGGGACTCTTAGCCTCTGACCTTCCCTTGCAGCCTCCCTGTGTTCAGGTGACAATTGCAGTTGAGTTTTTGGTAAATGGTAACCCCCATGATGTTAATGGTGGGGGATTCAGAGATGACAATACTACTGAATGTCAGTGTTACTGCACTGGATGTTGGACAAGCAAGGGGACAGAGCAGAGGCAGTGGAGGGGTTGAGAGAGGTGGGAGTGAGGTTGGGCTGGGTATCTTTAGCACACATGTGAACCTGACACATCTGTTGATATTATCGCTGAGGGGCAGAATGTACATGAGAATTTCAGGGGCTAAGGTAATGGTTCAGGAAGAAAAGCCAATACAGATGAATCTCTTGATTACAACCAGATAGGAAGAGCGAAGCGTTTTTTGCAGAAAGCTAGAATTAGAATTAGCTTTGTTGTCACACGTACTCAAATGAGAACAATGAAAAGTTTACAAGTTGCCACTTATATACAAAGGTACTGAGATGCAGGTTCTTCAGTACAAATTCATAGGTTACTTACAGTGTGGAAACAGGCCCTTCGGCCTAACAAGTCCACACCGACCTGCCGAAGCTCAACCCACCCAGACCCATTCCCCTACATTTACCCCTAACACTACTGGCAATTTAGCATTTTGGACTGTGGGAGGAAACCGGAGCACCTGGAGGAAGCCCACACAGACACAGGGAGAATGCACAAACTCCACACAGACAGTCGCCTGAGGCGGGAATTGAACCCGGGTCTCTGGCGCTGTGAGGCAGCAGTGCTAACCACTGTGCCACCGTGCCACCCAGGGAAAACAATTAGAAATATACAGAAATAAGAAGTCCAAAATAACAGCCCTTCCAACCCAGTCCACACTGACACATAGCCTCCAGTCTACACCGGCCTTGACTCCAGGCTGCATCAGGCTTCACTTCCAGGTTCTTGAGGCCAGAAGACTGCTCTGGAACCATCTTGAGACCAGAAGTCCACGCTGAGACCACACCAGGCCGAGAGACCACCACACCGGGTCACCGAGAGACCACCACACCTGGCCATCAACAGATTACTATGACGGGCCACTAAGGGACAACTGAGGGACCACTATACCCGATTACTGAGAGACCACAGAGGGACCGCCACACTGGGTCACCAAGAGACCACCACAAAGAGAGACTGCCATGCAGATACAGCAGATTATAAGGAAAACAAATGGAATTTTGGCATTTATTACTAGAAGATTGAAGCATAAAAGTAAGGAAGTATTATTGCAACTGCACAAGGCATCAGTGAGAGCACATCTGGAGTATTGTGTACAGGTTTTGTCCCCTCATTTGAGGGAGGATGTAATTGCATCGGAGCATGTTCAGAGGAGGTTCACTCAGTTGATTTCAGAGATGAAGGGCTTGTCTTATGAAGAGACACTGAGCAACTTAGGCCGATATTCTTTGGAGTTTAGAAGAATGAGAGGAGATCTAATTGAGGGATAGAAGATGCTGAGGGGATTTGCAAAATTGACTGAGAGAGGATGTTTCCTTGTAAGGTAATCTAGAATGAGAAAAAAATCCCAGCTGTAAAAGAAGGGGTAGCAGATTTAAAACAGAAATGAGGAGAAATTACTTCTCTCGAAGAATCATGAATTGGTGAATTCCCTTCCTCAGAATGCGGTGAACTCCTGGGCACTGAATAATTTCAAGGATGGGACAGACAGATTTTTAATTAGCAATAGGTTGAGGGGTTATGGAGAGTGGGCAGGAAGGTGGAGTTGAGACCAAGAAGAGATCAACCATGATTATAATGAATGGTGAATTGGGCTAGAGGAGCTGAATAGTCTATTCCTGCTCTGGTGATGTCATTTCCTGTTCTTTTTCTCAGAGACTGGTAAATGAGATCCACATCAACGTATTTGTTGATAGAACTCTGTTTGGAATGCCATGCTTCTAGGAATGCTTGTGCATGTCTCTGTTTGGCTTGTCCTAGGATGGATGTGTTGTCCCAGTCAAAGTGGTGTCCTTCCTCATCCAGATGTAAGGATACTAGTGAGAGTGGGTCATGTCGTTTTGTGGCTAGTTGACGTTCATGTATCCTGGTGGCTAGTTTTCTGCCTGTTTGCCCAATGTAATGTTTGTTACGTTCTTGCAAGGTATTTTGTAAATGACATTAGACTGAGGAAAAGAACAGGAAATGACATCACCATAGGAAATGATGTCACCGCAGGAAATTACATCACCAACCCAAGGAAACCCAAATGTATAAATAGAAAGCAGGCTACACTAACAGTGCTTCATCCAGAGGCTCACTGAAGATGTTACCTAGTATAGTGATGAAACGTCTGAAAATGAGGCTTCCAGCTCAGCGAACAAATCTACATCCAGAAGTGGAATATCAGAAAGCCATCAACATTTAGTCAAATCACATTACTCTGTAAACCTTCTTTTGAACATGTGTTAATAGATGGAAATACATGGAAGATAAAATGTGAAAATAGGCCATGGAGCCTAAATCAGTCTATCTCTCAGAGGATCAAGAATCTATGGAACCCATGATTCCAGAGACAAGTGGAAGCTGGTTCATTGAACACACTTAAGACAGAAGTTGACAGACGTGTGATAGCCAAGGGAATCAGATAAGTAGGAAAGTGTATTTGAGGCCATAATCAGATCAGTCCTGATTGTATTGGATAGCAAAACAGGCTTAAGAATCCAAATATGATTTTTAAAAACCCATCCGGTTCACTAATATCATTTGAGGAGGGAAATCTGCCATTCTTACCTGGTCTGGCCTCCATGTGACTCCAGATACGCAGCGATGTGACTGACTCTTAACTGGCCTCTGAAATGGCATTGCAATCCACTTACTTTCAGGATTGCAAGTACGGAATCAGCACGGAAACAGACCCTTCAGTCCAAGTCATCCATGCCAAACAGACATTCTAAATTAATCTCATCCCATTTACAAGCATTTGCCCCAAATCTCTCTAAACGTTTCCTATTTATGTATCCATCCAGATGCCTTTTAAATGTTGTAATTGTACCAGCCTCCACCACTTCCTCTGGCAGCTCATTCCATACAGAAACCACTCTCTGTGTAAAAAAGTTACCCCTCAAATTCCTTTTAAATCTTTCACCTCGAACCTTAAATCTCTGCCATCTATTTTTGGACTCCCCCACTCCGGGGAAAAGACTTCATCTATTTACCCTATCCATGCCCCTCATGATTTTATAAACCTCTATAAGGTCACCCTCAGCCTCCAACTCTCCAGGGAAAACAGCCCCAGCCTATTCAGCCTCTCCCTGTAGCTCAAACCCTCCAACCCTGGCAACATCCTTGTAAATCTTTTCTGAACCCATGTAAGAGTAAAGAAAGGAAATTCTTGACACCACAACCATTGGAAACAATCTGCTACTTTCTGCCTTTATCTATCATTCAATTATGTACACATTTATGTCAGTTTGCAATGTAGGCAGCATTGTACTAATCAAAAGCAAACCAAATTTTCACATGATTGCATTTCCTTGGACCAGTTAACATCCCTAATGAATCGCCAGTGAGCGCTCCCTAATACCTCAAAATCCATCTTAGATGTAAAGTGGCTTATATACTTCATGGCTTTTACATTCCCACCCTTCTAATAAAAGGTTAAAAATCAGATAGCACCAGGTTATAGTCCAACAGATTTATTTGGAAGCACTAGCTCTCTGTAAGGAAACCCACAAAGCAGAGGGAATTTCAAGATTTTGACCCAGCGATACTGAAGGAATGGGGATTTACTTCCAAGTCAGGATGGTGAGTGGCTCGGAGGGGAACTTTAAGGGGTGGTGTTGCCATGTATCTGCTACCTTGTCCTTCTAGATGGAAGTGCTTGTGAGTTTGATAGGTGCTGTCTGAGGATCTTTAGTGAATTTCTGCAGTGCATTTTGTAGGTGGTACACCCTGCTGCTGCTGAGCATCGGTGATGGTGAGAGTGGATGCTTGTGGATTTAGTATCAATCAAATGAGCTGATTTGTCTTTAATGGTGTCGAGCTTCTTGAGTGCTGTTGAAGCTGCCCCCATCCAGGGCAAGTGGAGAGCATCCCTCTACATTCCAACCCTGAGCCTTGTATGATGGTGGACAGGTTTTAATGCAAAGGCATTGTTCATTTGTAGCCAGGCTGAATGGTACTGAGGTATTTAAGACAAAACTGAACAAGAACATAAGGAGGAAAAGATACAAAGGATATTCTGACAGAGTGATAAGTAAAATGAAGGCAGTCCACATGGAACATAAATACCAGCGTGGGTCAGTTGGACTGAATGGCTTCTGTGTGTGAATCTGAAATTCATGTTTCAAATTGCAAATTTTACCTGGAAAGATTCAGAATGCATTAAATTGATTTGGCAGCACAGAACTTCCACATTGCTGAAGAAAATAGACATGCTCTTGAGATTTGTTTTGTCTTGCACTCATCAGGACAGGTGCAAGAATAGCAAATTTGCAAAGGAGCAACAATTTGTACCGTGTGAGAAATGGTGTTGATCGGCTGAGCATTGCAAAGGAGAGCGTACTGAGGAACTATTGTCCCTTGCTTCAACTTTGGTTTAATTCAAGAAGGGGCACATTGTCTGGACTTACTGCTCTTGTCTGAAGAGGACAGGTTGTTGTTTAAGAATCGATATAGCTTCTAGGCAGTATAAGTGAGTTGTATTGCAAGTCTGACAAATGTGTGCAAGATGAAAGCTTGAACTGTACATCTCTGCTGAAAGCGTGGTGCTGGAAAAGCACAGCAGGTCAGGCAGCATCCGAGTAACAGGAGAATCGACGTTTCAGGTATAAGCACTTCATTGACATTTCTCCTGCTCCTCGGATGCTGCCTGACCGACTGTGCTTTTCCAGCACCACATTCTAGCCTCTGATCTCCAGCATCGGTAGACCTCACTTTCTCCCTGTACATCTCTGCTTAACAATACCAAAATTAATGGCATTTATTAGGTTTTCTTTTATAAAATTAAATAAAATCTAAGTAGATATTACTTGAAAGCAACATCCTGAAATATCAATCAGAACGCCAGGTTTTGACACTGTCCGAACAGTATCTGTGTGGTCGAGCCTGCTAAAGGGTTAAACAAATTTTTACCTAACTCCTGTCAAGTTGTACAAAATATTTCTATTCCTTCTGACCTCATGTATGGAATAGAATTCCAATGTACATGCATTTTTCAAAAGACAAAATTCAAATAAACTAAGTACATAAAACAGACCATACTTTGAAGTTGGCAATTAATTGGGGTTGATGCAACCTATTAAACAAACAGATTAGTTTCTGCATAAGTAACAATGTCGTAAGGTTATTGAAGAATGCAGACAAGAAAGGTAAGGAAATGCATCAATCATTAATTATCAAAAGGCAACATCAAGTCCACCAACAAAACTGACTTAAAAATGAAGCTGTGCTTTCAATTTGATAAAAATAAGAAGATGGATCATTTTGTTCCTTGGATGTATTTCAAAGAGGAAGACATGTCCTCAGTGACACCAGCCATCTTTGTCATCAGTGTTCTGCCTTCCAGAAATGCAGCTAGCGCCATGAAGAATGTATGTCTTTCTTTTGTTGTGTAATGAGAATGCTTCAGAAAACCTTATTTGTTCAAGCCTGCGTTGCCTGTGAGGCAGCACAGATGAAGGTAAGTCCACCACTCTTCAGAAGATTGGCTAATTAATCAAAAGGAGTTCAATACATTCTTGCCATAAAGGCAGAGCAGACAGAACATCGGAGAGGTTAGAAGACTAGAATCACATAAATTAGGAAATATTGTCTCTGGAAATAAGTAAACAAGGTCTCCTTGGGGGTCACGTTGGTCTATTTGGCAGACTTGCATTTACATTGTTGGATTTAGTTGAGGTCTTCGTGTTACAGGGCAATGTTAATGATTGACCAGCCAGCCTGGGACTTAGAGAAGAAATTCAGGGGTTGGATTTTCCGACTCAATTCAATCCTTAACTCATGTGGTATTCTTACCTTATTAAATAACATGAGGACTTTCAGTGAAAGTAAACTGCGTGATTTTCAACACTTAAACTACATTAGCACATGGACTTGCTGATCCTGAAGGTTAAACCTCTATCCAAGTTCTCTAGACTGAGTTAAACTCATTTGAACATAAATAACTAAAACCAAACAAGCCCATCTAGACATTTGGGAATAATCCTCTCTGGCATTCTCACAATAGTCATGCAAGCTTGTGTAAACCTCCTTCTAACTACAGTCTTGGTTAAAGAAATGACATAGACAGGACACTCCATCCTCCGATGTGGCAACTCCAGGTTCAAATGCCATTCTGGTACTCAATGGCTGAGGAAGGGACATTCGTAATGTATCTGAACAGTTTGCACATTCTACTCACAATTACTTCCAACTCATGCCCAATAGCAGATACCAACATGAGCAATACCCAGTTAGTGGCAAGATAGGAAGAATATTGGTGCCTCTGTCATAGCAATTGCATGAACTTGCACACGCTGCCATTGTTAGAGAGGATATAGAGAGATCTGTTGCTGGTAAAGGTCTCTGCAAGGCTCCACTATTGACCGAACTCCACTTTTAAGAATCATTTCCTGCCTGGGCCAATACTGATACCCAATCCAGCTCCCAATGTGGCTGTCAGTCTCAAATGATACAACCTCTTTGAGCAGCTGATGATGCGACACTGATTTCCTAACAGCCACTGATACTTTATCAAATTTCTGGTCCCTACATCTACATGGGCAGCACGATGGCTCAGTGGTTAGCACTGCTGCCTCACAGCGTCAGAGACCCGGGTTTGATTTCAACCTCGGGTGACTGCCTGTGTGGGGTTTGCACGTTCTCCCAGTGTCTGTGTGGGAGTGGTCTGGCTTCCACAGTCCCACAGTCCAAAGATGTGCAGAATAGGGTGGATTGGCCATGGGTAATTACCAATATTTCTGGATGTAGGTTTGCTCGTTGAGCTGGAAGGGTCATTTCAAACACAAACCTTCCAGCTCAGCGAGCAAACCTACATCCAGCACCTCAGCCTGAGCTACAAATCTTCTCAAAACTTGCTATTACCCATGGTGTTCAGGGATGTGTAGGTTAGGTAGATTAGTCAGGGTAAATGTAGAGTAATGGGGAATGGGCTTGGGTGGGATACTATTCGGAGGGTCGGTGTTGGGCCGAAGGGCCTGCTTCCATACTGTAGGGATTCTAATTTGCTTGCGGATTACATAAAACTGACCTACAGTGTTTGGATTCTGCCATAGGCACCAATGAGTGTTTCAGTACGCAGGGATAATGGCCAACTGCTGAATCTGTGATCTAGTATTTAACATCACAGACACCAATCCTTTTCGGGGTTCAAAGGTGGACATAATCAGGGCAACTGGCACAATTGATCCACTTCCCAATCCAGGCCCGGCTTCACTCTGCCCGGCATGCTGGGTGGACCTCTCAAGATTCGGACTTGGAACCTTGGACAGGGGCAGCAGGTCCATGGTCTTTATGCAAGCTGAAGCTGACTGAAGGTAAAAAGGCTCAGTGAAGGTGAAGGGAAGGGGCATCCACCAAGAGACCCTCCCAATCTGTTTGATAAATGACTCCAGGCTCTTCAGCTTCCTATAAGAAGATGGTGCCAAGGACGGGGTGTGGGAGGGGGATGCAGTTTGGGAGCACAGTGGGCAAGTTCAGTAATATTGGAAGCAAAGAGGCCTGAATTTAACTGCAGTTTAATTTACTTGATCTACAGCTCACTAATTATTAATTGGCCAGAACAGTAAGGCCAGTGTTAATTGGCTGCAACTGGGTTGGAGGGTGGGAGTGGGCAGCAGTGGGGGTTTGGGGGGGATGGTTAATAATGGGACTGGTCCCTCGTCAGGTTGGCAATGTTGGGATGTGGGGGAGGGATTCGGGCTGATAATCGTCAAGGAGAGGATGGATTGCAGACCGTGATGATTTAGAGGGTGTGGGGAGGAATTGGATGGGTATCACGAGGGTCCTGCGGGATGGGAAACATCACAAATCGCTAGGAGTTTTGATTAGATTAGATTAGATTCCCTACAGTGTGGAAACGGACCCTTCAGCCCAACAAGTCCACACTGCCCCTCCGAAGAGTAACCCATCCAGCCCCATTTCCCTCTGACTAATAAACCTAACACTATGGACAATTTAGAATGGCCAATTCACCTGACCTGTACATCTTTGGACGGTGGGAGGAAACCCACGCAGACACAGAGAGAATGTGCAAACTCCACACAGACAGTCATCCAAGGCTGGAATCGAACCTGGGTCCCTGGTGCTCTGAGGCAGCAGTGCGAACCACTGAGCCACTCCCAATTGAAACAAAGGCAGGACCGGGAGGTATCGTGGTTTAGTGGTTGATAACGATGACTGGGAATGGGGATGCCAATTGCTATTGAATATCTGTTTGAGTGACTGGACAATAGGACCCTTGCTCCATTTGGCCCACACGCAGTGCTATGAAAAGAACTTCACCCATCTCTCTTTAGCTGAGGATTCAGCCAGAAATTTGGACAACCAGTGCAAAGATTGAGTGGTTGCTGATGGATCAGGACTGAAATCTTAAACCCACTGTGCTAAAGGAATAGAATATTCTTCTCGCATTCCCTTTGAAATTGCCTCCTACAGTCTCATTTCTCTATCTTCATGTCACCAAGGTTAATGGAAAATGAGTACAGAGTTAAAAGACCTGCATTCATGTAGTGCCCTTCACAACCTCAAAATGTCATAATGTGCTTTCCGCTCAATGGAGTACTTTCAATATGTCATTACTGTAATGATATAAAAGATACAGCAGCCAATGTGTGTACAGTGACATTAAAGAACAATAAAACACTGAGCAGAAAATCTCGAGGCAGTAATATTGGTTGAGGGGTGAATTTTGAGCAGGACACCAACCAGAATGGCCATCCTATTAGAACTGGGTCTTCTACACCCACCTGAGCAGGGTAATGCCTTATTTGAAAGAAGGTAGTGTTTACACAAGTGATTGGGTCTTCAAAAAGATACATGACACCACAACTCTGATACATATACCAATCAGTAATAGTCTGGGTGCAGACTATCACTGAATAATCAGAAACAAGATTCTCTGATGTCACAAGGAATTAAGGGGAGAATGCAGGTAAGTGGAGTTGAAATGCCCATCAGCCATGATTAAATGGCGGAGTGGACTCGATGGGCTGAATGGCCTTACTTCCACTCTTATGTCTTATGGTCTTATGGTCCACACCCACCCATTATTTAGGGCTTTCCTTTATAATGATTATATTATTAATAGCAACATTGTAGTTTGAAAGCTGAATATTGCCAAAAAAAGAGATAGCCGATCGAGATCCTTTGTTTTGAATTTATCAGGACAGACACAAGAATACCAAATTTCATAGATAACAACAACTCATACTACATGAGAAGAGAGGGTTGATTGGTTGTCAAGTTGACTCTGGTTGGTTGTGACACTGCCATGCGATTGGAGCATTTCCAACAGCTCCATCTATTCATATACAGAGCCATGTCCTCTGCAGCTCCAAAGAAATTACCCAAACACTGCACTTTGCTCGAATTAAACAGAAGTGTGCGGGGCAATATTTTCCTGTTGCATTCTCCCTGGAATTACAGCAAACAATCAAAGTTGACTTGGCAACCAATCAAAACCTTTTCTTCATGCACAACGCATTGCTGTTTCTTCTGAGATTTGGTATTCTTGCAATTCTGTCCTGAGAATTTCACAATGATCTGCTTTGACAACATGACTCTTTGTCAAGCAATACTCAAATGTCCTAAACTGTCACCATTGTCAGGTGCACCCGTCCTGATGACTGGAGTCGAACATAATGACAATGAAGTAGCCTTCTCCACTGTACTAAGGCATTCATTGACAATTGAGAGTCTGCAGAACAATTATCAGATGCATAAACCACTTGAATGAAAGTGGCAGTAAACAGTTTACCCACCAGGAAACACTTCAAATCTTGACCATGGTTGTTAGATTTAAAAGTATGTTTAACAAACCCAATTATTTATATCAGAGTCAAATGGTGACCAAATTGAACTAAAGTGGTCACATTTGACACATACCAATTGCTAGTTTTGATTCAATGGTAGCAATACACTCAAGGTTCACTTCTGGCAATTTGCTACATAATACAGGCTGGTCTTTCACAGCAGTACTGAGGGACTGCTACCCTCTCCATGAAGGACAGATTAAGTTCCCAATCCTCTGACCAATCTTTAACCTTTCAGCATCACAAACTCGGTGGTGGGGGGTGGGGGGAACGTTATGGCCTAATGGTATTATTGCTGGAACGTTAATCCAGAAACCCCAGTGATGTTCTGATGTTCAGGTCCCGCCATAGCAGATAGTAGCATTTGAATTTAATAAAAATCTAGAATTAAGTGCCTAATGATGACCATGAATCAATCATCAGGGAAACCCATCTGGGTTCACTAATCCTCTTTAGGGAAGGAAACTGTCAATCATACCCAGTCTGGCCCACACATGACTCCAGACCCAGAGTGATATGGTTGACTCTTAGCTGTCTTCCGGGTAATAAATGCTAGTCTAGCCAGCAATGCCCTGAATGAATTTACAAAACATGAAAAGACAAATTGAAAATAGTTTACTGCTTCAAGCAAACTATAGCTGCTCTGATAGAATAAATATGATACCTGCAACATTGCAGGCAAACAGAATTCTTTTTAAAACAATACAGAATATCTGACTGAGGATTCAATACTTGAAAACTGAGTGCAAAATATACGCGATTCCTGATGAAGGGCTTATGCCAGAAACGTCGATTCTCCTGCTCCTCTGATGCTGCCTGACCTGCTGTGCTTTTCCAGCGTCATGCTCTCGACTCTGATCTCCATCATCTGCAGTCCTCACTTTCTCCTGCAAAATGTACATGACAAGCTGTAAAACATAACATCACCGGAATCACGGATAAGTTGAAGGAGCTGCAAATGTCATATATCATCTGCAGGCTTGTAAAAATGAAGCTAATCATTTTCAACAACCCAGTAACAAATTGGGAATTTGTACCAGTCAATCCTTCCTGAAAATGTTTTATTACGGACTTCAAACTGTGTTTGTGCAGAATCAGAAAGAGTCAGGATAATATATCAGACAGAAAAATAAGCAGTATTTGTTGCTGAGGTCCATGCGTTTGATTCTAAGTCTCCAGGAATGAGCCAGAAGCGGCCTGCATCTGAAGGCTATTACCAAATGTTAACAAGCTCTGAAATGAATATGAAATACGACAGAGTTCCCAGTACATTCATCTTTCAGATTTCATTTTCACAAGATGAGGGGGAATGTCAGTGAAGCGTATTGGTCTGTCCACTCCAAAAGCTAAAGGCGCCCTCCTTTTCCCCAGAGGACCCCCCCAACCCCAGGAAAACTGTCATTAATCAAAATCAACATTAAAGGGAGAGGTTTGCTCTGCGTGCATGCTCATTGTTTACTTTCATTAACATTTTGCTATGCAGAATTTACCATGTGTTACAGATTGTGCAACAAGACAGCTGTAACATGACCACTAGAATTGACTCCATTGACTTGATCTGTGCTCTGTTAATGTTCAATCTCTTCAGAATAGTGTGAAAAGATTTATTTACGAGAGGGTTAAGAGGTGTCCAAAATCACGAGAGGTCAGGGCAGAGTAGCAGAGAGAAACTGTTCCCACTGCTAGAAGGATTAAGAACCAATGGATGCCGACTTGCAGTGTGTGTGGCAGAAGTGTGGTTCCGAATAATATTTTAATACAGGGTCTGGATAGGACCTGGAAAGCACTGCCTGAGAGTGTGGCTGAAGGAGACTTAATCGTTGTTTCCCACGGGCGGCATGGTGGCTCAGTGGTTAGCACTGCTGCCTCACAGCACCAGGGTCCCAGGTTCGATTCCAGCCTCAGCTGACTGTGTGGAGTTTGCACGTTCTCCCGTGTCTGCGTGGGTTTCCTCTGGGTGCTCCGGTTTCCTCCCACAGTCCAAAGATGTGCAGGTTAGGGTGGATTGGCCATGCTAAATTGCCCATAGTGTTAGGTGCATAAGTCAGGGGGGAAATAGGTCTGGGTGGGTTACTCTTCGGAGGGTCGGTGTGGACTTGTTGGGCTGAAGGGCCTGTTTCCATACTGTAAATAACCTAATCTAGTCAAAGAACTGATCATTTGGGAGGGGAAACTGTTGTACAAGTAATGGTGCAGTGTGAATCTAAGCTAATCACTCAGAGAGAGAGAGAGACAGACGACAAATACATGATGCACCAAATCACCTCCTCTGTGTTGTAAACATCCTGTAACTCTGTAGTTCCAAGGTGGAGTTAATCAGCTGGCAGCTATGAAACTGCAATTACTGACAATTGCCTTTTGTTTGAATATCCCTTGGTACATTACTTGAGAGCAGCACAGTGGCTCAGTGATTAGCACTGCTGCCTCACGGTGCCAGGGACTCAGGTTCAATGTGCACATTCTCCCTGTGTCTGCATGGGTTTCTTCCCACAGTCCAAAGATATGTGTGCTAGGTGGCTTAGCCCTGGGCAATGTAAGGTGACAGGGAATAAGGTTAGTGGGGGATGGATCTGGGTGGGATATTCTTCAGAGGGTCAGTGTGCATTTGATGGTCTGAATGGCCTGCTTCCCCACTGTAGTGATTCTATGTACCGGTTAGATGGATTGACCATGCTAAATTGTCCAAAGTGTCCAGGGTTGTGTAGGTTAGGGGGGTTAGCTATGGGAAATGCAGGATTACAGGGAATAAGATCAGCGGGGGATGGGCACAGGTTGGATTCTCCTCGAAGGGTTGGTGAGGACTTGATGGGCCAAATGGTGATGTAGTGATGCTATGATACTTTTCTTAAACATGTGGGTGTTTGTAACTGAGCCTGATAATACGTACTACTATCTTCATGGGATAGATGGCTCCAACAACAGAGGAATTAACACAGTTTAAGAGTAATAAAGAATGCTGCAGATGGTATAGTTAAAATTTTAAAAGCGTTTTGTTAAATTTACTGATTGTTAGCACTGAAACACCACATAAAGCCTTTTCTACAAAACTGAGTACAAACTGATTTTGCTTTTGTCTATTAAAAACATAAATCCAATTACATGACCTCAGGATGTGGCAAAGTAATTTGCAATAAGTTAACTTCCAAGGCATAATGCCATACTGATACAAAGTACCCAGCTCATCTACAGCACAGTGAGATCGCACAAACAGCAACAAAGGCAAAACACACCATGATCTATTTCTGGCAGTCTTGGTGCAGAGGTATTTTGGCCTGAACAACCAAAAGAAAATGAGGGGACTGTAAGCTTGCTTTTCCAATAACAGGATTACAATCCAATGAACCCAGTACTAAAAAGTTAATCGTTGGAATAGTGCTGTAATCATTATGATATAGTTGTGGGTGTTAACCGCCACAAACTGTCAAAATGGACTCCATTTTCTTCAGGCTGTGCGTAAAGGTACTAGCGATACATTAGTGGTGATTATGAGAGAAATCGTGAACAATAGCTTCAAATCATGAGGAAACCATTGCTGATATTGGGTGACACAGTGGCACTGCTGCCTCACAGCGCCAGGGACCCAAGTTCGATTCCAGCCTCAGGCGACTGTCTGTGTGGAGTTTGTACATTCTCCCCATGTCTGTGTGGGTTTCCTCCCACTGTCCAGATGTACAGGTTAGGTTGGTTGGCCATGCTCAATGGCCAATACAAGTCATTCTGCTATAATGTACATTTCGTTAACGTGAATTCGCTGTAACGTGATTGAAAACTTAGGGACACTGTTTCATTAACACAAACTTTTAAAACGTGGTTAAAAATCACACAACACCAGGTTATAGTCCAACAGGTTTAATTGGAAGCACTAGCTTTCGGAGTGCCACTCCTTCATCAGGTGGTTATGGAGGACACAATTGTAAAACGTGCATTGGCTGTATCATGATTACATCGCCAGTATTTTAAGCGCTGTGTCTACAGCACAATTTCTTTATAATGCGGGGTTGTGCAAGAACGCAGTAGTGAAGTGTCCAGGGATGTGCAGGGGTTAACCATGGGAAATGCAGGGTTACGGGGGTAGGGTAGGGTGCTTTTCAGAGGATCGGTGTTTACTCAACAGGCCAACTGGCCTGCTTCCACACTGTAGGGATTCTGTGAAACAGGGTACAGTATTTCTTCAGGCTGTGCGCAGAGATACTGCAAATACATTGGCGATTATTATGAGTGAAATCATAAACAGTAACTTTAGAGGTCACGAGGAAACCACTGCTAATATATTTACATCAAACAGCAACTGGAAGCAATTCTACCTCACAGAGCAAGGCAGATATCATCAGTGGAGGAATTAGATAGTACAAAGTGGACTTGTTTTCAGAGATATGACAAGTTCAGAATGATTCATCACCAAATTATTTGGTTAGGCTTCTGGTTTTGCTGCAGAGAGGGATTTGCATTCAGAATCTCACTCTTGGAACACCAAGGGTAAATCTTATTATAAATGGTCCAATCATGACTGAGGGTCAAAATATGGATCGAACACAATGAAGGAGTGTTCAGGTTTTACCAAACATGAGCCCAGTCCAAGCTGGGAATTTCAGACACAGTTCAAGCTGGTTCCACCACTCCAGTGTTGGACAGAAATTGTCCCACATATTTCTGGGGGGGGGGGCTGTGAGCAATTGCATCCAGGTAGTCACAAAGATTAATTGGAGCCAAACAGCCCAACACCAATCTCCCTACCGACACCGGGCTCAGGATATCCATTGTGTCGAAGGTGGATGGGAAATAACGAAAGCCACATCAGCCTGGCCTAGGGATTCAAGGCCAGCAGAGTAAACCTAACCATCTCTGGGCTGCGGCTGGTCAGATTCACAGGATGATAAGACACAGGAGCAGAATTAGACCCATTCGGCCCATCGTCATTCAGTGAGACTAGGGCTGATCTGATAATCCTCAATTTCACTTTCATGCCTTTTCCCCATAACCTGTAATTCCCTTATTGATTAAAAATCTCTCTATCTCAGCCTTGGATATACTTTATGACCCAGCCTTGACAGCCTTCAGTGGTATGAAATTCTACAGATTCTCTCCTCTCTGAGAGAAGAAATGCCCCCTCTGTCATTTCTGTCTGGAATGGACAATTCCTTATTCTGAGGTGATGCCCCTCTGTGATCCTAGATTCTCCCACAAGGGGGAAAAACCTCTCGACATCTGCCCTGTCAAATACCCTAAGAATGCTGCATGTTTTAATAAGGTCTTCTCCCATTTTCCTAAAGTGTAATGGGTCCAGGTCTGACCTACTCAACCTTCCCACCATCATTAATGTCATTTGAGGCCAATTCAGGGACCCACAGCGACCTTCTGCAGGGCCTCTGTCAGGCAGCAGAGGACTCAGAGGAGCCCCCCAGAGGCAGACCAGAGCAGTACAGGCAGGCCTGACGGCCTACTCTGTCCACATACAGTACAAGCTGCCTTCAGCAAAAGTTCTTCCCTCATTCTCCCCTTTGAATCCCACCCCACACAGAGTGGCCTGGGCTGCTGAGCCTACATTTTCAACTTGAAGTTTAAAGCAGAGAAGGTTCATCCAGCAGGAAACACCCTCTCTCCCACTCACCTTCCAACTGCAGGCTGCTACTCCATCCTGTAAACCAGAGGCACTTCCTCAACTAGGCCCTCTAACCCGCCATCCTGAACCGATCAATCTCTCCTGACCAATTCAGGAGGAGATCCCATGGAATACCTAACACGGTTGTTATCCAAATACCTCCCCCCGCTCCCCAACGTCCCCCAAACCCCACCAACCCAGGAATTATTTGGCCACCATAAAAATATCACTGTCTCCCACTCGCAGAGGAGAATTCCAGCCATAGCGGTCAAAAGAAGAGAATTCTGGGATTCGCAACGGTGATCTGTTTGCTGCTTGTCCAGGGACACTGGGAAATACATAAAGCAATTCCAAGCCTGCGAGGCCAAAGTTGCTGACTGTCATTTGGTTGCAGTTTTTCTTGTTGGAAAAACCCATCTGGCTCACTAATGTCCTTTAGGGAAGGAAATCTGCCATCCTTACCTGGTCCAGCCTACATGTGACTCCAGACCCACAGCAAGGTGGTTAACGTTTACCTGCCCTCAGGGCAATCAGGGAAGAGTCGGAAATGCTGACCCAGCCAGCGACACCCACATCCCATGGATGAATAAAATAAAATGTTCAGCTGCAAATATTTAAGTTCAGCTTCGGTTTCACAAGACACTACGGCGAACATTAGCAGTTTTACTGTCTTTGCAACCACAGGGTCCTAAGGATTTAAAAGAGAAGTTAAGTGTTAGGGAAATATCAGGTAGCGTTGTTACATTGTTACATAGGCAGCATGAAGTGAGCAAAGAGATGGGACATGGAGTTAACGCTGTGCTGCTTTTCAATAGGGGTTGATTGCCAAAACCGCCATTGAACTTTGACAGAAAACGTGAGAAATCAGAAGTGCTAGAGCCTGGTTACTTTCTCCCCTTGGCTGTTCAATATCTGTTACCTGATGTTTGGAAAATGTTCTAGAATATAATAGCAGTCTTACATCTCTCCTGAGTTTAGGTTTCCCACTGTTGAAAATATTCCCCAAACTCAGACTTTGAGCATTGACAAACTTTACTGCGTGATATCATGGGGAGCACACCGTACCTTAGTATGATCCGGTGCATCTCCAAAGTGCTCCAGAGCGCCGCAGATTTATATAGTACAAAAGATGCCAAGCTGACAGTTTCTCAGGACTGTACGTAACGAGGTATTGTTCTCAGGCCGCGAGTCAATCCACACTCCAAATATTACATTCACCCGTTTGATAACATTTGGCTGGTTTGCGCTTTCTGCAGATAGACAGAAGTTATGTGGTTGTAACAGGATGTTCCAGCAGGCTAGGGCCAAGCCAGGCGAGAGCAACACCATGACTGAGAAACAGCTTCCACACCCACTAAGGGTCATGCCATTCTGTCACGCACAGTAGCATGTTTATGCTGAGTCAGCAACCATTTTCATTAACCTTTTTATACAGCTCCCTCCAGAACATTCTTAAACATTTACGATATGTTGTACAAAGCATCACTGATGATAGCATTGAGCAAAAGGAAGAGAACCTTTTCTAAGGGCGCAATGAATTAAAGAGTTTACACAATCTTTTTTCACACAGAGAATGATTCGTGTATGGAATGAACTGTCAGAGGAAGAGGTGCATACGGGCGCAGTTACAACATTTAAAAGGCATTTGGATAAGTACATGAATAGGAAACATTTGGAGGGATATGGGCCAAGTGCAGGCAGATGGGACTAATTTTCTTTGGGAACATGGAGCGATTGGACTGAAGGGTCTTCTTCTGTGCTGCATGACTCTATGACTCTACAAGCATCTCTAGGCATGGGGTGTGGGTATCACTGGTATTTGTTGTCTATGCTTAACTACCCTGGAACTAAATGTCATGTTAGGGCCATTTCAGAGTGAACTACATTGCTGGGGCACTGGAGTCACGTGTTGGCTAGATTGGGTAAAAATGGCAGATTTCCTTCCTTAAAGGGTACTGGCATTTAATTCCAGACATTTTTATTATTGAATTCAAATTCCACCCTCTGTCATGGTAGGATTTGAACATATTTCTCCTGAACATAGGCATGTTGAAAAATGCAGATTATTTTGGATGAATCAGAGTGGATTTGTTAAAGGAAAATCACGTTTAACTAATTTGTTGGTGTTTTTTGAAGGGGCAACATGGATAGTTGATGAGGACAGGGCTGTTGATGTATTTGTGCATGGACTTTCTAATACAGCAGTCTCGTAAGGAAAGTTATAGACCATAGACTAACAGTGGCTCAGTGGTTAGCGCTGCTGCCTCACAGCACTAGGGGCCTGGGTTTGATTCCAGCCTCGGGTGACTGTCTGGGAGGAGTTTTCACATTCTCCCCGTGTCTGTGTGGTTGCCTCTGGGTGCTCTGGTTTCCTCCCACAGTCCAAAGATGTGCAGGTCAGGGTGGATTGGCCATTGGGAAATATAGGGTAGAAGGGTTGGGGTGTTCCCGAAGGGGTCAGTGCAGACTCGATGAGCTGAATGGCCTCCTTCTGCATTTGGGGATTCTACCAATAGCAATATTGATACATATTGGCTGAGACATTGGACACAGAGAGTATTGGCTATTTTCCAGGCTGGACTTAAGTCTGTAGTTGAGTTGCCCAGCGATTGTTATTAGGAATCTGTCTCTTTCTGATAGATATATCAATAATCTAGATTTGGGGACAATTTCAAAGTTTACAGACAATACAAAACCTGAAAGCATTGTAAACTGTGAGGACAGTTTGGAACTTCAAAAGGACTTTTGCAAGTTTGTGAAGTGGATCGAAAGGTGGGAAATGAATTTGAATGCGGAGAAATGAGAGGTGATACATTTTGGTAGAAAGTACATAGAGAGACAATGTAAACCAAAGGGCAAAATTCTGCTGGATGTGCAGGACCAGAAACACTTGGGTATATATATGCATAGCTGAAAATGTGTTGCTGGAAAAGCGCAGCAGGTCAGGCAGCATCCAAGGAGCAGGAGGATCGACGTTTTGGGCATGAGCCCTTCTTCAGGAATGAGGAAAGTGTGTCCAGCAGGCTAAGATAAAAGGTAGGGAGGAAGGACTTGGGGGAGGGGCGTTGGGAATGCGATAGGTGGAAGGAGGTCAAGGTGAGGGTGATAGGCCGGAGTGTGGTGGGGGCGGAGAGGTCAGGAAGAAGATTGCAGGTTAGGAAGGCGGTGCTGAGTTCGAGGGATTTGACTGAGACAAGGTGGGGGGAGGGGAAATGAGGAAACTGGAGAAATCTGAGTTCATCCCTTGTGGTTGGAGGGTTCCTAGGCGGACGATGAGGTGCTCTTCCTCCAGCCGTCATGTTGCTATGGTCTGGCGATGGAGGAGTCCAAGGGCCTGCATGTCCTTGGTGGAGTGGGAGGGAGAGTTGAAGTGTTGAGCCACGGGGTGGTTGGGTTGGTTGGTCCAGGTGTCCCAGAGGTGTTCTCCGAAACAAGTAGGCGGCCTGTCTCCCCAATATAGAGGAGGCCACATCGGGTGCAGCGGATGCAGTAAATGATGTGTGTGGAGGTGCAGGTGAATTTGTGGCGGATATGGAAGGATCCTTTGGGGCCTTGGAGGGAGGTGAGGGGGGAGGTGTGGGCGCAAGTTTTGCACTTCTTGCGGTTGCAGGGGAAGGTGCCGGGAGTGGAGGTTGGGTTGGTGGGGGGTGTGAACCTGACGAGGGAGTCACGGAGGGAGTAGTCTTTTCGGAACGCTGATAGGGGTGGGGAGGGAAATATATCCCTGGTGGTGGGGTCCGTTTGGAGGTGGCGGAAATGACGACGGATGATACGCTGTATATGGAGGTTGGTGGGGTGGTAGGTGAGGACCAGTGGGGTTCTGTACTGGGGTCCAGTGGGGTTCTGTATATGTGCATAAATTATTTAAGATGGCAGCACGTGTAGAGATAATGAAGGACACTGGGTTCTACGCTTCATTCATAAGGGCATTGTGTAGAAGAGTAGGTAAGGTTATAATGAGGTAAAAACAATGACTGCAGATGCTGGAAACCAGATAGTGGTGCTGGAAGAGCACAGCAGTTCAGGCAGCATCCAAGGAGCTTCGAAATCGACGTTTCGGGCAAAAGCCCTTCATCAGGAATAAAGGCAGTGAGCCTGAAGCGTGGAGAGATAAGCTAGAGGAGGGTGGGGGTGGGGAGAAAGAGCTTATATTGGAGACCTGAGCTGGAGTATTGTGTACAGTTCTAGATGCCACACTTTAGGAAGTGCAGGAAAAGTTTGTGAGAATGTTCCTGGCCAGAAAAGACAAAGAGAAACAGTGCACACAAAGTTCCCAAAAGATTAAGAACCAGAGGACACAGATTTTAAGCATTTTGCACAAGAATTCACATGTTGAGTGGTTAGGATCTGGAAGTGTGGTAGAGGCAGATTCAATTGAGGCACTGAAGAGGGCATTGGATAATTATTGAAATAGAAGCAACGCACTTGGTTACAGGGAAAAGGTGACAGGTTAGCATTAAGTTAAAGTGCTCAGACTGCCAGTGTAGACACAATGGGCAGTACCTTCTACATTGTAACAATTCTGTAATTCATTGGAGACCTTGCCATGACCTGACTGGTGTGTGATTGCCAGGCATTCCCCATCATTGAGATCCTATCTAGTTTGGACTGACAAGAGGTTTGGAGTGGCACAGTGGCTCTGTGGCTAGCACTGCTGCCACATAGCGCCAGGGACACGGGTTCGATCCCAGTCTGAGATGACTGCATGGAGTTTGCATCTTCTCCCTGTATCTGTGTGGGTTTCTTCCCACAATCCAGTGATGTGCAGGCTAGGTGGATTGGCCATGCTAAGTTGGCCATTGTATCCAGTGATATGCGGGCTAGGTGGATTGGCCATGCTAAGTTGGCCATTGTATCCAGTGATATGCGGGCTAGGTGGATTAGCCATGGGAAATGCAGGCTAAGAAAATAGGGGAGGGCAGTGTCTGGGTGAGATGCACTTCAGAGGGTTGGAGTGGATGTAATGGACGGAAACACCTCCCTCACTGTAGGTATTCCATTCTATGATCTAGACTTCTTTCCAGATGATGTGAAGTTAAATACAGTGGATATCCAAAGAGACTTGGGGGTTCAGGTGCATAGATCTTTAAAATGTCACTGACAGGTGCAGAAAATAATCAAGAAAGCTAACAAAATGTTGGCCTTTATATTTCAAAGACTGGGGTATAAGGATGCTGAAGTTATGCTGCAGCTATACAAAGCCGTGGTTCGACTCCATTTGGAGCACTGTGCAAAGATCCGGGTACTGCACTTTAGAAAGAATAGATTGGCCTGTCAGAGGGTTTGTAAGAATGATACCTGAATTTCAGGGGTTAAATTATGAGGAGGGAGTATGTAAATTAGGCCTATGTTAAAGGGTGATCTGATTGACGTTTTTAAGATATTAACAGGAAGAGATGGCAGATAAACACAAACCAATTCCACTGTTCTAGAACTAGGGGCATAGTCGGAGAATTAGGGCCAGACCATTCAGGAGAGATGTTAGGAAGCACTTCTACAAACAAAACATGGCAGAGGTTTGGAACTCTCTTCCACAAATAGCCGTGGATGCTGGATTTGTTGATAATTTTAAATCTGAGGTAGATTGTTTTTTGTTAAGGTAAGGTATTCAGTTGTACAGGCCAAGGACAGGTAAACGGATTTAGGCCATAGATTAGATTCCCTACACTATGGAAACAGGCCCTTCAGCCCAACAAGTCCACACTGACCCTCCAAAGAGTAACCCACCCAGACCCATTTCCGATTCCACTATCCTATATTTACCCTAACTAATGCACCTAACACTATGGGTTATTTAGCACGGCCAATTCACCTGACCCACACATCTTTGGATTGTGGGAGGAAACCAGGGCACCAAGGGGAAACCCACACAGACACGGGGAGAACATGCAAACTCCACACAGGCAGTCGAACCCGCGTCCCTGGCGCTGTGCGGCAGCACTGAGCCACCATGCCACCCCAATGAGATCATGAGTCATGATCTCATTGAATGGAAAAACAGGCTCAAGTGGCTGAATGGCCTACTTCCTGTAAAGGGCAGCATGGATCTCTCAGTGACTCACTAGCAGCTGGTGAGATTTGCGTCACCTCAGTAAGATGTGGCTCAGGGACAAGGGTACTGACTGGTGTCAAGGATATTACAGCTGAGCTGAGTCAGACTAAAAGGTTTTTAAACTATATTAATTTCAGACAGAAACAAATTGGATACTTTTGACGGATTCTACAGTGATTAGGCACCAAAGGCAGAAGACATGGGATCTTCTGAATAAGTTCCAAATCAGTCTAATAATTTATTACCGTCTGGTGTTTTCACATATGCAAGCAACATAGATTATTTTCAGAAGGAAATCATTTAACCCATAACAAAATAGCTTTTCAGCCAATATCTGAGTCCCAAATTTATTTACTAATTGGAGCACATGTGCCAAGTGGTGTTCGATGTTGGTCATGCTGAGTACTGCTGTGTCAGAGCAGGGTGCTGGCTGACAGGAATTCCCCATTCAATACATTCCTGCTCTTCAACATCCATGTTCAAGAGCAGATTAAACCAACTGCCCATTCCCACCAACAACGACAGGGGAATTCTTGTTGCTTGCTTTCAGCATTTTTGGTTTGCACTCCATTTTACCCTTTCTGGTTGTTTGACCACGATTAAACTTAACCTAGAAAGTAATTTTGAACCAGACGAATTAATGTGCTTCCAAGGTGAAAAGGATTAACTGAGTTGCTCGAGTTGAGAGCTTTCCTCAACATCAAGGGCCAAATGGCCTCGAATATATAAAGTCATCAAGTCATACAGCACAGAGACAGACTCTTCGGTCCAACCAGTCCATGCTGGACACAATCCCACTTGCCTGCTCCTGGCCCATATGCCTCCAAATCTTTCCTATTCATGTAGTTATTCAAATGTCTTTTAAAGTTGTAACTGCACCCACATCCACCACTTCCTCTGGAAGTTCATTCCACACATGAACCATTCTCTGTGGAAAAAAGGTTGCCCATCATGTCTTTTATAAATCTTTCTCCTCTCACCTTAAAAATATACCGCTAGTCTTGAAATCCCCCACCCTAGGGAAAAGACATCAGCTATGCACCTTAGCTATGCCCTTCATAATTGTATAAAGCTCTATGAGATCACCCCTAACCAGCCAAGAGTCTCTGATTTAAATATAGAATCTCTACAGTATGGAAGCAGGCCATTCAGACAATAAAGTCACATTGATCCTCTGAAGAGCAACCTCCCCGACACACTCGATCCCTCATAGCCCCACATTTCCCATGGCTAACCCATCTAACCTGGACATCCCTAACTATCCCTGAACACCTAACCTGCACATCTATGGACTGTGGGAGGAAACTGGAGCACCTGGACGAAACCCACACACACATGGGGAGAATGTGCAAACTCCACACAGACAGTCACGGAATTGTCACAAACTCCGCACAGAATTAAACCCAGGTCGCTGGCACTATGAGGCAGCTAACCACTGAGCCACCACGTTGCCTGTATAGATTGATAGTGTGACATGGATAAAGGATAGTATGGGACATTGCATCCCAAATACCAGGAATATTTTCTTTCCACTTAACATTTCACAGGCATCACTGGCAAGGTCAACATTTCGGGTGACACAGTGGCTCAGTGGTTAGCACTGCTGCCTCACAGTGCCAGGGGCCTGGGTTCAATTCAAATCTAGGGCGACTGTCTGTGTGGAGTTTGCGCATTCTCCCCGTGTCTGTGTGGATTTCCTCCGGGTGCTTCGGTTTCCTCCCACAGGTCAGATCAGGTGAATTGGCCATGCTAAATTGCCCACAGTGTCAGATGCATTCGTCAGGGGTAAATATCGGGTAGGAAATGGGTCTGGGTGAGTTAGTCTTCGGAGGGGCGGTGTGGAATTGTTGGGCTAAATGGCCTGCTTCCACACTGTAGGAAATTTAATTTGGTGCCCATCCCCAATTGCCCTTGAACTGAGTATCTCCATTTCAGAGAGCAGTTAGGAGTCAACCCCATCGCCGTGGTTCTGGAGTCACCCGGAGGTCAGACTGAGTAAGAATGGCAGATTTCCTTCGCTGAATGGAACCATATTTTGCAATATTTGATCATGTTTTCATAGTTACCATGACTGAGATCAGTTTCATTTCCAGATTTATTAGCTGCATTTAAATGCAACCAGCTGCTGTGGTGGGATTAGAGCCCACTTCCCCCAGAACCTTAACTGAGCTTCTGCACCACAGGTCCAGTGGAAGCAGCCTTACACCGCTGTCTCTGCTGTTGTGGTTTAGTTCATGATCATGGCCTACCACGGAAAATAGCCTTATCCGAAAGATCAAAATGATTTTAGCTCCAGGATGACTGAGCACATGTAAAGTTGTGGTCTGTTTACTGGATCGTCACTTTAATAAGTATGACAGATAAGCATTGCTGATCCATTGTACATTGTAATTTTACCACATTTACCGATAGCCTTGGATAAAATCATTCTATTTTTGAAATCTCTCCAGGGTGTAATTATAATTTGAAACAGAACTTGGGAATGAATACTTAATACAGGAAATATGTCTCTGCTACTTATTCATGGTTCTATGAGTATTTGAATGTCAACATTATCCACGGTCCTAAACAGCAATTGTTACAAGTCAGTGGATGAATTAAGGAAATTTGATAAATACACACTTTTTACTCTATTCAGTTTTCCAACTAGCAATGTTGGGTTTATTATGTTGGAGAGGTTATAGGTGTGTGTTCATTCACCCTTTGGCTAAACTGATTAAATACTTCTGATCCCCCAGACAAGAAGGTTGGACATTGCTTTTCTGCAACAAGCTGTCCATCAGTACACGTCCAAACACTTAGAGTCATAGAGATGTACAGCATGGAAACAGACCCTTCGGTCCAACCTGTCCATGCCGACCAGATATCCCAACCCAATCTAGTCCCACCTGCCAGCACCCGGCCCATATCCCTCCAAACCCTTCCTATTCATATACCCATCCAAATGTCTCTTAAATGTTGCAATTGTACCAGCCTCCACTACATCCTCTGGCAGCTCATTCCATACACTGTACCACCCTCTGCGTGAAAAAGTTGTCCCTTAGGTCTCTTTTTATCTTTCCCCTCTCACCCTAAACCTATGTCCTCTAGTTTTGGTTTCCCCGATCCCAGGGAAAAGACTTTGCCTATTTACCCTATCCATGCCCCTCATAATCTTGTAAACCTCTATATGGTCACCCTTCAGCCTCCGACGCTCCAGGGAAAACAGTCCCAGCCTGTTCAACCTCTCCCTGTAGCTCAGATCCTCCAACCCTGGCAACATCCTTGTAAATCTTTTCTGAACCCTTTCAACTTTCACAACATCTTTCCGATAGGAAGGAGACCAGAATTGCACGCAATATTCCAACAGTGGCCTAACCAACGTCCTGTACGGCCACAACATGACCTCCCAACTCCTGTACTCAATACGCTGACCAATAAAGGAAAGCATACCAAACGCCTTCGTCACTATCCTATCAACCTGCGTCTCCACTTTCAAGGAGCTATGAACCTGCACTCCAAGGTCTCTTTGTTCAGCAACACTCCCTCATTGAACTGTGCACGCCATAATTGCATTCCCTAAATATGATTTAAATGGAGGGAGAGGGATTTTGGAATCCTCGTGCAGGAATCACTCAAGCTCACTCGGTGATAGAGAAGGTAAATGAAGCATTGGCCTTAACTTTATAGGACATAAGAGTATGGAAATAGGGAGGCCTTGTTAAAATTATACACCATCATCATTGGCGGTCCACTGTGGACAAGGATGACTCTCCCGGGTGAGTCCTTAGATGCTGTACAGGCCAACGTGACTACTGCAGGCTCTGTCACACTTGCAGCAGAAGGTGGTCATGGGAAGGGATGGGTGGGATGTTGGTGTGGCAATGCGTTCCTTTCGCTGTTTTCACCCGGCCTCTGCTTTTTCCCGACAGCAAGTCTCGAGGTAGTCGACGCCTTCCCGGCTGTTCCTCCTCCGCTTTGGGCTAGTCATTCCCAGGTATCTGTGGGAATGCCGCGTTTTGCCAGCGAGGCCTTGAGGGTATCCCTGAAGCGCTTCCTCTGTCCACCCTGGGCTTGGTACAAGCCACACAAAGCAGGGGTCAGACCTCAGCTGGAATACTATGAACAGTGTTGAGCCCTGTCATAAGGAATGATAGATTGGCAATGGAGACAGACCAGAGGACGTTCGCTACCCTGATCCCAGTAAGGAGGGACTGTCTTAGGAGGAGAGTTTGACCAGGCTGGGTCTGCACTCATTGGAGTTCAGGAGAATGAGATGACACCTCATTGAAGCATGCAAGATTCTCAAGGGTTTTGACCAGGTAGATATGGAAAAGTTGTTTTCCCTGAAGGGAGACCCTAGGACCAGAGGACATCATCTCAGAGTAAAGGATCTCCCAGTTAGGATAGAAATAAGGAGGAAAATCTTTTCTCAGTGGTGGGGGGGGAGTGAAGCTGTGGAATTCTTTACGACAGAGGGCTGTCAAGGCTGGATTGCTAAGTGTATTCAAGGCTGAGGCAGATTTTTAATCTAGGGTTGTGGAGTAAAAGTGGAGTTGAGGATTATCAAATCAGCCATGATCTCATTGAACGGCAGAGCAGACTCAATGGGCTGAATGGCCTACTCCTGCTGCGACGACTTATAATTCTATTGTGCTCTGAATTGTATACATCTCATGGTCTGAAAGTAAATCCTAAATTAGTTCAATCCTTTTAGTTTCAGAAACACGTTGGTGAGAGCTGGTCCTAAATTACTTTCTGAATGCATTCCACTGAATTTTTAAAACAAACATAGAACAGAACAGCACAGCAACAGGCCCTTCGGCCCACGATGTTGTGTCAAACTTGACACCATATTAAACTGATCCCTTCTGCCTGCCCTCAGTGCATCTTCCTCCATTCCTTGCATATTCACGCACTTATCTAAAAGCCCATCAAACATCCCTATTGTAGCTGCCTCCACCACCATCTCTGACAGCGTATTCCACACTCCAACCACTCTCTGTCTAAAAAACATGCTCCTCACATCTCCTTTGAACTCACCGTGAATGTGTATGCTCAACCCCATCTATGCATCTCATAATCTTATGGAGTTCTAGAAAGGTTCCCCTCAGCCCCTGCTGCTCCAAAGAAAACAACCTGAGTTTTCTCACTTCTTCTTATAGCTCAAGCCCTCTAATCCTGGCAACATCCGAGTAAGTCACTTACCCTCCAAAGGAGCAGCGCTCCGAATGCTTGTGATTTCAAATAAACCTGTCGGACTACAACCTGTCATGTGACTTCTGACTTTGTCCACTTCAGTCCCAACACCTCCACATCATGGCTCCTTACCTCCCATATTCATTCGAAAATAGGTTTTGAAATCCCGATAGAAAACTTGTTCTGGAATCATGCAGAAAAATCTTCTGAATAAAGAACAATCTCAAGGGGAAGCAGCCTAATTGTGCATGGTACTTCTAACTTCACTACTGATCAAATGCAACATAAATGGGACAAAAGTGCCAAAGAACTTAAACAAGGTTCAAATCCTTCCTTCCTTTTTCCACTGAGATTCTGTCCTATCAGAAGTTCAAGTGTTTATCATATTATTGTGGCCATCTGTCTTGAGCAGACACTGAGTCTGATCAGATGCAGTTTAATAAAACCACACTGAGAATGGTTCCTAAAGAAAGAAAGGGCTTGCATTTATATAGTGACTTTCATTATCTCAAGTCACCACAACAAACTAAATATTTCTGAAGTGTTACCAGAACAATTTAACAATGTCAGTCAATGAAAAGAATTTTTTTTTTTGAAAAGCTGCAGGTTAGGAAACATCAAATCATCAGATTTCAGAGGAATTATGATTGACATTAAAATGGGAAGGTGCAAAGTTGTAGTCGTCAGCAATGCAATCTCTGTCGCTGGTCAGAGACATGCACTGGGAATCTCAGAAAACTGCTCCTCGTCACCTTTGTCCATAATAGAGTCTATTTCCCATTCTGCTTTGAAGTTTGTGAATGGAGGCCAATTTCAAACCATTGTGGGTGACTGGCAATAATATCAATAGAAAGTACAGATAACATACTGTAACTGCACTGATGTAGAATCATTGAGCTGGAGAGGATTCTGAAGAGGTTTACCAGGATGTGCCCAGGACTGGAAGGTTTGAGTTATAACGAGAGGCTGGATAGACTGGAACTTCTTTCATTGTAGCAGTTTGAAACATGACTTTATAGAGTTTTATAAAATAATGAGAGGTATAGATAAGATGAATGACAGGTTTTTTTTCCCCTGGGGTAGGGAATTTCAACATTGGGGGGATATTTTTAAGGTGAGAAGAGAAAGATTTGAAAAAGACATGAGGGGCAACTTTTTTTGCAGAACAATCTCAAGGGGAAGCAGCCTAATTGTGCATGGTACTTCTAACTTCACTACTGTTTGTGTGCAGAATGAACTTCCAGAGTGTTATGAAGAAATGGGTATACCTTTAAGAGAGTTAAAAGCAGCAGAATTACCAGACACAGCACCAAGTGTACTCAAAAAGGTAACAATGTAACACTGAGTCAAATAACTTGGTTAGTTCATTGCTTAGAGACAAAAACAAATTTGAATTCAGCCAATCAGTTTAAATTATACCTGAAATTTATCAAACTCCAATCCAGTTTGAATTGAGTATATTGTCAATCTTAAAAACCAATGACACAATTCGATGCTCTGGAGTATAAGATCAAGGAAAATTGAACAGTTGAGAAGAGAACTGCCACAATCTAGCATGTCAACAGACTGCCTGAAAAATAGCTCTCTTAAGAGCACCTTTTTGATCAGTAACCTGTTACGTAGAAATTCCTAACCAGAAGAAAAGAAGACACAGGAAGGTCCAAAGACAAGAATTGAAAGCTGACTGGTTTTGAGATAAGTATTATTTTGTAAATCTTAATTGGGAGTTTTATCAGATTAGTATTATAGAAGGGAAGGTAACAGATAGGTTAGAGTAAGGAATGGTAAAGAGTTGTTAGTTAATTATTCTCTTATACTTTAAGAAATAAAGTTGTTAATTTTTACATTAAATAGTCTTGGCCACTCTAGTTTTTACAGATTACTGCACAGGATAAATCTTTTCTGTGTTGCTGGTTTTAAATTTAGCAGGAGCGTTTACCCCATGTCGTAACAAGAGGAAGTGGTTAATTCAAGTACAGTTACAATGTTTAAAAGATATTTAGATATGTACATGACTAGGAAAGATTTGGTGGGATTCGGGCCAGGAGCAGGCAGGTGGGACTAGTTTAGTTTGGGATTATGGTCAGCATGGACTAGTTGGACCAAAGGGTCTGTTTCCGTGCTGTATGGTTGTATAACTCGATAATTACTGGAAGTGCCTGCACTGTCCAATAATGTAGATTGTAGCGGATTCAATAAAGGGGACCCAGTAGTGATGTAAACTAAATGAAGGAACTCTGGTAAGCTATTGAATGGTGCCAAATCAAATGACAAGGGAAGACATATACACATGCTCTATTAGTAAGTCACTCAACAGCCAACACAGGCATCTGATGTAAAGTTTGACCCTGGCCTGCACTAGTGCTCATTATTCGATCACTTGAGTCTTGTGGTAAAATGGTCCCTGCCTCTATATCACAAGATCTAGGTTCAAATCCCACTCCAGAACTTGATGGCCATAGAAAGTGTATTCATAACAGGGCATTATCCTTCTAGCACACGCCAATAGCAGCTGATAACAGCGAGAGAGCTTCTTGGTCATCCATGAGATGGTTAGAAATTTGGAGTCTCTGCCAACACTATCCTTGGTCCCAGGTTAGAACATGCATTGTTACAGTAACTCAGATTCCCAGGCACTGGAGGGCAGGGTGGGCCAACAATACAAGGTTTGATTCCCACCCAGGCAGGGTTAGAATTGCTACAGTGTGGAAACAGGTTATTCAGCTCATAGAGTCTTCACTGACCCTCCGAGAAGAATCCCATCCAGACCCACCTCCCTACACTATTCCAGTAACCCTGCATTGTCCAAGACTAACCCACTTAGCCTGCACATCTCTGGACACCATGGACAACTTAGCATGGCCAATCCATCCAACCTGCATATCCCTGGACACCACGGACAATTTAGCATGGCCAATCCACCTAGCCTGCACATCCCTGGACACCATGGACAACTTAGCATGGCCAATCCATCCAATCTGCATATCCCTGGACACCCTGGACAATTTAGCATGGCCAATCCACCTAGCCTGCACATCCCTGGACACCCTGGACAATTTAGCATGGCCAATCCATCCAATCTGCATATCCCTGGACAATTTAGCATGGCCAATCCATCTAGCCTGCACATCCCTGGACACCCTGGACAATTTAGCATGGCCAATCCACCTAGCCTGCACATCTTTGGACTGTGGGAGAAACTGGAGCACCTGAAGAAATGTGTAAACTCCACTCAGGCAGTTGTCTGAGGGCAGAATGGAACCCAGCTCCCTGGTGCTGTGAGGCAGCAGTGCGAACCACTGAGCCGCTTGGATCTGAGACCTGCTTCCTTGCCTTGCCTGTATTGGAGATCATGGTCTTTGGGCCAAGAACCCAAGAGAAAACTCCTTAGTGGATTAAAAATGACGAGTTTTTATTTAGCTTACTACACTGAATAGACTCTGGCAAAAATGATATGTTATGTTTAGTGAAGAGATGGACTAGTGTTTGAACTGCTCCTGTCCTTATGGGAACAGTACCAGTGCCTGTTAAACAGAAGACAAAGACAACGATGTGTAGAGGAGAAGCCATTGTACAATTTGGCTGAATGATGAAACATGATGACAACTATCACCTCCGACTGATGTATTTAAAATACATCTCGTATATGTTGTGGCCAGGGGCGGCGGGAGCACATTTTTAGAATGCCCATTTAGGTTCTGAAGGAGAGTTGGATGTTAACTCATATCTCTGAGCTACATCTGCTGACTCTCTCTTCTGTTTTAATGTCAGATCTCCAGCATCCACAATTTTTTGCTTTTATTTGACCATTTCTAATGGTTAATGATAAAGTGTTAGCAAATAGCAGGCCAGAAGCAAATCCTCACTATAGGCGCTTACAAATTTAAAAGTGGACAATGTATTGGAGATATACGCGCTTGAATAGGATTCTGTGAGGAAACCTGACAAACCTCCAGTTTCTTTTGTGCTCACTAATTGACACAAAGACGCATTCATTATGTTTATAAAGGCTAGTACTATGTTCCTTGAAAGATACTGACTGGGATTTAGTTTGCTCGGAGTAACATACATTATCTTTTGAACATCCCTAACCACAAAATCTCAGTTGTTGACAGCATCTTCATTTCCACAGCTCGACGTTCAATCAAGAAGCAAATACCTGAGGGGATTAAAAATCTTAAAGGTTTTAATTATCTCATTTTATGTCCATCATATTACATCAGTGACCACTGACAAATCAATTTGAGGAAATCTGTTTTTTATCTTGACTCGGAGAAATACCATGTGAGAGATAAAATCAAAATATTTTATTTGCAGTTCCCTGTGCGTTCTCAATTCCCACTGCTTTATTATTAGAAACTAGGCTTAGAATTTTTTTTATCTTTGGAACTGTCTTTTCAATTTTGCTTTGAAAAATCCCCAGGAATGCTCTTGTGTCTGTAATGGCTCTTCAGAAATGGAGAATATTAGGTTTTGAGAGAGAGAGAGAGAGAGAGAGAGAGAGCCAACTGAACATTTGGTATCAGTTGAAAAATGAATTTACCCCATCTGAAATTTTTCATCAACAGCCTACATTTTTAGTGTGAGAAAACATATCCACAGAGCTCACAGAGGTTTAAGGAAAAGCACAAATGTTCAACCAAAAGAGATACCAAAACAGATAACCTAAAGTTTAACCAATATGTGCTTTTCTTGTATTCGTTCAGAGGATAGCTGATTATGAATGAATCAAAAACAAAAGGCCATGGAGGCAAAGCTATTGAATACATTTAAGAAAGAGATAGATTTCTAGACACAAAGGGGTATAGAAAGAGAGAGGTTGGGGGGTGGGGTGGTAAGGGAGCATGGTTTTGTGACACAGGGTCAACCACGATTACATTGAATGGTAGAATGGCCGTTCCTGTTTCTATCTAGAGTCATAGAGTCATACAGCACGGAAACAAACCCTTCAGCCCAACCAATCCACACCAGCCATAATCCCAGACTAAATCAGTCCCACCTGCCTACACCTGAACCATATCCCTCCAAGCATTTCTTGCTTAACCAAATGCTTTTTTAAAAATTGTAACTGCGTCCACATCCACCACTTCCTCTGAAAATTCTTTCTACATATAAACCACTATGCGTGCAAAAAGGTTGCCCCTCATATCTTTTTAAAATCTTTCTCCTCTCACCTTAAACATATGCCCCACAATGTTGAAATTCCCCCACCCTAGGGAAAAGATACCTACCAATCACCTTATCTATGCCCGTCATGATTTTATAACCCACAATAAGGTCATCCCACACCCTACTATGCTCCAGTGAAAAAAGTCCCAGCCTATCCAGCCTCTCCTTATAACTCCTTATAAGGATTAAGGAAAATCCCAAAGCCTTTTACTTGTACATAAGGAGCAAAAGGGTAACTAGAGAAAGGGTTGGCCCACTCAAGGACAAAGGAGGAAAGTTATGTGTGGAGTCAGAGAAAATGGGTGAGATTCTAAATGAGTACTTTGCATCCATATTCACCGAGGAGAGGGACATGACAGATGTTGAGGTTAGGGATAGATGTTTGATTACTCTGAACCAAGTCAGCATACGGAGGGAGGAAGTGTTGGGTATTCTAAAAGGCATTAAGGTGGACAAGTCCCCAGGTTCAGTTGGGATCTATTCCAGGTTACTGAGGGAAGTGAGAGAGGAAATAGCTGGGGTCTTAACAGATATCTTTGCAGCATCCTTGAACACAGGAAAGGTCCTTGAGGACTAGAGAATTGCCAATGTTGTCCCCTTGTTTAAGAAGGGAGGCAGGTATAATCAGGTAATTCTGGACAAGTGAGCCTGACGTCAGTGGCAGGCAAACTTCTGGAGAAGATACTGAAGGATAGGATCTATTGTACGTTTGGAAGTAAATGGGCTTATCAGTGATAGGCAACATGGTTTTGTGCAGGGGAGGTCATGTCTTACAAACCTAAAAGAACTCTTTGAGGAAGCGACAAAGTTAAATGATGAAGGAAGGGTTGTAGATGTCATATCCATGGACTTCAGCAAGGCGTTTGATAAGGTTCCCATGTTAGACTGATGGAGAAAGTGAAGCCACATGGGGTCCAGGGTGTACTAGCTAGATGGATAGAGAACTGACTGGGCAGCAGGAGACAGAGAGTAGTAGTGGAAGGAAGTTGCTCAAACTGGAGAACTGTGACCAGTGGTGTTCAATCTGGGAAAATGAGAGGTGATGCATTTTGGAAGATCCAATTCAAGAGCTAACTATAGAGTAAATGGAAAAGTTCTGGTAAAAATTGATGTACAGAGAGATCTGGGTGTTCAGGTCCATTGTTCCCTGAAGGTGGCATTGCAGATTGATAGAGTGGTCAAGAAGGCATACGGCATGCTTTCTGTCTTTGGACAGGGTATTGAGGACAAGAGTTGGCAGGTCATATTACAGTTGTAAAGGACTTTGGTTTGGCTACATTTGGAGTACTGTGTACAGTTCTGGTCACCACATTACCAGAAGGATGTGGATGCTTTGGAGAGGGTGCAGAGGAGTTTCACTAAGATGTTGACTGGTATGGAGGCCACTAGCTATGAAGAGAGGTTGAGTTGATTAGGATTACTTTCATTAGAAAGATGGAGGTTGAGGGGGGACCTGATTGAGGTCTACAAAATCATGAGAGGTATAGAATCCTTACAGTGTGGAAACAGGCCCTTCAGCCCAACAAACCTACACTAACCCTCTGAAGATTAACCCACCCAGATCCATTCCCCCTACCTTATATTTACCCCTAACTAATACACCTAACCCACACATCCCTGAACACTGTGAGCAATTTAGCCCAGCCAATTCACCTAACCTGCACACCTTTGGAATTTGAGAGGAAACCCATGCAGACACAGGGAGAATGTACAAACCCACAGTGTCACCCGAGGCTGGAATCAAACACAGGTCCCTGGCACTGCGAGGCAGCAGTGCTAACCACTGAGCCACCATGCCGCCCAATATCCACCCTACAGACAGGGTGGATAGCAAGAAGCTTTTTCCCAGAGTGGGCTCTCAATTACTAGGGGTCACGAGTTCAAGGCGAGAGGGGAAAGGTTTAAGGGAAATATGCATGGAATGTTCTTTACGCAGAGGGTGGTGGGTGCTTGGAACCCATTGTTAGTGGAGGTGGTAGGGGCGGGCATTAGCGTCATTTAAAATGTTTCGAGACAGATACATGAATGGGCAGGGAGCAGAGGGATACAGATCCTTAGAAAATAGGCAACAGGTTTAGGTAAAGGATCTAGCTTGGAGGGCCAAAGGGCCTGTTCCTGTGCTGCAATTTTCTTTATCTGTTGTTCCTTGTTTTTGCAACTGCCATTCCAGCAACATCATGTTAAATCTTTTCTGAACCCTCTCCAGCTTAATAATACTATTTTCTATGTACACCCTCAATGATGTTCGGAAGGGAATCCAAAGGAGTTTAACCCAGTGACAAAGTGGGAACAGTGATATAGTTCCAAATCAGAATGTCACAAGGGAAACTTTGTTGCACCTCCTGCCGTGTGTACTCACACCCTCAAAATCGGATAGCATCTTTTCAGCTGTCTCTGTCTCTCGCCCACGCTTGCTACTTCTGTTCATGCATAGTGTCCTAACTTGTCTCACAAGTCATTAGAACCTTTCATCAGGTTATACTCAAGGTGGGAGCTTCCCTCATTGTGGAATACTGAACACACCTTAACCGAGAATGAAAGAACGTGAGTGCTCGTGTGGATGGTTAGGATTCTACGGGCTTTAGGAATAGCAGAAGGCCATTCAGTCCCTCAAACCTATAATTTAATTACTGCCGATCTGAATCGCAATTCTATCTACTATATGTCTTGATACCCAAAGAATATTCTATACAATCTACAAATCGGCAACTATCCAAATGCATCCATAGTTTTAAGGGAGGGGGGAACCTCTCTACCATTCATGTGAAAGTGTTTCCCTGTATTGCTCCTAAACAGCTTAGCTCTAATATTAAGTTTATAAGCCTGATTCTGCTACAAGGAGAAATAGTTTATCTGTACCTATTCAGCCAATTCCATTTAACAATTTACATTCCCCAACCAGATCAACCCTCAACCTTCAGTCAGGTTTCTGGAACCTCTTTGTATAAATTCAATTTCGCAGTCCCAGACTTTTGAATGGACCTCATTAATATTAATGCTGATCTCTGTCTCTGCACCTTCTTGGCAGCTGTAACCTTGTATCCTGCCCTCTGTTCTCTGCCTGTAGAGCATGAACGACAACACTTTTCACTGTAACTCGGTACACATGACAGTAATAAATCAAATCAAATCAAATCAAGTTTCATTCTGGTGAAGTATTGCTGCATCTGCTCCAAGTTCAGCACACCCTTCCCTGATGCAGTGTCGGAATCTGCCCACAGTTACTCAGTTAAGGGCTGGTCACAATGACTAATTCATTATTCTTAAAATATTCAAATGACACCAGATTGCGACAACAGTTGAAGCTTTTCACTGTATTTTACTGTGTTCATTGTAGAGTACAAGTGACAATAAATCATCATCATCATAACCAAAGCACAACTTCCTCATCTTCATATTCATACTCTTCAGCTAGCATTCCATTAGCTGGGCACGCGTTGAATAGCCTTGGATGATTTGCGTGTTTACAATTCCAAGATTTTCACCATACAAAGAATATTCCAGTTTATCGCTTTGGGGGCCAAAGTAAATGACTTTGCACTTTTCACCATAAATTCTAATGAGGAAAGCCAGAATTAAGGTCAGGAATAGGCCATTTGGCCTTTTGAGCCTGTCCTGACACTGAGCTGGATCATGACTCATCTGATGGTGCTTTCGATTTTTCTGTCTCATCCCTGTTTTCCATACTCCTTGACTCCCTTATCTTCCAAAAATCGAACTCGACCTTAAATAAGTTCAGTAACTCAGCCTGTGTTCTAGGAATGAGAATGAGAACAGGGTGGCATGATGGCCCAGTGGTTCACACTGCAGCCTTGCACTGCCAAGGACCTGTCTGTGTGGAGTTTGCACGTTGTCCCCGTGTCCACATGGGGCTCTGCTTGGGTGCTCTGGTTTCCTTCCACAGCCCAAAACTGTGCAGTTTAGGTGGACTGACTGTGCTAAATTTCCCCTTAGTGTCCAGGGGTATGCAAGTTAGTTGGATTATCCATGGAAAATATAGGATTACAAGAATGGATAAGGGGTCTGGGTCTGGTTGTGATGCTCTTCAGAGGGTTGATGTGGACTTGATTAGCTGAGTGGCCTGCTTCTACACTGTAGGGAATATGCAAGGAATTTCATACACTAACAAGCCTCTGAGGGAAGACAAAAGCTTCTTATTTTTAAACGGTGCCCCCTAGCTCTAATCTATCTTATAAGGGGAACCATCCTTTCAGAATCCACCCTGTCATAGGGTCTCATATGTTTCACTCAGGAACAGGACATTGTTGCCAATGTGAATACTGAGTCACAATTAATTAGAATGGACGGCTTTGAGGAATGTAGGGAAGAGGTGTTGGAAATTTTGGAAAGGGTGAAAATAGATAAGTCCCCTGGGCCTGATGGCATTTATCCTAGGATTCTCTGGGAAGCAAGGGAGGAGATTGCAGAGCCATTGGCCTTGATTTTTATGTCCTCGTTGTCTACAGGAATAGTGCCAGAAGACTGGAGGATAGCAAATGTGGTTCCCTTGTTCAAGAAGGGGAGTAGGGATAACCCTAGTAACTATAGGCCGGTGAGCCTCACTTCTGTTGTGGGCAAAGTCTTAGAGAGAATTGTAAGGGATAGGATTTATGAACATCTGGATAGGAATAATGTGATCAAGGATAGTCAGCATGGTTTTGTGAAGGGCAGATCGTGCCTCACAAATCTTATTGAATTCTTTGAGAAGGTGACTAAGGAGGTTGTCGAGGGTAAAGCGGTAGATGTGGTGTATATGGATTTTAGTAAGGCGTTTGATAAAGTTCCCCATGGTAGGCTACTGCAAATAATACGGAGGTATGGCATTGAGGGTGAGTTGGAGGTTTGGATTAGGAATTGGCTGGCTGGAAGAAGACAGAGGGTAGTAGTTGATGGTAATGGTTCATCTTGGAGTGCAGTAACTAGCGGTGTTCCGCAAGGATCTGTTTTGGGACCATTGCTGTTTGTCATTTTTATAAATGACCTGGAGGAGGGGCTAGAAGGTTGAGTGAGCAAGTTTGCGGATGATACGAAAGTCGGTGGAGTTGTTGACAGTGAGGAAGGATGTGTCAGGTTACAGTGGGATATAGATAAGCTGCACAGCTGGGCAGTAAGGTGGCAAATGGAGTTCAATGTGGGTAAGTGTGAGGTGATTCACTTTGGTATGAGTAACAAAAAGATGGGCTAATGGTCGGATACTTGGTAGTGTGGATGAGCAGAGGGATCTTGGTGTCCATGTACACAGATCTCTGAAAGTTGCCACCCAGGTAAATAGTGCTGTGAAGAAGGCACATGGCGTACTGGCTTTTATTGGTAGAGGAATTGAGTTCCGGAGTCCTGAGGTCATGTTGCAGTTGTATAAGACTCTTGTGCAGCCGCATTTGGAGTATTGTGTGCAGTTTTGGTCGCCATACTATAGGAAGGATGTGGAGGCACTGGAATGGGTGCAGAGGAGGTTTACCAGGATGTTGCCTGGTATGGTAGGAAGATCGTATGAGGAGAGGCTGAGGCACTTGGGGCTGTTTTCATTGGAGAAAAGAAGGTTTAGGGGTGACTTGATAGAGGTGTACAAGATGATTAGGGGTTTAGATCAGGTTGACCATGAGAACCTTTTTCCACGCATGGAGTCAGCTGTTACAAGGGGGCATAGCTTTAAATTAAGGGGTGGTAGGTATAGGACAGATGTTAGGGGTAGATTCTTTACTCAGCGAGTTGTGAGTTAATGGAATGCCCAGCCAGTAGCAGTGGTGGACTCTCCCTCTTTATGGGCATTTAAACGGGCATTGGATAGGCATATGGAGGATAGTGGGCTAGTGTAGGTTAGGTGGGCTTGGATCGGCGCAACATCGAGGGCCAAAGGGCCTGAACTGTGCTGTATTTTTCTATGTTCTATGTTCTATGTTTCAAAAAGATCATCATTCATTCTTCTAAACTTCAACAAGTAAAGGTCCAATCTGTTCAAGTTTTCTTCATCAATAACCTCTTTATTGAAGGATTGAGTCAAATAAACATTTTTTGAACTGCAGCTAAAGCAATCACGTTTTTTTTTCAAACAAGGTGATCAGAAATGTACACAGTAATCCAGATGTGGTTTCACCAATGGTCCTGTATAACTACACTTTGCCCTAATCTTTCCCTATACCTAATGTCTACACTTATCTTTTCAAAAATCCTCACTACCCAATGTCCCTCCTAACTTGATGCGGTCCACTCCTCTTAGATATATGGCCCTCCATTCCTTAATTCATGTTTAGGCCTCACAGCAGATCCCTGGTAAACATGGCTGATCATACCTCACCAATCAGAGTATAGATCCTTATTGCTCCCAATCAATTTTTAACTCAAGTTGAAAGGTTACCACCAAATCCATGCATCTGTAAATTTTGTCAATAATCTCTGCCATCAAGCCTTGTCACACAAAACCAAAATACTGCTGGAAATCTGAAATAAAAACAGAAAGTGCTGGAGAAACTCAATATGTCTGGAAACATGAATGGAGACAAAAATAGAGACAATGCTTCGGGCCCAGGCTGACTCTCCTTTGGAACTGGATAAGTCTCATAATATGACTTCTGTCCATATAGACAGCATTCAAACATTTTCTTATTTGCCTTCTTAACGACCTCCTCAAGCGATTCACTAAGATTTGTCCAGTTCAACTTACATTTGCATTGTGAGCACTGAAATATAAACATTTTAAAGCGATTCAAATTTCCAGTTCTGAGATGGGTTACCCGACCTGAAACGTTAACTCGGATTTCTTTCCACACTTCTGATTTCCAGTATCTGCAGTTATGGAGTCCAGAGTCAAAAAGCATGGAAACAGACCTTTCGGTCCAACCAGTCCATGCCAACATGTTCCTAAACTAAACTTATCCCATCTGCCTGCACTTGGCCCATATCCCTCTAAACATTTCTTATTCACGTACTTATCCAAATGTCTTAAATTAGTAACTAAACCTGTATCGACCACTTCGTCTGGCAGTTCATTCCACACATGAACCACTCTCTACGTTAAAAAAGTTGCCCCTCATGTCCTTTTTAAAACTTACCCCCTCACCTTAAAAATATGCCCCTAGTTTGAATTCCCAACCTAGGGAAAAGACCCTTGTTATTCATCTTATCATGATTTTTAAACCTCTGTAAGGTTACCCCTCAACCTCTTATGCTCCAAGAAAAAAGGTCCCAGCCTATCCAGCCTCTCCTTAAAACTCAAACCCTCCATTCCTGGCAACATCCTGGGAAATGTCTTCTGAATCCTCTCCAATTTAATAATGTCCTTCCTATAACAGATTGACCAGGAATGAACACAGTTTTCCAGTAGAGGGCTCGCCAATGTCTTATATAACCTCAATGCATCATCTCAACTCCAATACTCAAAGGACTGAGCAACAAAGGCAAGTGTGCTCAACGCCTTCTTAACCACCCTGTCTATATGTGACACAAACTTCAAAGGATTATGTACCTGAACTCCTGGGTCACCCTAGACAAATATAGGAATTGCTGGAAAAACTCAGCAGGTCTGGCAGCATCTATGGACAGGAATCAGAGTTAATGTTTTGAGTCAAGTGGCCCTTCCTTCTTACTGGGATGTGTTGTTTCTGAGAGTCATGATTTACCTCCACAAACTGCGTGCTTATTATCAGTCCTGTTAATCCCGCCACCCAGTTCACTTTAGCTAACTCTATCCTCTTCTCATTGCAATTCCATTCATTTAGGTTAAACACAATTCTTTCTCATCAACGTTCTCACTTATGAACGCAATATTAAATTCTATCATGTTATGATCACTGCTGCCTAAGGGATCTTTTATTCTGAGATAATTTATTGAAGTTGCTTCGTCACGCAACATGAGATCCAAGATAGCCTGCTTCCTAGTTCACTCTACGGCATATTGCTTCAGAAAACTATACCTAACGCACTCCAATAATTAATTGTCATTGCTACCTTTTCCAATTTGATTAACCTAATCAACCTTATCAAAAACATAATTATTGGTCTATTCTTTTTAAATGCTCCTATCCTCCTCCTGACTTCCCAGCCTCTTACTTTTACAAAAATATTCTGCTTTTCTATTTTCCCAACTGAAGTCAATAGCTTCACACTTTGCCATATCACTTCCTGTCTGCCATGTTCTTGTCCACTCACCTAACCTGTTAACATCTCTTTGCAAATAGACTCTGTCTCCTTCCCAAAGCTTAGTTTCCCACCTAAATTAGTACCCACTAAATCAATTACGCTCAGTCCCCTCATTTCAGTCATTAATGTAGATTGTACTTAGCTGAAAGTCAAGTACTGGTCCTTACGATACACGTCAAGTTACAACTCACCACCAACCTAAATATTCCCCATTCACTCCCACTCTTCAATTCTGTCTGTTAAGGGATCCTCAATATATGCTAATATGTTATTCCCAATTTTAGGGGCACTGCATTGAACCAGATCAAGCCCCCTCAAAACATATCAAGGAGATAACCTAGACCCTAAATGTATCTTATTTAAAGGTAAGTGTAAGGCCCTGTGTTCCAGATGTAATTCAAAATGTCAAGCTATTGGGTTTTATGCAAAACACACTTTACTCTTACACCTCAGTTAAGATACAAACAAAAAAAGAATAATTGGCCGAACTTTAGCTCTATCAAAATACTTAACAAAATTATATATATACTGCTCATCAACTGTGCCAATGCAGCAGCATTCCACAAACACACTCTTACAAAGGCAAATTCAGCAAAACAGATTTCCTCATTTGCAAAAACAGAAATTGCTGAAAAAGCTTCGCAGGTCTGGCAGCATCTGTAGAGAGAAATCAGAGTTAACCTTTTATAGTAAGTGACCCTTCCTCAGACTCCCTCACTTGTGTTCTCCTCCAGCTTAGGAGAAGGAATGCTGACAGAATGAACTTAGCATCAGAGAGAGAGCTGTGTCTAGCTGCTTCAACTCCAAAATCCCCAATTTCAAAACTGAAAGCAAAAACTGAAACCTTGGCTCCATGTGAGCTTGACTCTACCCACTCATGCTTCTCTTATCTAAATTTTTTTTAAAAAACTACTTATTTTGCTTTCCATGGAGCAGAAACTTCAGCATCAGGTTAACAACACTCTCCTTCAAGAGATACAACACAGCTCCATTGCATGACACTATATCAAATCATTTTTGAAAACTCATTTGCATTGCATCCCCTTTTCTACCTGCTGACTCCAACCTTAAAAAGCTCTAAGATTTGTCAAACATCACTCCTCTTTTTTAAACCATTGTTGACTTGTCATTCAGAAAACATCCACTACCTGAGATCATGATTGTTAATTTCCATGTCAGACATTAATTAATACACATCAACAGTGAACTTCAGAAATTCTGTTTTAAGAATTTGGCATCAGCGGCAAAACTGGCATTTATTATTCAGGTCTAAATGCTCTTGAACTGAATGGTTTAGTAGGCCATTTCAGAGAGTATTTAAAAGTCAACCACATTACTCTGGATCTGAAGCCATTAGCTAAAAGTACAATGGACTAGATAGGATTTGTTTAAATATTCAATGAGAGCTTCATCATTGCCATTCGTTTTCAATTCCAGATTTGATTTATGGGAGGTGATGACCTGGCGGGAAAATCACTGGACCCAGGTAATGTTCTGGTGACAGGGGGTTCAATTCCCACCATGGCAGATGGTGGAATTTGAATTCAGTATAGAAAAAAATCTGAAATTAAGAGTCTAATGATGACCTTGAATCCATTGTCAATTGTCGGAAAAACTTTAATGCCCTTTAAGGATGGAAACTGCCATCCTTACCTGGTCTGTCCTCCATGTGACTCCAGACCCACAGCAACGTGGTTGATTCTTAATTACCCTCTGGGCAATTAGAGATGGGCAATAAATGCAAGCCCAGCCAGCAATGCCTTCATCCAATGAATAAAGAAAAAGAAATTATCATCGCGTGTACCTCAGTGCAGTGAAAAGTTTTGCTTTGCATGCAATACAGTCAGATCATGTGATACAAAGTGCATTAAGGCAAAGAACAGAGCAAGGAATACAATGCTGCAGCTGCAGAGAAAATGCACAGAGACCAGGATCAGCATTAAATTTAAAAATTTGAGAGTCAATTCAGGAGGCTAATAACAGCAGAGAAGAAGCTGTTCTTGAATTATGATCCGTGAAATTTGAACTCACATTTTCAGGGAATTAGCCTGAATGGCCACTTATTTGCTGGTCTCGTGACATTACCACCATGTCATAAATCTGCATTGGACAACACGCTTTGACGAGAGTAGTTGTACCTACCACGCAAACAAAGTAATGAAGCACTGCTCAATTAATCTCAGTGGCAGACAACGAGAGACCATTTTGTGAAGCTATTAGTGACTTGGTGCAATTTGACATACTTGGGTTGGCTGCACATCTGCCTCTTTATTGAAGTTGCTTTAGCATTTGTACATTAACTGGGGGGGGGGGGGGGGGGGGGGGCGGGGAGGTGAGCGCCATTAACCTTGCCAGTATATCCACTAGGAAAATCGGCATCATACATCTGAGGCTGCTTAAATGATGGAGTATGAATTGTTTAATGAGGAAGGATACAATATTTCTGGCGTTTGGAGGCAGGCAGGTTTGTAAAAGAATGTATGCCTCTCAACATCTGTTAAAGTTTGTGTCACTGCGATTAGCCAGCTGGCTGCTTGATCATTTAAAATCATTTAATAATTTGAAAGGCTTAATAATCTATTTAGTTTAGGAGGCTTAAATCAATAAACAGAATTAAAATGTGCATGTTAGTGAGGGATAAATCTCGATCCAAAACATAGAAATACATACGTGACCCTGATGCACTCTGCCTGATGTTGGGCTGACAACATTTTAAATATTGGAACAATTTTAATGATGAAGTGTTAAACAGTGCCATTGCATTACCATTAATGATGAAAAACAGTCAACGTGTTCTGGATATGAACTAATGATTAGTTTTAATGAGTGCAATATACATTTTATTTACTTCATAAAAATTATTCGTTTGTGTGATATGGATATCGATACGTAGGCCAACGTAGAAACAAAGAAAATAAGATACCATTTGGTTCATCAAGTCCACTCCATCATTCAACATGATCAGGGTCAGTCTTCTATCTCAGCATCACACTCTCACCCTTTCCCAAACCCCTTGATATCCTCAGGCTCGAGAAATCTACCTTCTTCCATGGAGTCATGGAGTCATACAGTTGTACAGTGCAGAAACGAAACCTTCAATGCAACTTGTCCATGCTAACCAGATTTCCGAAATCAATCCAGTCCCATTTGCCAGCATTTGGCCCATATGTATTCATATACCCATCCAGATGCCTTTTAAATGCTGTAATTGTACCAATCTCCACCACTTCCTCTGGCAGCTCATTCTATACATGCACCACCTTCTGTGTGAAAAAGTTACCCCTTAGGTCCCTTTTATATCTTTCCCCTCCCACTTTAAACCTATGTCTTCTTGTTTTGGACTCCCCCACCTGGGGATAAAAAATACCTTGGCTGTTGACCCTATCCATGCTCCTCATGATTTCATAAACCTCTAGAAGATCACCCCATCAGCCTTCAAATCTTCAGGGAAAATAGCCCCAGTCTATTTAACCTCTCCCTATAGTTTAAACCCTCTAACTATGGCACTGACCAATAAAGGCAAATGCCTTCCTCACTACCTTATCTACCTGTGACATGTTGAACATATTGGCTTGTGGTGCAATGGTGGTGTATCTGACTGCAGATCAGAAGGTTGTATGTTCAAATCCCATCAGTCGCCTGACGCTTTAAGAAAGTAAGGGATTACTTTGGGAATGGTGATCATAGTTCTGTGTGTTTTAGAATAGTCATGGACAAAGAAGAGAGTGGTCCTCAAGGAAGAGTGCTAAATTGGGGAAGACCAACTATACCAAAATTCGGCAGACACTGGGGAACGTGGATTGGGAGCAGCTGTTTGAAGGTAAATCCACATTTGATTCTTGGGAGGCTTTCAAAGAGAGGTCGATTAGAGTGCAAAGGAGATATGTTCCCGTGAAAATGAGGGATCGAAATGGCAAGATTAGGGAACCATGGACAACTGGTGAAATTGTGAAACTAGCTAAGAGGAAAAAGGAAGTATACCTAAGGTCTAGATGACTGAAAACAGACAAAGCTTTGGACTAATATTGGGAATGTAAGACCAATCTGAAATGAGGAGTTAACAGGGCTAAAAGGGGCCGTGAGATATCTTTAGCAAATAGGGTTAAGGAAAATCCCAAAGCCTTTAATTCATATATAAGGAGCAAGAGGGTCACTAGATAAGGGTTGGCCCACTCAAGGACAAAGGAGGAAAGTTATGCGTGAGTCAGAGAAAATAGGTGGGATTGTAAATGAGTACTTTGCATTGGTATTCACTGAGGAGAGGGACATGGTGGATGTTGAGGTTAGGCATTGATCTTTGATTACTCTAGGTCAAGTCAGCATAAAGACATAGGTATAAAGAGGGATAAGGTCTTGCAACAGAGTATAGGGAACTTGAAGATTAATAATTCAAAGGTAGTAATTTTAGGGTCACTCCCAGTACTACATGCTCGTCAGTCATAGAACCCGTACACCGTGATAACAGGCCATCCAGCCCAAAAGGCCCACATCAACCCTCCGAAGAGTAACCCACCCAGACCTATTCCCCCTATACTATATTTACCCCTTATTAATGCACCTAACCTACATACTTCTGAACACTATGGGAAATTTCGCAGAGCCAATCCTAACTTCTACATCTTTCGACTGTGGGAGGAAACCCAAGCAGAAACATGGGGAGAATGTGAAAATTCCACACAGACAGTTGCCCGAGGCTAGAATTGAACCCAGGCAGAAATGCTAACCACTGAGCCACCGCCCCAGAGGAAGTGTTGGGTATTCTAAAAGGCATTCAGATGGATAAGTCTCCAGGTTCAGATGGGATCTATCCCAGGTTACTGAGAAAAGTGAGAGAAGCAACAGCTGGGGCCTTAACAGATTTCTTTGTAGCATCCTTGAACACAGGTGTGGTCCTGGAGGAGTGGAGAATTGCTAATGTTGTCCCCTTGTTTAAGAAGGACAGCAGGTATAATCCAGGTAATTATAGACCAGTGAGCCTGACATCAGTACCAGGGAAGCTGCTAGGGAAGATACTAAGGAATACGATCTATTTGCATTTGGAAGAAAATGGGCTTATCAGTGATAGGCAGCATGGTTTTGTGCAGGGAAAGTCATGTCTTACCAACTTAATAGAATTCTTTGAGGAAGTGACAAAGTTGATTGATGTGGGAAGGGCTGTAGATCTCACATACATGGACTTCATTGAGGCGTGATGAAGTCACATGAGGTCCAGGGTGTACTAGCTAGATGGATAGAGAACTGACTGGGCAACAGGACACAGAGAGTAGTAGTGGAAGGGAGTTTCTCAAAATGGAGAACTGTGACCAGTGGTGTTCCTCAGGGATCCGTGCTGGGACCATTGTTGTTTGTGTTATACATAAATGATCTGGAGCAAGGTATAGGTGGTCTGATTAGCACGTTTGCAGATGACACTGATTGGTGGAGGAGCTGATAGTAAAAGGTACTGTCAGAGAATACAGCAGAATATAGGTAGATTGGAGAGTTGGGTGGAGAAAAGGCAGATGGAGTTCAATCCAGGCAAATGCGAGGTGATGCATCTTGGAAGATCTAATTCAAGAGCAAACTATACAGTAAATGGAAAAGTCCTGGCAAAAATCAATATGCAAAGACATTTGGGTGTCCAGGTCCATTGTAACCTGAAGATGGCAACTCAGGCTGATAGAGTGGTCAAAAAGGCATACGGCATGCTTTCTTTCATTGAAAGGGGTATTGAGTACAAGAGTTGGCAGGTCATGTTACAGTTGTATAAGACTTTGGTTTGGCTACATTTGGAATACTGTATACAGCCACTACATCAAAAGCGCGTGGATGTGTTGGAGAGGGTGCAGAGGAGGTTCACCAGGATGTTGCCTGGTATGGAGGGCACTAGCTATGAAGAAAGGTTGAGTTGGTTAGGATTATTTTCATTAGAAAGATGGAGGTTGAGAGGGAGCTGATTGAGGTCTACAAGATCATGAGAGGTATAGACAGGGTGGATAGCAAGAAGCTTTTTCCAGAGTGGGGGACTCAATCAATACTAGGGGTCACGAGTTCAAAGTGAGAGGGGAAACGTTTAGGGGAGATACGTGTGGAAAGTTCTTCACATGGAGGGTGGTGGAAGCCTGGAACACATTGCCAGTAGAGGTGGTAGAGGTGGGCACAATAGCATCATTTAAGATGTATCGAGACAGATTCATGAATGGGCAGGGAGCAGAGGGATAGGGACCCTCAGAAAATAGGCGACAGGTTTTGAAAGACAATCTGGATCGATGCAGAAAGGGCCTGTTCTTGTGCTGTTATTTTCATTGTTCTTTGAAACCTCAACTTCGCGGGGTGGGGCGGTGGCTCAGTGGTTAGCATTTCTGCCTGGGTTCAATTCTAGCGTCGGGCAACTGTCTGTGTGGAATTTTCACATTCTCCCCATGTTTCTGCTTGGGTTTCCTCCCACAGTCGAAAGATGTAGAAGTTAGGATTGGCTATGCGAAATTTCCCATAGTGTTCAGAAGTATGTAGGTTAGGTCCATTAATAAGGGGTAAATATAGTATAGGGAGAATAGGTCTGGGTGGGTTACTCTTCGGAGGGTTAATGTGGGCCTTTTGGGCTGGATGGCCTGTTATCACGGTGTACGGGTTCTATGACTGACTAGCATGTAGTACTGGGAGTGACCCTAAAATTACTACCTTTGAATTATTAATCTTCAAGCTCCCTATACTCTGTTGCAAGACCTTATCCCTCTTTATACCTATGTTGGCGCCAACATGAACCATAACCTTTGACTGTTCTCTTTTCTCTTTCAGAATGTTTTGTAGACACTCAATGACTTGCTTGGCTCTGGGAACAGGAAAGAAATCCTGGTGTCACATCTGCAGCTATAGAGACACATATTTGTCCATCTTATTGATTCTCGAGTTTGCCTTATGAAAAGAGATTGAACAGTTTATGCCTATATTCTCTGGAGAGATCTCCTTGAGGTATCTAAGATGCTAAAGAGGATTGACAAAGACAATGGAGAAAGGATGTTTCCTCATGGGGGGGGGGGCAATCCAGAACGAGAGGTTTAGGATAAGGGGTAGCACATTTAAAACAGGGATGAGGAGAAACAACTTCTCTGTAATCTGTGAAATTCACTACCCCAGAGTACTGTGACTATGAGTAAATCTAAAGGTGCAGGAGACAGATGATTAATTAGTTTAGGGGTGAAGTTAAAGGGTTACAGAAAGTGGCAGGAAATGGAGTTGAGGTTGAGATGAGATGAATCAACTCTTGTAAAGAATTAATCAATCCTTGGAAAAGCAGGAATTTATCAGAGATAGGCAGCACAGATTTATTAGAGGGGGATCCTGCCTAACTAATTTAATTGAATTTTTTGAAACAGTGATTAAATATATGGATGAGGGCAGTGCAGTTCATGTGGTTTAGATGGACTTCAGTAAGGTCTTTGAAAAGGTCCTATCTGGAAGGCTGGTCCAAAATGTAAGAGCCCATGGGATCCAAAGAAAGTTGGCAAACTGGATCCAAAATTGGATTATAAATAGGAGACAAGAATAACAATGGAGTGTTGTTTTCATCATTGGAAGCTTGTGACCAGTGGTGTACCACTGGATGCAGTGCTGGAACCCTTAGTGTTTGTTGTTTAGATTAATGACTTGGAGGCATAATTAGTAATTTGCAGATGACATGAAAATTGGTGGTATTGTTGATAGTGAGTAGGAAAGGTTGGCTACAGTCTGATGTTGGAGATAGTGAGGACTGCAGATGCTGGAGAGTCAGAGTGGGGAAAGAGTGGAGCTGGAAAAAGCACAGCAGGTCAAGCAGCATCAGAGAAGGGGAGTCAATGTTTCAGGTTGGAACCTTTCATTAGGACTGAACAAGCTGTTAAATTGGGCACAGCAATGGCAGATAGACTTTCCTGACGAAAGTGATCTTTGGGAATGTTGTTTAGAGTTCATTATTAAGGATGAGATTGCAGAGTACTTAGAAGCGCATGGTAAAATAGGGCTGGGTCAACATGGCTTCATCAAGGGGAGGTTATGCCTGACAAATCTGTCAGAATTCCTTGGGGAGATAATGAGCATGTTAGACCAAGGAAAGCCAGTGGGTGTGATCTTTCTGGATTTCCAGAAAGCCATTAACAATGTGCTGCCCAGGAGACTGTGAAATAAGAACCCATGGTATTAGGGCAAGATACTGCCATGCATTGAGGATTGGCTGATTAACAGAAAGTAGACAGTGAGGATAGAGGGGTCTTTTTTACAATGGCAGCCTTTGACTAGTAGAGATCAGCAGGGATCAATGTTAGGACCATAATTATTCCTGTTATACATTAATGATTTGGATGAAGGGACTGATGGCATTGTTGCTAAGTTTGCAGATGGATAGATGGAGGGATAGGTAGTCTGGAGGAAGCAGGGAGGCTGCAGAAGGACTTGGATAGGCTAGGAAGGTGGACAAAGAAGAGGCACATGGAATACAATGTGGGAAAGTATGACGTTATGCAGTTTGGTAGGAAGAATAGAGGCGTAATCTATTTTCTAAATGGGGAAAGGCTTCAGAAATCTGAAACACAAAGGGACTTAGGAATCCCATAAGGTTAGTGAGCAGGTTCAGTTGGCAGTTAGGAAGGTAAATGCAATGTTAACATTCATTTCAAGAGAGCCAGAGTCCAAGAGCAGAGATGTACTGCTCAGATTGTACAAGGCTCTGGACAGACTGCATTTGGAACATTGTGAGCAGTTTTGGGCTCTATATCTAAGGAAGGATGTGTTGGTTTTATAGGGTTTCAGAGTGGGCTTACAAGAATGATCCCAGAAATGAAGAGCTTGTCATACGAGGAGCAGTTGATGGCTCTAGGTCTGTACACAATGGAGTTTAGAAGAATGAGGGGACTCTGATTGGAACTTACAGAATACTGAGAGGCCTAGATACAGTGAATATGGAGAAAATTTTTCCACTAGTAGAAGAAACTAGAACCTGAGGGCACAGCCTCAGAGTGAAGGGGCAACCCTTGAGAGCTGAGATGATAAGGAATTTCGTCAGACTCTGTAGAACTCATTGCTGTAGAAGGCTGTGGAGGCCAAGTCATTGAGATATTTAAGACAGAAATAGATAGGTTCTTGATGAGTAAGGGGATCAAGGGTGAAGGTAGGAGAAAGGAGTTGAGAAGCATATTAGTCATGATCAAGTGGTGGATTGATGGGCCAAATTGCCTAATTCTGCTGCTATATGGTCTTGTGGTGATGCATTTTGAGAGGTCTAATAAGAGAAGGATATACACAATGAAGGTCGAAGCCCAGGGAGTACTCAAACACAGGGACCTTGGTGTACAAGTCCATCGATGCCTGAAGGTGTCAGCCCAGGTAGACAGTTTGGTGATGAAGTTATACAGGTTTCATGCCTTCATTAGCCAGGGCATATAATATAGGTGCAAGGGGGTCTTTTCCAACTTTAAAAGGCATTGGTTAGGGGTCATGTGTGCAGTTGTGGTCACCACATTATCAGAAGGATGTGATTGCACTGGAGAGGGTGAAGGGGAGATTCACCAGGATGTAACCTGGGATGAACAGTCTCAGTTATGAGGAGAGAATGAATAGGCTGGGTTTGTTTTCCCTGGAACAGAGGAGACTGAATGGAGGATCAAAGTTAACGAGAGGCCCAGACAGAGTGGCAGAGTTCCTCAGACCTCACCTTGGCAGACATGCCCAAGACCAGTTTAAGGTGATGAGCAGTTGTTTTTGAGGAGATGTGAGAATTCTTTGACTCAGAGGGTGGTAGGACTATGGAAAACACTGCCTGAGAGGGTGGTAAGGGCAAATACCCTTGCACCATTTCAGAAGCATCTAGGTAAGTACTTAAAATGCCAGGGCATAGTAGGTTATGTATCAAGTACTGGTAAATGGGATGAGTGTAGGTTGGTGTTTGCTGGCAAGTAGAGACATGGTGGGCTGAATGGCCTGTTTTTAATGCTGTATGACTCGCTGATTCAATGACTACGACTCTATGAGATCTGCCAAGATCACGTCAATGGCAGAGCAGGTTTGACGAGCTGAATTGCCTCTTCCTGCTCCTACTTCTTACGTTCTTATGACAAAACCGCCTCCCACTGATGCTCTCCTACCTTTTTCCTCAATCCCTGCTGTGAAGATAAGTCACCGCTTGCCCATGGACTTGGCTCTCACTGCATTCTCCTGAGAAACCATCTCCTCTAACAGTATCCCAAAAGGAATCTCTACTAGAGAAACAGAGGGCCCGGGGTGCTTTAGCTGTACCTAGGGTGGACAGAGAAAGTTTTTTTCCTAGGATGATGACATCAGCTTATACGAAAAGGTACAGCTACAAATTGAGGGGTGATAGATTTAAGACAGATGTCAGAGGCAGGTTCTTTACTCAGAGAGTGATAAGGGCGTGGAATGCCCTGCCTGCCAATGTAGTTCATTCAGCCACATTAGGGAGATTTAAACAATCCTTGGATAAGCACATGGGTGTAGATGGGATAGTGTAGGGGGATGGGCTTAGATTAGTTCACAGGTTGGTACAACATCGAAGGTCGAAGGGCCTGTTCTGTGCCATGTTGTTCTATGTTCTATACCTGAAGTTGCCCATTGACTTTCTGTAGCGTGACCACCTCACACTAATGTGCTGTCCATAAAGACCTCAGCCTTGTGGATACTCCACAGTGAGCCCAGAGCTACTTCAGATCCAGGAGGTCGATAAACAGTACACCTAATAACACCTCACGAACACGTGGTCACCCTCAACAGGGAATCAATGCTCACGGTGAAGGTGAACGTGGCCGAGTGGTAATGTCACCGTGGTTAGCACTGCTGCCTCACAGCGCCAGAGACCTGGGTTCAATTCCCGCCTCAGGTGACTGACTGTGTGGAGTTTGCACGTTCTCCCCGTGTCTGCGTGGGTTTCCTCCGGGTGCTCCGGTTTCCTCCCACAGTCCAAAGATGTGCAGGTTAAGGTGAATTGGCCATGCTAAATTGCCCGTAGTGTTAGGTAAGGGGTAGATGTAGGGGTATGGGTGGGTTGCGCTTCGGCGGGGCGGTGTGGACTTGTTGGGCCGAAGGGCCTGTTTCCACACTGTAAGAAATCTAATCTAATCTAATGTGCAATCTGGCAACTCAGACCGATGTTCTGATGTGCACACTCAAATGTTACCCTGTCAAACTAATGAACTTTTAATGGAAATTTGGTCTCACACCTTTAAAAGAGGTAGGGTGGGCAGGCATTCTGGACCAAATTGATAACTCACTGCCAATGATTAAGAAAAGATAAAGTGATATACTGGGAAATAAGCCATCTTTACCTGGTCTATTCTCTACGTGACTCCAGACCTTCAGGAATGGCTTGACTCTAAAGTGGGAGAAAGTGAGGACTGCAGAAGCTGGAGAGTCAGAGTTGAAAAGTGTGTTACTGGAAAAGCACAGCAGGTCAGGCAGCATCCGAGGAGCAGGAGCATCGATGTTCTGGGCATAAGCCCTTCATCAGCAATGTTTGCCTTATGAAATGTCTGAGCAAACCATGTTATGCAAATGAAATGGATGGCACAGCGGTTAACACTGCTACCTCATAGCGCCAGGGACATCGGTTCAATTCTAGCCTTGGGTGTTTATCTCTGTGAAGTTAGCACATTCTCCCCATGTCTGCATGGGCTTCCTCTGAGTATTCCAGTTTCCTCCCAAAGTCCAAAGATGTGCAGGGTAGGTGTATTGGCCATGCTAAATTGTCCATAGAGTCCAGGGATGTGGGTTAGCCATGTAAATTGCAGGGTTACAGGGATGGGGTGGGTGTGATGCCCTTTGAAAGCTGAGTAAGGGCTAAATGGCCTGCTTTTCCATTGTAAGGATTCTTTGACTTTGGATTCATGCAACATTACATGGGGGCATTCCACCTCTGAGCTGCCAGCAGCATTTTTTGCCCATCCCTAACTGCCCTTGGGAATGTGGTCCAGCTTCTGGTAATATATTGAGTGCTCTGTCCCTTTATATAACTGGGTAACTTGCTCGGGGCATTTGTGAAGAGTCAGCTACATCTCTGTGGGCCTGGAATCACGTCTAGGCCAGATCAAGTAAGGCTGGTAATATTTACTGCCCCAGAGTGAGGCAGGAGGGATTTCAATGATAATTACTGGTAATTGCTTAGGACCATTACACAAACAGATTTGATCAATGAATTGATTCCTTAATTTATTAAATTTGAACTCTTTTAGGTGCCTGCCAGGGTGGAATTTGTATCCATGAAAATGAACCTGGATTTCTGGATTAAGAAGCCAGTGACACTACAACAGCAGCTCTGTTAAAAAAACAAACTACTCCTTCCATGAAGGATATGATTAATCATCCCTCAGGAATACATTACTGGAAACATTAGGCCAATGTTTGATTGCTCCTTAAACCTCCACTCTTAATTTCTTATTCTTTCAAGGCAAGACCAGCAATTATTGTTGTTCCACTGAATGGCTTGCTGGGTCAGGCAAGAGGGCAGTTAAGAGTGAACGACACCGTAATACACCTGTATTAGTATTATAATCAGAATTAGAATTCCTACAGTGTGGAAACAGGCCCTTCAGCCCATTAAGTCCACACTGACCCTCTAAAGAGTAACCCATCCAAACCCATTCTCCTATTACTCTACATTTCCCCCTGACTAATGCACCTAACCTACACATCGCAAAACACTTTGGGCAATTTAGCATGGTCAATTCACCTGACCTGCACATCTTTAGACTGTGGGAGGAAACCAGAGCATCCCCATGCAGACACAGGGAGAATATGTAAACTCCACACAGACAGTCACCCAAGGTTGGAATCGAACCTGGGTCCCTGGCGCTGTGAGGCAGCCACCATGCCACCCCACGGTTGTGGTAAGGATGGCAGATTGCTACCATGTTGGGATTTGAACTCACATCCCTATAACACTTGTTTTGGTGTTACTGGCCCAGGGACATTACCGCCATGACAAGGTTACTCCCATTCAGTTTTATCATGGGCTGATTTTTATCTTAACTCCATTTAACCACCAAGGTTTGAATGTCTGAATACATTATGATTGCATTTATTTTTCAACTTAGATCTCGAATTTGTGGCATGTAGTTTTGGTCCATGTATATGAGGGGCTTTACTGATTAACCTGGTTAGAGATTTTTTAAAAACCTGCAGATGCTGGATTCCAAGGTAGACAAGCAGGAGGCTGGAAGATCACAGCAGGCCAGGCAGCACCAGGAGGTGGGGAAGTCAATGTTTCCAGTGTAACCCTTCCTCAGGACCCAAAACGTTAGTTTCTCTACCTCCTGATGCTGCCTGGCCTGGTGTGTTCTTCCAGGCAAAAGTGAGGACTGCAGATGCTGGAAACCAGAGTTTAGATCAGAGTGGTGCTGGAAAAGCACAGAAGGTCAGGCAGCATCCGAGGAGCAGGAAATTCGATGTTTCAGGCAAAAGCCCCTCATCAGGATTAGAAGCAGGAAGCCTCCAGGGTGGAGAGATAAATGGGTGGGGGGGGAGGGGTAGCTACCTTCTCCCCAGCCCCACCCCCACCCCCACCCACCCCCATTTATCTTTCCACCCTGGAGGCTTCCTGCCTCTGCCATGTTCTTCCAGCCTCCTGCCTGTCTACCTTAATGATTAACGTTTTAGTATTTCAGTAAACATGATGCTCTTTTTTAAACTAGATGAGAGAGAGAGGAAGAGACAGCTCTTGGTATAATAATGGGCATTTGTTTGTATTGTGAGAGTTCTATTACCAAAGAAAGAAAATATTGAAAAACATTAACTTGCTCTCAGTTCGGACAAATAAGGAATTATTCTTTTTTCTGTTTCGGGGAAAAAACAAGAGGGCAGCAGTGTGGGACCCCTGAGCTGAGGCTCATCTGGTCCCATTGCTTTTTTTTAAAATGTTTTTCTTTTTTCTTTTCCTTTACTTACCTCTTGTCATGGTGGTGGCAGCAAATGGACCCAGCACAGACTCAAGTGAGGCCTTAACTTACAGAGAGTAGTTGTTGAAGGGAGTTTCTCGAAATGGAGAAAGGTGGTGTTCCACAGGGGTCAGTGTTGGGGCCACTGTTGTTTGTGATATACATAAATGATCTGGAAGAGGGCACTGTTGGTATGATCAGTAAGTTTGCAGATGACATGAAGATTGGTGGAGTAGCATAAGGCATAGGGGACTGTCAAAGAATGCAGGAGAATATAGTTAGACCGAAGAGTTGGGTGGAGAAGTGGCAGATGGGGTTCAATCCGGGCAAATGTGAGGTGATGCATTTTGGGAAGTCTAATTCTAGAGTGAACTATACAGTAAACGGAAGAATCTTTGGAAAAGTTGATGAGCAGAGAGATCAGGAAGTTCAGGTCCATTGTACCCTGAAGGTGGCTGCACAGGTGGATAGAGTGGTCAAGAAGGCATATGGTATGCTTACCTTCAGATGGGGTATTGAGTATAAGAGCTGGCAGGTCATGTTAAAATTGTAAAAGACTTTGGTTCGGCCGCATTCAGAATACTGTGTACAGTTCTGGTCGCCACATTACCAAAAGGATGTGGATGCTTTGGAGAGGGTGCAGAGAAGGTTTATGAGGATGTTGCCTGGTATGGAAGGTGCTAGATATGAAGGGAGGTTGAGTAGGTTATGCTTGTTTTCATTAGATAAAAGGAGATTGAGGGGGGACCTGATTGAGGTCTACAAAATCATTAAGGGTATAGACAAGGTGGACAGACATAAGCTTTTTCCCAGGGTGAGGGATTCAAGAAAGAGAGGCACATGTTCAAGGTGAGAGGTGAAAAGTTTAATGGGGATACACACGGCAAGTACTTTACACAGAGGGTGGTAAGTGCATGGGAATGCGTTGCCAGCAGAGGTGGTAGAGGCAGGCATGGTGGATTCATTTAAGATGCATCTGGACAGATGCATGAGTAGATGGGGAGCAGAGAGATACAGATCCTTAGGAATTGGGCGATTTGGATCAGCTCAAGCTTGGAGGGCCAAAGGGCCTGTTCCTGGGCTGTAAATTTTCTTTGTTCTTTGTTCTTAATTTTCCTGGATGAGGATGGGACCTGGCATTGGAATCAGCGGCTGCTACATTGGCAGAGGTGACATCGGTGAGGAAGGCCCAGAAGCAAAAAATGGCACCTGAGCATTGGTAGCTTCATCTCATTGGTGGGTCTGGTGCAGGCAGCAGTTGCGCAGTGGTTGAATGGTGTCATAGCAACATCGAGGTGGGCCCAGCAGCAAGTGATGCAGCTCTGACACTGGTGGGTCCAGTGCAGGCGGTCCTGGGGCGATCGATGGTGCCTGGAGAGTGTCGCCTTTGACATTAAGCCAAGGATATTATTAAATTAGAGAGGGTTCAGAAAGCTGTACCATGTTGTTGCTGGGAATGGAGGGTTTGAGTTACAAACTAAACTAGGTAAGCTGGGACTTTTTTTCACTGGGGCATAGGAGTTTGAGGGGTGACATTATTGAGGTTTATAAATTCATGATGGGCATAGATAAGGTGAACAGCCTTTTCCCTGGGGAGGGAGAGTTCAAAGCTAGTGGACATATTTTTAAGGTGAGAGGAGAAAGTTTTATAAAGGACAGAAGGTGCAACCTTTTTACACAGAGAATGATTCATGTATGGAATGAACTGCTGGAGAAAGTGATGGATGCAGCTACAGTAACAATATTTTAAAAACATTTGGATATGTTCATGAATAGGAAAGATTTGGAAGAGTATGGGCTAAACGCAGGCAAGTGGGACTAGTTTAATTTGGGAACATGTTGGTCTGTACCCATGCTGTATGACTCTATAACTATACGACTCTGTATTAGAGAAGGGAACAGTCTCTGATATTTGAGTAAAATGATAGCGTTTGGATCGATGGATATTATTCTGCTATACATTTTTAAATCTTTCATATTGTGTCATGTGCAAATAGTTTAGTTTATTCTATTTTATCCTCATTTCCTTTGCATAACAAACTTCTATTTTGTTGTTAAAATCAGGTCTGTGTCATTGTATTCAACAAGTCTCACATTTTAGTGAAAGACCACATTGACAAGTTTAAAAAAAACAAACATGCACGATCTATCAAGCCAGATTTCAGTCTAGAATCTGATTTATCAACAACTTACTAACAATATTTGCTTGAGAAAAACATTTCAATCATTGTTTGGACACTTAGAGCTGACCCTCAGTTTGAACTATTTTGTTGAGGGGATGTGGTGGGGGGGTGTCTTTAGAGTTCCAGATTTCCATTTCCCTTTTTGGTGAACAGTGTTTGTCAACATCACCCCAGAATGGACTCATTCTCATTTTAAAGTGATGCCCAATTTTCTGGTGGCTCTCCCCAATTATTTTTGACACCTCAATTATATCAACTCTTCGGTTTGCAAGCCCAAGAAATATGAGTTTAATTTGGACAATTAATGCTCACGACTATAACTCCTTAACAGCCTTTTTGATTCTTTGCAAAACAGATTCACACAAGCTTGTCACAAACACGCCAAGTTTGTATAGTTGTGGCCTTGAATAACCAAAATGAAAGCTTGCTGTTTGGTTTTCATCCAGTTAGGGGCAATATTTCCAAGTGCATTCATCTTGCTGAAAAGACAAGTGCTGTAACAAATGAATGTGGCACCTTTACAAAGGAATTCAAACAGTTAGAACAATAACATAAAGTCATCGCGTCATACAGCACGGAAACTCGTCCATGCTGATCAGACATCCTAAATTAATCTAGTCTCATTTGCCAGCATATCTCTCTAAACCCTTCATATTCATATGCCCATCCAGATGCCTCTTAAATGTTGTAATTGTACCAGCCTCCACCACCTCCTCTGGCAGCTCGTTCCATACACGCACCAGCCTCTGCGTGAAAAAGTTGCCCCTCTGGTCTCTAAAATCTTTCCCCTCTCACCTTAAAAGATATTTGGATATGTTCATGAGTAGGAAATGATTGAAAAGAACATGGGCAAAACGCAGGCAAGTGGGACTAGTTTGGTTTGGGAACATGTTCAGTGTGGACTAGTTAGAATTGCCCTCTAGTTTTGGATTCCCCTACCCTGGGAGAAAGACCTTTGTTATTCACTCTATCCATCCCCCTCATGATTTTATAAACCTCTATAAGGTCACACCTCAGCCTCTGACACTCAAACCCTCTACTCCTGGGAACATCCATGTAAATATTTTCTCAACCCTTTCAAGTTTAACATCTTTTCTATTGCAGGAGGTCCAGAAGTGTACACAGTTTTTCAAACGTGGCCTAACCAATGTCCTTTAACATAATAAAATTCCCCTGACCCAACACAGGAACATTATAAACCAAAGTATGAAGTAGGCTTCAAGAACTGTCTTAAAGAAAGACTGTGACATCCAGGCAGATAGTGAGGTAAAGGAAGATAACGAGGTAGGGGAAGGTAGTGAAATAGAGGAAGCTGGGGAGATAGAGGAAGATGATGAAGTAGACAAAGATAGCGAGAAGAGGCAGGTAGTGAATTAGAGGGATGTGGTTAAATTGAGGAAGATAGTGAAGTACAGAAAGATAGTAAGGTAATGGATGATAATGAAATAGAGGAAGATGGTGAAAAAGAGGAAGGGAATGAATAAGAGAAAGATAGGGAGGAAAAGGAAGATAGCGAGACAGAGTGATATAAGGTGGATTCTCAGTGCTTGTGACCTAGGCAAGTAAAGGCAGGGCCACAAATGGACCAGTAAAGGTAAAGTCATGAGAGCTTACCAGATCACAAGGGCTGCTCTCGCTCTCATTAGAGAGAGAAAGATGGTGATGGTTTAACCTGAGGTTAAGAAGGAGAGTCCTTCATGGTAACGTCAACCTGTTTGATAATTTATATTGCAGCTAATTTATTTTAATTAAAATTATTAAATCAAAAAGCAGAACTTCAAAGATTATTACCTGACCCCTATGCAAATTGGCATAGGACACATGAAATTAGATCCGTACAGGGCTCAAAGACGGGTGTGGAGGATGTGGGTTCCAAGTTTCTGCTTACCTTAACCCTAAATCTGTTGAAACTTTTCTTAAAGACATTGATCTGCAAATCTCCAGCATTTTCAAGTTTACTGAACATGGGTAAAACTACAAGAAAGTTAAAAATAAAGGCAAATTTTCCTGTGAAAAGGGCAGGTGCAGGGACAATAGATTGACCAGTCTCTTGATATGCCATTTTTAGATTAGCTCATAGGATGTGGGTGTCGCTGACTGGGCCCAGCAGCTGTTGCTTGTCCCTAGATGCCCCTTGAGAAGGTGAGGTGAGCTGCTTTCTTGAGTCACCATAGTCTGTGTGCGGTAGGTAGGGACAAAGTTTCATGGATTTGATCCAGCCACACTAAAGGAATGGTGATATATTTCCAAGTCAGAGGTGGCAGGGAGCAGAACTCCAAGAGTCAAGAAAAACTGTAACAAATTGCACAAAATAACAGCGTGATAAAGAAAAAGATTGCAGGAACATTGACTCAAGCAAAAATTTAATTAAGATAAAATACATTTAGCGCCAGTGGTCTGTATTATCTTCCTTCCATGAGACTTATCGTTCCTTGCGTGTGAAATTTAAAAAGATCCAGCCGTTACTCGTGTAAGGAACAGCCAACATCGAAAATGCATTTGGTAACACTGTCTGAATTTCAAAAGAACTGGAACAGCAGGAGACTGCAAGAGCCAGCAACTTCTTTTAATATAATAGCATCTCCTCGCCAAACACATGAAAGACAAACTGTGCAGTGATTCAAGGACTGCAATGGAAAAAGAAAGGCAAACTTCTTATTGCGGCTAGTAAAAGTTTCCTTGTTTCAAAGTGCAAATTTGCGATGGCTTTCAGCTTCTCTTTTGGTAAAGCAATCTCTGACAAGACGTCACCAGAAACAACTCAAGACCCTCAATGTGACAGTGCTCCAAGGGTAACAGTTCTGTAAATTTAATCCTGTGATTTGAGCATTCCCGGCCAGGCCAGCAATTATTGTCCGCCCATAATTGGCCGAGAGAACGTGTTGTTGAACCACCGTGATGTTGATTTGATTTCACTTATTTATTGTCACGTGTATCTTGTTGCAAGATACTCTCTGGTGCCATCTTAAAAACAGGGGAAAAAAAATCCAAAACATCGACATGAAAGGCAGAAAAATTATGAAATAAAGGAAGTGTCTAACTTTACAGTCCTTCTTGTTACGGGTAGGGCTTATACAATTAATAATAGGGCCTTGGGTAATGTGGATAAGGAGTGGAGCTGGAAAAAGCACAGCAGGTCAAGCAGAATCGGAGGAGCGGGAGAGTCAATGTTTAAGGTCAGAACCTTCCATCAGGAAGGTTCCGACCTGAAGTGTCAGCTCCCCTGCTCCTCTGATGCTGCCTGACCTGCTGCGCCTTTTCTGGCTCCACTCTTTACTGACTCTCAGTATCTGCTGTCCTGTCCTTGGGTAGTGTTGTAGAACAGAGGGACCTAGGGGTCAGGTACATAATGTTTTGAAGTTTGCATCACATATAGACAGTGTGGTTAAAAAGGCATTTGGCAAGCTTGCCTTCGTTGGTCAGTCCTCTGAATATAGGAATTGGGAAGTCAGGTTGAGGACATTGGTGAGGCACCTTCTGGAGTATTGTGTCCAGTTCTGGTCACCCTGCTATAGGAAGGATATTCATAAGAGATTTACCTGGATGTGGCCAGGTATGGAAGATTTGAGATATAAAGGAAGGCTGGACAGGTTGGAACTTTTACCACTGGAGTATAGGAGGTTGAGAGGTGATCTTATAGAAGTTTATAAAATAATGAGGGGTATAGATAGAGTTAATCATAGCTGATTTTTTCCCTAGGATGGGCAATTTCAAGATTGGGGGCACATTTTTAAGGTGAGAGGAGAGACATTTAAAAAAAGATATGAGGGGTATATTTTTACATGGGGAGGCACATAAGAAATGAATGGTTGGTGTGGGTTCAGTTGCAATGTTTAACAGACATTTGGATAGGTACATGAATGGGAAAGGTTTGGGGGGATATGGGTCAGAAGGAGGCAGGTGGGACAAGTTTAGTTTGGGATTATGTTTGGCATGGACTGGTTAGACCAAAGGGTCTGTATCCATGCTGTGTGACTAACTGACTATGACTAAGTGCTCCGTCATGGGACTTGTGGACAGGTGCAAGTCCCTTTCATTGCACCATTGCTGCTGGAATGAAAGTCGCCACTCTTCGGTGCCATCTCACCTCCTTGCCAATATGAGTCTTTGATGGACCTCACCGATGCTGCTGGATACTGCACCAGCCCAAACTCAACTCCACCACTGCATCCATGAATCTGCGTTGGACGCAGGCTCCGCTGGCAACCCAAACTCACCTCCACCTCAACAGCCATGAGCCGGCACGAGGACTGCCTTGGCAATGTAAAAGCTGCTGGGAACTCAAACTCTCTCTGACACTGACACTACGAGTTCATGCTGTTGGGCCCACTTGAGTCTGTGTTGCGGGGCCTCTTCGAGTCCATGCTGCTGGGCCTACTCGAGACTGTGCTGCTGGGCCTACTTGACTCTGTGCTGCTGGGCCTACTTGAGCCCACACTGCTGGGCCTACTTGAGTCTGCGCTGCTGGACCTACTCAAGACTGTGCTGCTGGGCCTACGCAAGTCCATGCTACTGGGCCTACTCAAGACTGTGCTGCTGGGCCTACTTGAGCCCGCAAAGCTGGGCCTACTTGACTGCACGCTGCTAGGCCTAATCAAGTCCACGCTGCTGGGCGTAATCAACTCTGCGCTGCTCGGCCTACTTGATTCTGCACTACTGGCCCTACTCGAGTTCACATTGCTAGGCCTGCATGAGTCTGCACTGCTGGGCCTACTCGAGAGTGCACTGTTGGGCCTACTAGAGCCTGTGCTGCTGGGCCTACTCGAGACCACGCTGCTGGGTTCACTTGCCACCGCCAATGCCATCACTGTGATCAAGCTCTTCACCAAGAGGTAAGTAAAATCAAATAGAAGATAAAATGAATGAGAGAAGAGAAAGAAAAAAAAGAAAAGAAACAATAAGAAAAGCGGACAGAGTGGATGAGCCCAGGACTCAGAAGACCTACTCCACCACCATCTTACCAGGTGTGTTTAGGATGTAGGGATTCCCTCAGTGGTGTCAAGGAGGGAATTCGAGGACTGCAGCACAACCATGATACTATAGTCCCAAGAAAGCAAGGTCTGTGGTTTGGAGATGAACTTTCAAATGGCAGTTTTTTGATAGTGAAGTCGTAAGGTTAGAAAGTGCTCTCTATCGACCTTTGGTGAGTTGCTGTATTGCATTTTGCATGCATCATTATCTAAGTCCTTCTGTAACCTCCCTGCTTCCTCAACACGACCTGACCCTCCACCTACCTTTGTGTCATCTGCAAACTTGGCAACAATGCCCTCATTTTACCCAACGATCTGGACGAAGATCTACTGAGAGGCCTGGTGGTCCATCGATGGAACTCATTGCTGCAGAAGACTGTGGAGGCCAAGTCATTAAATGTCTTTAAGACAGAGAAAAATGGTTAAAGGCTCAAGGATTACAGGGAGAAGACAGGAGAATGGAGTTAGGTATATCAGCCATGCTTAAATGGTGGAGCTGACTCGATGGGCCAAATGGCCTAATTCTGCTACTATGTCTTATGGTCTGTCACTGTGTGCAGTGGTGAATGGAATTAATGTTGAAGCTGGTGATGATATGCCAAGCAAGCCATCTGCTTTATCCAAAATGGTGTTGAGCATCTTGAGTGTTGTTGGAGCTGACTTCATTCAAGAAATTGGAGAGTACTCCTTCATATTCTAGACTTGTGCCTTGTAGATGATGGAAAGGGTTGGGAGACACAGGAGGTGATTACATTTTCACAGAATTCCCAACTTCTGATTAACTCTTGTAGCTACTGTATTTAAATAGTGAGTTCAGTTTCTTTTCTAGTCAATGGTAACCTCCAGGATGTTGATAACACAGGGTGGATGGGGATGGAATTCAGTGATGTCACTGAATGTCAAGGAGCCCTCTCTCATTAGAGGGCAAGTCATTGTCTGACACTTCTGTAGCATAAATGTTATTAGCCACTTGTCGCCCCAAACCTATTGTTGTCCAGGTCTTACTGAATTTAGACATTGACTGCTTCAGTATCTGAGAAAACAATCAGAAAACAATCCCATTTCTGAGCTAATGAGAGAGGAAAGGTTATTGAAGAAGCTGTTAAAGATGTTTAGACCTACAAACCCAGATACTTCTGTAGTAATATCTTGGGACTAAGATGATTGATCTCCAACAATCACAGCTCCCTTTATCTGTGCTCTATGTGACTCCAGCCAGCAGAGGATTTCTCCCATGGTTCTCCTTGGTTTCAGTATTGAAAGCTAAGACTCCTTGATACCACATTTGATCAAACACTGCCTTCATATCAGGGTTGTTACTCATACCTTATTTCTTTAGCTTTTAGTTGAGATCACGAGATCAGGAGCTCAGTGGTCCTGGTGGAACCTAACCTAAACAAGAGTGAGCAGGTTATTACTGAGCTTCATATCACTGCTGGTGGCACCTTCAATGATTTTCCTGGTGATTCAGAGCAGATTGATGGGGTGGTGATTAGCCAGGCTGGATTTGCCCTTCTTTTGGTGTACAGGACACACTGGGCAACTTTTCACATTGGCGGGTTGTTGTGGTTGTACTGGAACAGCAGTAGCGAGGGCCATAGAAGGTTCTGGAACACAAGTCTTCATTAGTACTGCTGAATGTTGTCAGGGCCCAAAGCCAGGATTCATGCCTTCAACCACTCAAGTGAATCGAACTCAAGCTGAGGAATTCGCACAACTGGCTCCTGGTTATTGGGAAACAACAGCTCAGTTTCAAATAACAGAATTTCAATAATATGGCCACATTTCGTTCCAAAGCTGTCTGTGTAAGTACATCATGGGAATCAAGATTCAAACCCAGATATTAATGGCACAACACAATGAAATAAAAACTGTAATAACAACTTGGATATTGTTCCATGTCATGTGGCACATCTTCATTTAACTTCAAAGCAATAGTACATACTCATAAGGAGACTGGTTGCTTAGGGTCCCATCTCAGGTGACCAGTTCATTAACAGTTCTCCTGGTATGTCTCCTTTAGCACCGAACAATCTGGTCTGTCCTGGCTGCAGTGTTGCGTTGTTTATAAGGACTTTTCTGAAATCCCTTCTCTTACTTTGATTGTCCAACATCAAGTAACATCTGGACTTTGCCTGGCTAATTGACTTTAAAGCTCATTACTGTCCTGTCTGAAGCCATAAGCAGATGTATAGGTCCTGCGTTTCTTTTAAGGTTCTCCTTGAACAGACACAGTCTAGAGTGTTATTTCCAACTCCCCTTATCTCTTTCAATGCTGGAGTGAAGAAGGAGACATCTTTATAGTCACAGGAATAATGAACTACAGAATGCTCACAGCTCCAGCATCATTTTGGAAATAACATTGCAGACTTTTGGCAAAACTCTGTGGATTTTCTTGTCCTTCTTGTTCTCATTACCCACAATGCAAGGGAATGGGGTGGTAGCGGGTGGCAGGATATAGCATGGCAGGTCGGTGTGAGAGAGGTAAGGTTAGCATATGGGTGAAGGAGTAGAGAGGCAGATGGATGAAGGTGTTGGGGTGAAATATAGGTGGCAGTGATATGGTGGCCTGCAGGTAAGGGAGTTATAGTGAAAGATGGGTGGCAAGGATAGGATGGCATGTGGGCGAGGGGGTAGCATGCCATGTGGGTGACAGGATAGGGAGGTTTGTCGGTGAGGCTGGTAAGGTAGCAGGCCAATGAGAGAGTAGAGTAAGTTGGAGAGGAGTCAGGTCAAAATCAGGTCAGGTCAGGGAGAGTCCAGTCAAATTGAAGGGAAATTAGATAGTGAGCTTGGGTTCACTGGATGCAGAATCAGCTAATGACATGGGGTCAGGTTGAAATCAGGGGCCTCAGTGTTGGGGGGGGGTGGAGATAGAGGAGGGAGGAGGGGGCTGTGATAGTCTAATAGTCACCTATGAGTTAGAGTAGACTTTATCTTCCTGGCCAACTCTTCACAAAAGTGAGTTTGAACCCTCCGAAGTCTCTGACTCGAATCAAGAGGGTTCGATCGAAGGCTTGCTCGCTGGGTCTGGGTGGGTTGCTTTTCAGAGGGTCAGTGTGGACTTGTTGGGCCGAAGGGCCTGTTTCCACACTATTAGCCTCCACGTAAAATTTCATGGGTAGTCAGTGCACTGGGACTGTGCAGTACTCCTCTAGCTCATTTTCCAGGTACATCACTGTCCTCCAACTGGAAAATTTGGGACATTCTTATCATTATATTGTGCACAGTATAGGACGAGACCATTCATCCCAATGGGTCCATTCTGGTGTTTCTGTTCCACATTGTCCTCCCCACCATTCGCTCTATTAGTGTATGGTTACTTTCCTTTCTTGTTCATGTAATTATCTAGCTGATACTAAAATGTATTTATGCTGTTCCCCCTCAACTATTCTATATAGTAGCACATTCCATCTTTTGAGTAGCCCATCAGTATTATCAGGAAAGAGATTGGGATTCAGTTTTCCATCTCTCATAGCTTTGACTTTTTCAACAACGATGGCCCTCAGCAAGTAAAGGATGATGTCAAGTCACCAGCAGGCATTCGACTGAGCACAACAATAAACGCTGCATTAGGCAACAATGCAGTCAGTGTTAGTGAACAGAGGAGTCAGGATGATTCAGGCACTTGCAAGGTAGCTCCTCACCACACATCAGAAATCTCAATGCATCAGCAGTACATGGAGCATCACCACGAATTTACCACACGTTCTGAAAACCTTGGCAAGGAGCATCCAACCATCTCTAACTGCCCTTGAACTGAGTGGCTCACTAGGACCTTTTCAGAGGGCAGTTGAGAGTCAACAACATTGCCCTGGGTCAGCAGTCCCACGTAGGCCTGACCAGGTAAGGATGGCAGTTTCCATCCCTAAAGAACAATAATGAACAGATGGGTTTTTAATAAGAAAGACTGATAGTGTCTATGCTCCCATTACTGAGGTAGCTTTCAATTCCAGATTTATGTATTAACTGGATTTAAATGCCCCCTGTTGTGGGATTTGAACCTATGTCTCCAAAGCATACGACTGCATTGCTCATCCAGTGACACTGCTGTAGAGAAAGGCTTTAATGGTAAGTGCATAAGTCTCAGAGGTAAGCTGTAATGTAACTGTTACTTCAGTAGTTATGTAACAGAACTCTGCTAGAAGGTTGGAACCAGCACAGCTCAGAGCCGGGAACACTGCTGTGTAATCTTCCGGATCATATTGTTAATAACGTTGTTTAAAGTAAATCAAGGACATCAGTCTGAGCTGAAGTACAGATGAACCCACACTAAAACATTAAAAATCACACAACACCAGGTAATGGTCCAACAGGTTTAATTGGAAGCACTAGCTTTCGGAGCGCTGCGCCTTCATCGGGTGGTTGTGGAGTATAAGATCGTAAGACACAGAATTTACAGCAAAAGTTTACAGTGTGATGCAACTGAATTGAAAAAGACCTGAATTGTTTGTTAAGTTTCTCATCTTTTAGAATGACCATGTTGGGATGAAGATGAGAGACTTAAGAAACAATCTTCAGGCTTCTATCCCAACATTTCTGGTGTCTGACCAACATTACCTCGAAGGTAACCTAGTTCTTCCCTTTTCAGCCATGCTACAGCCATCTTATTCCAATGAATTCACAGAACTGCTCCAAACTCAAAGTCAAGTAAAGAATACAATCCCTTTCTCTCCCTCAAAGCGGTGGTTATTTCCCTTAAATTGAAAAACCCCAATAAACAATCCCGTATAAAATAAGCCCTCATCCTAGAAATGAGTATTTTTTTTAGATTAGATTATTTACAGTGTGGAAACAGGCCCTTCGGCCCAACAAGTCCACACTGACCCGCAGAAGAGCAACCCACCCACACCCATTCCCCTACATTTACCCCTTTACCTAACACTACGGGCAATTTACCATGGCCAATTCACCTAACCTGCACACTTTGGACTGTGGGAGGAAACCGGAACACCCGAAGGGAACCCACGCAGACACAGGGAGAATGTACAAACTCCACACAGACAGTTGCCCTGAGGTGGGAATTGAACCTTGGTCTCTGTCGCTGTGAGGTGTCAATGCTAACCACTATGCAAACATGTCACCCATTGGCTAAATCCTTTTTTTTTACTGTTTCTAAAGCAATGATATCTTTTTTTCAAGTGTAGAGACCAGAGATGTTCTCGCCAATGCAGCTACTGTAACATGTCTCCACTTTTACATTCCATTCTCTTTGCAATACATGGCAATATTCCATTTGCCTTCCTTATCTCTTGTAGCATCTGCATACTAACTTTAGTGCTTCATATTTCAGAACATCCAGATCCCTCTGTACCACCAGGTTTTGTAATGACTGTCCATTGAAATAATATGCTCCTTTCCTATCCTTCCTGCCAAAGTGGATGAGTTCACATTTCCCACCTTATATTCCACCCTGTCACCCTTTCCCCACTCACTCTATCCTTCTGCAGACTCTCTAGCTCTGTTTAACAGCTCACTTTCCAACCTCACTGGATGTCATTGGCAAAATTAGCTTCCATACCTTCCTACATCCAAGTCATCGATCCAATATATTACAAACTGAGGCCCCAGCACTGATCCCTAGTTATAGCTTGCCAACCTGAAAAACAGCTGTTTATCCTTACTCTCTGCTTCCTGCTAATTAAATAATCCTTTGCCCATGCTCAAACAAAAACTGGAGAAACTCAGCAGGTCTGGCAGCATCTATAGAGAGAAAACCAGAGTTCGCCTTTTGAGTCCAGTAACCCTGAGTTCTGTTTCTCTGGCACTTTCTGATTTAGTCTCAGATTTCCAACATCCATCGTTCATTGCTTTTATCATTTATCTATGCTAATCTGTTACACCCAAGACCATGGGACCTTCTCTTGTTTATCAAGATTTGAAATAGAAATCATATGTCTTTTGGAAATCCAAGTATGTCAAGTTCCAAATCTATCCTAAATGTCACATGCATCAAAAATACAAATTATTTCAACTCGATTTTTCTTTGAGAATGGCTTTTCAGATTGCCTTTTCTGATCATAATAAGATCTTTTAAATATACTGCTCTAATCTCCTTAAGAAGAGATCCTCAGATTTCCCTGTGATAGATGTTAGGCCACTTGGCTTATGGTTTCCTGCTTCCTGCACCCTTCCCTCATGAATGAAGGAGTTGCTTTTGCCACTTTCCAATCCTCTTCCTGAATCTAAGGAATGCTGCAAGATATAACCAATGCAAAAACACTTTTACTGCCACTTCCTGTAAGATTCTAAGATCTAAATTGTCTGGGACATCAGCCTATAGGTCAACAGACCATCCTAGCTACTTTTCCATGGAAATGATGATTGTTTTCAGATAATCCCTCCATATCACCACTTCATATTCAATTACAACAATTACCTTCATTTATATAGCTTCTTTATTGCAATGAAATGTCCCAAGGCAGCTCAGGGGGATGCAATCGCAAATGAAGTATGGCACTGAGTCAGATAACAGGATCCGTTATGTCAGATAGAGTCATAGAGACATAGAGATGTACAGCACGGAAACAGACCCTTCCGTCCAACTTGTCCATGCCGACCAGATATCCCAACCCAATCTAGTCCCACCTGTCAGCAACCAACCCATATCCCTCCAAACCCTTCCTATTCATATACCCATCCAGATGCTTTTTAAATGTTGCAATCGTCTCCACCACATCCTCTGGCAGCTCATTCCATACACGTACCACCCTCTGCGTGAAAAGGTTACCCCTCAGGTCTCTTTTATATCTTTCCCCTCTTACCCTAAACCTATGCCCTCTAGTTCTGGACTCCCCAACCCCAGGGAAAAGACCTTGTCTATTTACCCTATCCATGCTCCTCATAATTTTATAAACATCTATAAGGTCACCCCTCAGACTCCGACGCTCCAGGGAAAACAGCCCCAGCCTGTTCAGCCTTTCCCTATAGCTCAAGTCCTCCAACCCTGGCAACATCCTTGTAAATCTTTTCTGAATCCTTTCCAGTTTCACAACATCCTTCCGATAGATAGGAGACCAGAACCAAAATCTTGGTCAAAGAGGTAGTTTTGAGGAGTGTCTCAAAGGAGGTAAGTGAGGTGAAGAGGCAGTGAGGTGGAGGATGTGATTAATGAAGGGTAGTCCTTTCACCAGGAGAAACCTTTACACATTAGTGCCACATTGATTCCCATTCCAACAAACAAAACAGCCATATCAAGAGAATTAAACAGAGTAAAAATCACCATCACAATTAGTTTTTGGCTACCAACTGGGAAAAGAAGGAAGAAAAATATTCAGTGTTTAAATACTGATTATTATGCCCTCAGCCTTCTAACCCTCCTGTGTGGAGCTTTATCAAATGTTTATTAAAATTTCAGGTAAACAAGATCCGCTTGATTACTCTTGTCAACCAATACATTACCCAACAATTCCCAGTAACATGAGCCATGTTACGTTCATTGACTGTTGGGTTCTAAGTAAATGAAAGGACATGGGGATCATGTGGAGATGTGGAAGCAATGACAATTTTAATCATTGCAAACGGATCAGCTATAATCTTATTGAATGGAGGAGCAGACCCAAGGGGTCACATGGTCTCTTTTTGATCCTCTTTTGGATACTCATGTACATGTCGTAGAGTCGTAGAGATGTACAGCATGGAAGCAGACCCTTCGGTCCAACCCGTCCATGCCGACCAGAAATCCCAAACCAATCTCGTCCCACCCATATGGTATTTCTCTTTTATTTGACTGGTGGAACAGGTTCAAAGTTAAACAGCAGACTCCTGCCCCTATTTGTTAAGTCCTATTCCTTTGAATCTTGCTGCCTTTTCAATTAACTTTCTTCACAAAAGTGATGGACAAAAGCCTTGTCAGCAACATCCACATCCCATGACTGAAATTAAGCAAGTGGGAATTCCCGACGATAGTAAGAGTAGGCGAATTATAATGCTGAGTCGTTCCCTATTTTAACAGTGAAAGCTCACTGCTTCTCAAACCTCTTAAACTTCTGTAACTTCCAAACGGAGTCCCTTGGTAGTGTCACCAGAACAATAGCCAGATCCTCAAAGCTTAGACTTGTCAGGACAGGTGCAAAGAATGGCAGAGTTCAAAGGAAGCAACAATTTCACTGCATGAGTAAAAAATACTGAGTTGGCAAACCAAAGGAGGGCAACTTGCAGGGGTGGTGTCCTCATGTAGCCACTTCACTTGTCCTTCCGGGTGGAGGTGGTTATGGGTTTGGAAGGTACTGTCTTTGGTGAATTTCTGCAGTGCATCTTGTAGATGCTATTAAGTGTCAGTGATGGAGGGAGTTGATGCTTGTGGATGTGGGTCAATCAAACTGTCTGCTTTATCCAAATGGTGTTGAGCCCCTTCAGCATTGTGGGAGCTTCACTCATCCAGGCAAATGGGAAGTGTTCCCTCATACTTCTGAGTTGTGCCTTGGTGGCAGGCTCTGGGCAGTTGTGAGGTGAGTAACTCATTGCTGTTTGGATTTCATAGAATCCCTACATCATGGAAGCAGGCCATTCAGCCCATCGAGTTCACACCAACATTCTGAAGAGCATCACAGTCTATCCTGTAATCCTGCATTTCCCATGGCTAATCCACCTTCCATGCACATCCCTAGACACATGGGCAGTTTAGGAGAAAGTGAGGACTGCAGATGCTGGAGATCAGAGTCGAGAGTGTGTTGCTGGAAAAGCACAGCAGGTCAGGCAGCATCAGAGAAGCAGGAGAATCGAAGTTTCGGGCAAAAGTCCTTCATCAGGAATTGGGCAGTTTCACTTGCCCAATCCATCTAAACTGCACATCTTTGGAATGTAGAAGGAAACTGGAGCACCCAGAGGAAACTCACACAGACATGGGGAGAACATGTAAACTCCACACAGGCAGTCATCAAAGAGTGGAATCCAACCCAGGTCCCTGGTGCTGAGAGGCAACAGCGCGAACCCACCATAATGCCCCTTGTAGTCACCCTATCTTTTGTCCAGTGGGGCTAATCTGCACTTTATCTTTAATCTGTCCTGAATCCATTGTGAATATTTTGTCTTTCTGAACTTCCACTACACTGCTGAGGGGGTGCTGCACTGTTGGATGTAAGGCTAAACTGTGTCCAACACCCACCACCTCAAACTCTTGTGTCCTCGCAATTGAATGCAAATTTAGCAAGGGACTATATTGGAGTTGAGGAGTATATTCTCCAGACAATATTTATCACTGAAGTGACATCATTAAAACAGATTGGTCATTATCACTTTGTCGATTGTGTGAATGTGCTGTGCACAAATTGGTTCTTGTATTTTCAGCGTGACAAAAATGACCACACTTCAAAGCGGCTACATTGGCCGTAAAGCACCCTGAGGTTGCAGAATGCTCTTTACACATGTCAATCTTTCCCTCATTGTTATCAGAATCCTTACCTTTCCTCTCTTGATAACCACTTCAAATATCTTCACCAAAATGTTCTCTCTTTTATTTCTGGAATCTGCCTCATTTTCCGTGATCAATGCTTTGAAACAAAGCTCAAATGGAATTATTCTCAGTTTGTTTAGATTCCTATTATTTCACTTCACCTTGAATTGCAGGAATATTTAGTCATAAGCTGCAGATCTTGTGACGCAGGTATAAAACAGTCGTGAAACATTCTGATATAGAATTGTATCTGGTACGATGAAACTTCTGGGCAGTAACACGTTGGAAAGTAACTACCTTGTTTTTGTCACATTTGAGTTCATTGTTAGCGCTGCAAATCCTTATTTATTTAAAAAGGGTCACATGTGTTTGCTATTGAAGAAGAGTGTAATGCTTGATATGAAAAGAGATTGAAACAATAAACCTCATTGTAATGGAAGCGGGCGCCTGCCAAAAGGGGTTGCCGGTGAGCACACAAGTGATACCTCAGATTTCAGACTTATTCAGCTGCATCATGTTAGCACCTTGTTTATTTTATAATGAACATCTGCCAGAGCATTCCACTGCCACTGGATCATTGGGATTTCCTCCTCTGATCACGGGCCCCAATTTTAATTCCCCCCATCTGGTGGAAATCAGGTGGTGCGTAGTCAAAATAATGGGAGCGGTAATGACCTGGAAACAGGATTGGTGGAAATAGAGATGATGACTGTTTTCAGAAAGAAAATTGGCTGAGCACTTAAGGGAAATTACATGGCTGTGGAGAATGGGACTGACAGATTGCATGGACCTGATGGGCTGAATGGCTTCCATCTCCTTCTCAAAGGACGAATGCATGGTGAGATGATAGGAGGGGAGCCCTCACCTGCCAGATGGAGAGCTGGCAAATTACTTGCACTGTCTCTTCTGAGGAAAACCCACTGAATCATATGCTCTTACCCGGTCCAGACTCCAGGGGGCAGAAGTTGTGCCCAGAGAGAACAGCTAGCCAATCAGGGGCCGGCAGCTCTGACACTCGTTATTGACATGGAGTTGTCAGTGGCTGTTGCTCATTGGATGAGCAACCCCAAAACCCCCTGGGGGAGGGGGGGAATCTTGCGATCAAATTAATTGATATGTAAGGGGAGGGGTTTCTCAGATATCTCCCCAAACATTTGATGTTTTTAACCTTACAAACCATATCTGACTTCTTCTTTCAAACATTCAATGTTTTGGCCTCAACCACTTTCTGTAGCAGAGAATTCCATAGGCTTCCCATTCTTTGGGTGAAGACATCTTTCCTCAACTCAGTCCTAAATGGTCTATCCCAGACCCTTAAACTGTGACCTTTGGTTCAGGACTCTCTGGTCATCAGGAACATCCTCCTTACCTTTACCCAGTCTGGTCTTGTTTGAATTGTTTAGATTTCTATAAGAGACCCCTTTTTCTTCACAGCTCCAGTGAGTATAGTCTTAACCAATTCAATCTCTCTTCATATGTCAGTTGTGCAATCCCAGAAATTGCAAGCAAGGGAATGGGTGTGGCTCCCATTCCCCTGCCCAATGACCAGACCCTCAATCAGGTACTGGTATCTTTAATTGAGGGGAACCCCCCCCCCCCCAAACCCCCTTAATTTGAGGTGACAATTAGAGTAGCAGTTGTCATGCACAACACATAGGTCTCTGGCTGGTAGGGCCTCAATTGATGGTGGAAAATCTCTTGCATATTGATCATTCTGAACCCAAACATAAGCAAATGTGTTTTAATGTTTTTCTCTCTCTTGTTGTAAACCCATTCTCATTCGCACTCCAAAAGGCTGGTTTGAAATCATAGTTTCTGAATGACTAAACTTGTTGATTTTTGAAAATATCTTTCATAAGAGACCCAACACCCACATACCACTTGTTTGAAACCCAAACACTGAAAAAAATGATTATATATATATAAATCAAACACCTTTCATCACCTCATTCCACCAGCGGCCAGCGGTGGTCGATATTAGGTACACCATATCCTGCTTGTTTTCCTTCCAACCTTGCCATCTTAAGCAACAGAAGATTCCTCTCTAAGGGCAGAATATTAGATTAGATTACTTACAGTGTGGAAACAGGCCCTTCGGCCCAACAAGTCCACACCGCCCCGCCAAAGCACAACCCACCCATACCCCTAATTTACCCCTTACCTAAACACTACAGGCAATTTAGCATGGCCAATTCACCTGGCCTGCACATCTTTGGAGTGTGGGAGGAAACTGGAGCACCCGGAGGAAACCCACGCAGACACAGGGAGAACGTGCAAACTCCACACAGTCAGTCGCCTGAGGCAGGAATTGAACCCGGGTCTCTGGCGCTGTGAGGCAGCAGTGCTAACCACTGTGCCACCATGCCGCCCATTGTAGGGCTCTCGTAGACATATGCTGTGGTGAAATTTGAACTGAACTGGGTGAGAACTCTGGTGAGGCCTATCTTGACATCACATTGTCTTTTATGTTTTTGACAAGCAACGTGGTGAGTTTCTCACGAGGCACTGTCAAGTTGTCAATTGGCGGGTTATAGTTGTTAAATGCCCTGTTAATGCCGTAAGATAGCTCATTAATGTTTATCTTTTCATCTTACAAAGCGTGCCAAAGACGGTAAGCTTTGAGAAATCTCAACAGGTAAATCAGGGTGGGTACATGACCATAGGGAGAGGCTGAATACTCTGGGGTTTCTTTCCCTTGAGTGTTGGAGGCTGAGGGGGTGACCTTATAGAGGCTTATAAAATAATGAGGGGCATGGATCAGGTGAATAGCCAAGGTCTTTGTTGTCCATGGAGGGGGCCAGGGGTTTAAAACAATAGGGCCAGCGTTTAAGGTGAGAGGGGAATGATTTAAAATGACCTGAGGGGTAACATTTTCATGCAGAAGGTGGTGTGTGTATGAAATGAGCTGTCAAAGGAAGTGGTGGAGGCTGGTACAATTACAACATTTAAAAGGCTTCCGGATGTATATATCAATAGAAAGGTTTAGAGGGATATGGGCCAAGTGCCGGCAAATGGGACTAGGTCAGATTGGGATGTTTGGTCACAATGGATAAGTTGGACCAAAGGATCTGTTACCTTGCTCTATGGCTCTATGAACATCAGCTCTCCACTTGCTCCAACAATCACCCATATTGCTATCAACATCTCAGGGCTTGGTCCAGGGGTACATGCTATGTACACACTCAAAGTCTACGCACATTTGCATCAATGTGTGATTAGCTCAGTGCTTAAAAGTTGGCAGTTAAGTAGGGCATGTTCTTACCTTGAACCACCATTGCTCGATGCCTTGTAAACCCTCATGATACATCTCAATCCACTTACAGGATGCTTCTGCACCTCAATACTGTGGACTGTACTGGCAACAAACATTGCAACAAACACTGTTGCCCTCAGCGGCACTCGCCCATCACATAGACTGGACTAGTTACACCTCTGGGCTCATAGTTCACTCTCATTTTTTGTTCATTCACAGAATATTGGTGTCTCTGGCTAGGCCAGCATTTATTGCATATCACTAATTGCCCAGAGAGCAGTTGAAAGCCAACTACATTGCTGTGGGTCTGGAGACACATGAAGGCCAGACCAGGTGAGGATAGCCGATTTCCTTCCCTAAAGGGCATTTCTGACAATCGATGATGGCTTCATAGTCATCAGTAGATACTTAACTCTAGATTTTTAAAAAATTGAATTCACATTTCACCATCTGCTCTGGGGGGGATTCAAACCTGGGTCCCCAGAACCTTTGCTGAGTTTCTAGATTAACAGTCTAATGATATTACCACTTGGTCTTTGCCTCTCCATTGCACACATATATGCATTTTGCAAGTACCTCTACAAATTTTATGAATAAAATATGTACTGAATACATATTTTATTCATGAAATTTGTAAAAATACTTTCAAAAAGATTTCACAATGGACATTATAGAGCGTGCAATGATATTCGCCCTTTTCCACACAGTATATTGTCCTTTGAGTTGCCTTATTACAATTACAATATGTGTGATGTTTAATATATTCATTTGACATCAAGCTTACATCTCGATGATACGACACATTTTCTAGCCCCTCCCTACACGACGGTTGAAAGGGTTTTCACCAACTTACCTTTGAGTAGGTTCCCCAAGTCCTGGACCTTGAGATGTCCTTGTCCCTATTCTCTGCAGGGTCTGGTCAGACGCACATAAAATCAGACCAATAACTGCTGCTGAAGGACGATCAACTCTCGGTAAACATGGAAAATTCGAACAGGAATAGGCCAGTCGCTCCCTCGAGCCTGGTCCACCATTCAACTCAACCACGGCTGATCTTCTCCCTCAGCATCACTGTTTGCACACTCGCTGGGTTTCCCTCAATATCTTTACAATCTGGAAATCTCTAAATTTCTATCTTGAACATACTTAATGACTGATCCTCCACAACTGTCTGGGGTGGAGACCTCCAAAGCCTCATCACCTTCTGAATGAAGAGATTTCTCCTCATCCCCGTGCTCACCCCTTGTTTAAAAAGGTTATCCCCTGGTTTGGCTTCCAGCGCAGAAAGCTGTTTGTAGCTGAATGCTGGAGCTCTGGTCGATGCTGACATTGAGGAGGAATCATGAATCAAGGTAAGACAAGGTATCGAGCAGTGGTGGTTCAAGGTAAGAACATGCCCTACTTAACTGCAGATTTTTAAGCACTGAGCTCATTGCACTTTGATGCTTTTCAATACCTAAGTCTGTCATTGAAAGAATTGGAGAATGATTACATGCAGCATTAAAGAGGCTAATTATTGATTGGAAATATCAGCACCATCCCAAGGAGATGCCTTGTAGCATTGATGTGGAGAAGTGGCAGATGGACAGTCAATTGATATTCCTATTAGCATAGTTCTGTGCTGACGAGTAGCCCCATACAACTGACAACAGTTAGAGCACTGACACAACTGTGTTGCCAGGGGACCAGAGGCCAGGGCATTAATGCAGGGGGATCAGGATTTATTATAGACATCAGAAGCAAGATATCATAGAGTCATAGAGTCACATAGTGCAGAAATAGACTCTTTGGTCCATACAGTCCATGCCGAACATAGTCCCAAACTAAACTAGTCTCACCTTCCTGCTCTTGGCCCATATCCCTCCAAACCTTTCCCTTTCATGTACTTAACTAAGTATCCTCTAAACAAAAGAGAGAAATAGAAGTGCAACACAGGAACAGGTCCTTCGGCCCTCCAAACCTGTACCAATCACCATGCCCGAACTAAATTAAAAAACAAACCATCTGTCCTTATTCAGTCCGTATCCCTGTATTTCCCCCCTCCCCCCACCCCCCCCCCGCCCCCCAGTCACGTAACCATCCAGATGCCTGTTCAATGTCACAAATGTGCCTGCTTTCCACCTCTTCTGACATTGCATTCCAGGCTTCTACCACTCTCTGCATAAAAAAAACTTCCCTTGTACACCTCCCTTAAACATCCACCCCCCCCTCCCCCCCCACCTTGAAATTGCAACTTCAACCCTGGGAAAAAGCCTCTGACTATCTCCCCTCTCAATGCCTCTTGTAATTTTGTAGACTTCTATCAGTGCACCTCTCAGCCGCTATCTTTCCAGTGAAAATAAACCTCATCTTTTTAACCTTTCCTCATGCTCAATGCTCTTGAGATCAGGCAACTCTCTCCAAAGCTTCCATGTTTGGGGTGGCATGGTGGCTCAGTGGTCAGCACTGCTGCCTCACAGCGCCAGGGACCCGGGTTCAATTCCCGCCTCGGGCAACTGTCTGTGTGGAGTTTGCACATTTTCCCCGTGTCTGCGTGGGTTTCCTCTGGGATGCTCTGGTTTCCTCCCAATGTCCAAAGATGTGCAGGTTAGGTGAATTGGCCATGATAAATTGCCCATAGTGTTAGGTGCGTTAGTCAGGGGTAAATATAGGGGAATGGGTCTGGGTGGGTTGCTCTTCGGAGGGTTGGTGTGGACTTGTTGGGCCAAAGGGCCAGTTTCCACACTGTAGGGAATCTAATCTAATCTAATCTAAAAAAATCCTTCTGGTAATGCGGCAACCAAAACTGCATACATTATTCCAAATGCAGCCTAACAAGGGTTTTATGTAGCTGCAACATGGCCTCCCAATTCTTGTGCCCCATGCTCTGGCTCATTAAGGCAAGTATGCCATATGCCTTCTTAATCACCTTGGCCACCTGTGTTGCAACTTTTAGGGAACTGTAGATCTGCATACCTAGATCTGTCTGTATGTTACTGTTCCTAAGGGTTCTACCATTTACAGCATAATTCACACCTAAATTTGATTCTCCAAAATGCATCACCTCACATTCGTTTGGATTAGACTCCATCTGCCATTTCTGTGCCCGGGTCGCCAATCTATCTCTATCCCGTTGTATCCTTTCACAATCGTCAGACCTATCCGCAACTCCACCAATCTTTGTGTCATCTGCAAACTTACTAAACAGCCCACCCACATTTTCCTCCAGATCATTTATATATACTATAAACAACGGAGGACCTAAGACTGTGGAACACCATTTGTTACTGCTCTCCATTCTGAAAAACACCCTTCTACCACCTCTGTCTTCATCCATCTAGCCAGTGCACCATGGATCCCATGTGATTTTAGCTTTTGTACCAATTTGCCATGTGGGACTTCATCTAAAGCCTTACGCAAATCCGTACAAACTACATCCACAGCCCTTCCCTCATCAATTATCTTTGTCACATCAAAACTTTCAATCGGGTTGGTGAGACATGACTTTCCCCATACAAAACCATGCTGCCTGTCACTAACTAGTCCATATTTTTCCAAATGTGCATTTATCTTGTTCCTCAGTATCTTTTCCAAAAGCTTCCCAATCATAGATGTCAACCTCATCGCCTATAATCTCCTGGACTATCCCTACTTCCTTTCTTAAACAATGGCTTATCTCTAGTTCTCTGGAACCTCACCTATGATCAAAGAGAACGTGAAGATATCTGCTAATACCCCAGCTATTTCGTCCCTTGCCTGTCACAGTAATCTGGGTTAGATCCCATCTGGCCCTGAGGTCTACCTTAATGCAATTTAGGATACCCAAAACCTTTCTCCTTCAATGTTTTGCCATTCTCCAGAGGACTTACACATTCATCCCTGACCTCAACATCAGTCATGTCCACGTCCTTGGTGAATACTGATACAAAATACTCATTAAGGATGTCTCCCATTTCCTGTGGCTCCATGTTTAACTTCCCTCCTTTACCCTTGAGTGGGCCAACTCTTTCCCTTGCTACCCTCTTTCTTCTAACATATGCATTAAAAGCCTTGGGACCCTCCTTGACTCTGTTTGCTAAAGATGTCTCATGGCCCCTCCTAATGAATTGAATTGAATTTATTGTCACATGTATCGAGGCACAGTGAAAAACAGGTAGATCACAGAGTTAAGTGGCATAGATAAGTAAATAATAGGTAAGCAGCATCACAAACCAAAACACAGGTACAGGCGAATGTTAAGAGTTTGTGAGTCCATTCAGTATTCTAACAACAGTAGGGTAGAAACTGTTTCAAAACCGGCTGGTGCGTGTGTTCAGGCTTCTGTACCTTCTCCCCACTGGTAGATGTTGTAGAAAAACATTGCCAGGGTGGGATGGATCTTTGAGAATGCTGGCGGCCTTTCCTTGACAGCGGGCCTAGTAGATGGATTCTATAGATGGGAGGTTGGCCTTTGTGATTGTCCGGGCCTAGTTCACCACTCACTTTAATCTTCTCCAACTGGTAAATTTGCCATACCAGGTAGCGATACATCCAGACAGAATGCTCTAGATGGCACATCTATATTCTGTGTTTACATTCCTTCCTAATTTCTCTACAATCCCCAAGGGTTGTCAGTTTGTAGCTGCCAGGACGTATCATATGCTTCCTTTTACCTTTTGACTCAGCTTACAATTTCCCTTGTCATCCACTGTAATTGTGCACACATCCACCACTTCCTTAGGAAGTTCATTCCAATGTGAACCATTCTACATGTAAAAATTTGCCCCTTATGCCTTTTCTTAAATCTGTCTCCTCACCTTAAAAATATGCCCTCTCATCTTGAAATCCCCAACCCACAGAATAGACACTTGCCATTCACCTTAACTGCGCCCATCATGATTTTATAAACCTTTATAAGGTTACCTCTCAACCTCCTGTGCTCCAGTGAAAAAGGTCCCAACCTATCCAGCCTTTCTTTATAACTCAAGCCTACCATATCTGGCAACATCCTGGTGAATCTCTTCTAAGCCCCATCTAGCTTAATAATATCCTTCCTGTAACTAGGCAACCAGAACTGGACATGGTACTCCACCACAGCTGTATATCACAGTCTGTCTAGTTCCTCTTTTGGTGAATTAATGGTAGGATAGTGGGCTATCTTCATTAAGAAAGCTGCAGGGACAGTGAAGATTGACCTGTGATACTACACCATATTCCAGGAGGATGTTAAAGGCCTAGAGAAAGGGAGACAATGGGATGGTGAGTTTAACGTGAGGGTCCCCACACCTCGGATGAGGGTTGAGGTTCAAGAAGGCAGCAACATTGGCCAGAGTGGGCTGTTAGCGTCACTCTGTACTGCAAGCTACCCATCCAGCTAACTGAGCTAACTGACTTGCTCCATTAGCATATTATACTGCAATGGAAACAGCTCCACATGACTGAATATCTCCCCAGAGCTGAAGACCTCTCCTTGATGCCACCAGCTTCGAACAATCAAGAATCTGGCAACCTGGGTGCCGCACATTTAATTTGCAAAGTGCATTACATTCCTTTCAGTTACATGTAAATGAGACATAATTAGCTCCTCAACCAACTCAAATGGCTCTTGTCACTTCCATGTGGCATTCTGCCTCCTGAACACAGCAGAACCAGATTTTTAATCAGAAAGGGAATCAAGAATTTTGGGGAAAAAGCAGGGAAGTGGGGTTCAGAATGATCAGATCAGCAGACTCGATGGGCTGAATGGTCTGCTTTTGCTCCTATGTCATGTGGTTTTCTAAAGCAGCCCAGGTTTCTGAAACTCACACCTCCAAGTAATTCAATCCCTATGACTCCCTCCCTACTTCTGCACATTTCATTAAATTCCACCTCATGTTTTAGAGCAATGATCTTTCATCAGAACTAGAAGGAAATAGGTCAGAGGGTTAACAGGTTTTGAACAGGTTCAGAAAGGGACTGGATGAGATAAAGGAAGAAAATAACAAAAGGGAGGTTCTGTAAAAGGTAGGAAAAGCAATCAATTGACAAAGGAACCAAGGGAATGCAGTTAGATCAGCCATGATCTTGGGCTTGAGAAGCCTACTGTTGTCCTTTATATGAACAACATCCAGGCTTGGGATGAGAAGTGATAAGTAAATAAATGCCTCACATGTGCCAGTCAATGATCATCTTTGATAAGAAAGCATCTAATTATTGGCTTTCCAAGCAAGAGCTTATCATAGAAAGTGGAGAAAGAGGCCATTTGGCCCATCATGAATGCACTGAATCATCAAGGAGCATCCCACACACACCCACCCCCTCACGTTTACTATGGCTAATCCAGTAGATACCTGCACATCCTTGGACACTACTGGGCAATTTAACATGGCCAATGCACCTAACCTGCACGTCCTCAGACTGTGCGGAGAAACCGGAGGACCTGGAGGAAACCCACGCAGACACGGGGAGAATGTGCAAACTCCACACAGACAGTCGCCCGAGGCTGGAATCAAACCCAGGTCCCTGGTGCTATGAGGTAGCCGTAGCTTCCTTAAAAATATGAAAAAGAAGAGAGAAGCCAAAAGGATCCTTAGAGAATGAGGCTGTGGAAATAATAAAAAATACCAAGGATGACAGAGGAGTTGAATATATAGTTTGCATCAGTCTTTTCTCTGCCTATAAATTCTGTGCTGGTGTGCTTACCTCCACTTCATCTGATGAAGGAACAGCACTCCGAAAGCTTGAGATTTCAAATAAACCTGTTAGACTATAACGTGGAGTTCAACTAGGAGAAAAGTGAGGACTGCAGATGCTGGAGACCAGAGTTGAAAAATGTGGTGCTGAAAAAACACAGCAGGCCAGGCAGCATCCGAGGAGCAGGAGAATCAACGTTTCGGGCATAAACCCTCTTCAAGAAGAAGAAGGGCTTATGCCCGAAACATTGATTCTCCTGCTCCTCGGATGCTGCCTTGCCTGCTGTGTTTTTCCAGCACCACATTTTTCAACCATAACTTGGTGTTGTGTGACTTCTGACTTTATCATAGAAGGCACTGATGTAAAGTAATCCCAAAGTCACGACATATTCAAGGGACAAAAGGAGAAGAAATAATTACAATGATTATCACAGGAAAAGAAACAATACAAGGAAAACTAATGGGCCTAAAGACCGATAAGTCCCCTGGACTTGATGGGATGTGTCCTAGGATATTAAAGGAAGTTGCTCCAGAGATTCTAGGAAAGTCCCAGAGGATTGGAAAACTGCCAATGTAGCAACTTTATTTAAAATGGCAAGGAGAAAAAAAGAGTTGCCTATAGGCCAGTTAGCTTTATGTCATTATTGAGAGAATGTTAGAGTCTATTATGAGGAATGCAATAGCAGAATATTTGGAAATGCATAATATAATGAAGCAGACTTGGACTTGCTTGATGAAGGGGAAATCATGCCTGACAAATTTACAGTAATTTAGATTAGATTAGATTCATTAAAGTGTGGAAACAGGCCCATCGGTCCAACAAGTCCACACCGACCCTCCGAAGAGCAACCCACCCATACCCATTCACCTACATTCCCTGACTAATGCACCTAATACTATGGGCAATTTAGTACGGCCAATTCAACTAACCTGCACATCTTTGGACTGTGGGAGGAAACCGAATCACCTGGCGGAAACCCACGCAAGACACGGGGAAAATGTGCAAACTGCACACAGACAGTCGCCCGAGGCAGGAATTGAACTCGTGTCCCTGGCAGCAGTGAGGCAACAGTGCTAACCACTGAGCCACTTTGAGGATGGAACAAGCAGGATAGATAAAGGGGAAGCAGTGGATCTGATACATTTGGATTTTCAGAATGGGTCTGCTAAGGTATCACACATTAGGTTACTTAATAAGATAAGAGCCCATGGATGGAGGTAATATATTAACATGGGTAGAGGATTGGCTAACCAATAAAAGACAGAGAGTTGGGATAAGGTGGGCATTTTCAGGATGGCAATCGAAGTGCCACAAGGATCAGTGCTGGGGCCACAATTATTTACACTATTATTAATGACTTGGATGACGAAACTGAATGTACTATAGCCAAGTTTGTGGATGGCACAAAAATAGATGGGAAAACAAGTGGTAAGGAGGACACAAAGAGTTTGCACAGGGATACAGACAGGTTAAGCACGTGGGCAAAAACTCGGAATATTACGAGGAAAAACGTAAAGTTATGCATTTAGACAGGAAGACTAGAAGAGCTGAATATCAGTTAAATCAATAAATTCTGAAGAAAGCCTCAAAACAGAAGGATGTTGGAGGTCATGTCCATGAATCACAAAAACTAGCATCCAATTTCAACAGGAAATAGCAAAGATGAATGCAATGTTGGCCTTTATTTCAAAGGGAATGAAATATTAAAAATAGGGAGGTTTTGCTAAAACTATACAAGGCACTAGTCAGCTCATAGCTGGAATGCTGTGAACAGCTTTGGTCCCTTTATCTAAGCAGTCTAGAAGAGTTCACTAGGCTGGTACTAGGGAGGGACTGTCTTGTGAGGAGATGATAAATTGGGTCTGTACTCAATGGAGTTTAGAAGAATAAGAGGCGATCTTACTGAACTGTACAAAATTCTTAGTGAGTTTGACAGGTGGATGAGGGAATGTTGTTTCCCCTTGTGGGACAGTCTATGACCAAAGGGCATAATCTCAGAATAAGGGGTCAAACATTGAAGGCAGAGATGCGGAGGAATTTCTTCTCTCAAAGGGCAGTGAATCTGAGGAATTCTTTACCCTCTACAGAGGGCTGTAGAGGTTGGGTTGCTAAGTATATTCAAGGCTGAGTTCAAAAGATTTATAATTCCCAGTAAAGGGCTATGGCAAAAAAGGCAGGAAAGTCCAGTTGAGGATTATCAGATCAGCCATGACCTAATTGAATGGAGGAGCAGATTCGATGGGCTGAATGGTCCACTTCTGCTTCTGTCTCTTATGATCTTATGCTCCTACCTCCTACAAACCCCTTCTCTGTCTGCCATCAACTACGCTCTGATTAAACACACACACACAGAAACACACACAGATGCACACACACAGGTACACACAGACACACACACACGTACAATCACACACACTAAAGTGGAAGGGACTGCAGAAACTAAAAAAAAATCAGTTATAAAAATATTACTGATTTTGATAAATAATCACAAACATTAAGAGCTGATGTTAACATGAGACAAGTCAAATCGGAGAATGAAACCTGGCTTGATAGATCATATGTTTAATTTCTGCAGTTAGTTACCATGGAAATTATTCATTGAAACATATTCACATGAGCTGCAAATGTTCTTTAACTTCAGAATATAAGTTTCTTACAACAAAGAAGGAATAAATAAACGAAGCTACCAAATACAATTAGAAAGGTTATGACAAACAGCAAAATGAAGGCTCAACCTGTTTCCTGACTCTATCTATTACACAGACTCAATTGCAGAGAAATAGCCCCACTTGCTCAGCTTCTGGAATCTTAACTGACTTTCACAAGTTTATTCTTTCTAAAACTGTAAAGGCAGCCTGATGATTCCACTGGCATGAAACTCTCACAAAACTGACAGTTGAAACTGTCTCAGTTCAAACAATTCTCCTGGCTTGGCAGCTTCACAAACTGGAAACTAATTTTTTTTTAGGTGATTCCCTGAACTGACTTGATTGTCTTGCGGGGAGAGACTGTTCTACCTTTTGAACTGAGACAAAGTTTTGAACCTTTTGTTCTGACATCAAAATCAAACTAAATTGCTTTCATGTGTTTACTCTGCCTATCATAAATCTAACAGAATAAACTATGGCATTTGCAAGGCAATCATATAGAGGTTTATAAAGTCATGAGGGGCATGGATAGGGTAAATAGACAAGGTCTTTTCCCTGAGGTGGTGGAGTCCAGAACTAGAGGGCATAGTTTTAGGATGACAGGGGAAAGACTTAAAAGGGACCTGAGGGGCAACTTCTTCACGCAAAGTGGGGTGCATATATGGAATAAGCTGCCAGAGGATGTGGTGGAGGCTGGTACAATTACAACATTTAAAAAGCATCTGGATGGGTATATAAATAGGAATGGTTGAGATGGATATGGGCCAAGTGCTGGCTAATGAGAACTAGATTAATTTAGGATATCTGGTCAGCATGGACGAGTTGGACCGAAGGGTCTGTTTCCATGCTGTACATCTCTATTTGAATTCATATACCTTCTTAGAATTGACACATTTTCACTTATAGGAGAGACAAAATGGCCTGTGGTATTTTGGCTCGAATGTTAATCTCGAGATCCAGATTTGAGTCCTGTCCTGACAGATGGTAGAATTTGAATTCAATAAAAATGTCAAATCAAGAGTCTAAGGCTGGCCATGAATCTATTGTTGATTATCAGAACAAAAACCATCTGGTTGACTAATCATCTTTAGGGAAGAAAATTGCCACCCTTATCTGGTCAGGCCTACATGTGACTCCAGACCCACAGCAATGTGGTTAAATCTTAACTGTCCTCTGAGATACCTCATCTTCCACCTCAGAACACTTTAACCCCAGAGCATCAATGTGGACTTCACCAGTTTCCTCATTTCCCCTTCGCCCACCTTACCCCAGTTCCAACCTTCCAGCTCAGCACTATCTCCATGACCTGTCCTACCTGCCAATCTCCCTTCCCACCTATCTGCTCTAACCTCCCCTTTGACCTATCACCTCCATCCCCACCCCCATTCACCTATTGTACGCTTTTCTACTTTCTCCCCAGCCTCCCCACACCACCACACCCCCCCCCCCCCCACCCGACCCCCTCATTTATCTCTCCACACTGGAGTCTCCCTGCCTCCATTCCTGATGAAGGCATTTTGCCCAAAACGTCAATTTTCCTGCTTCTCGGATGCTGCCTGACCTGCTTTTTTAGCACCACTCTGATCTAAACTCTGGTTTCCAGCATCTGCAGTCTTTACTTTTGCCCTGTCCTCTGAGATGGGCAATAAATGCTGGCCTAGACAGCAATATACTTATCGCATGAATGAAAAGAAAAACTCAAAAATACCTTTCTGACTTATTTTTAAACTAACCAAAATCTAGCTGCCTCTATTTTAAATTCAAATCCCAAATTATTACTTATTAAATAACATGTATCATGTTCACCCTTTGACCAACTTTCCAATCAATTAATGACCATCTGACCTGATCCAGCTATTCTCTCCACCATATCTGGCTGTCCATTGAGAAGAGATTTATTAAGATGTACAAAATTATAAAACGTTTAAATAAGGTAAAGAAAGCAATGTTATTCCCAATAGCTGATGGTGCAAGGATTAGATTCAGGGAGGATGTGGGGAACAGATCATTTTACATATTTTCTAATCTTTTGATTTGATTTGGTTTGAGTTATTGTAGCTACATGTACCTGAGTACAGTGAAAAGCTTTGTTTTGTGAGCAGTATAGGCAGATCATAGCAAACTAAAGACATACAAATCCTAGAGTGCTTAGACAAAGAGAGGCATACAAGGTTACAACTGCACAGGAGGAGCAGAAAGCAAGATCAACATTAAGAAGATCAACATTATTTGAAGTCAGAGACGTCCATTCAGCAATCTAATAACAGGAGGGAAGAAGATGTTCTTGAATCTGTTGGCACATGTGTTCAAGATTCTGTGCCTTCTGTCTGGTGGAAGAGGTTTGAAAAGAGAATTACTCAGCTGAAATGGCTTTTTGGTGATTTTGCAGCAACGGAAGTCTAAATGGAATCCATAGATGGAAAGTCGGTTTCCGTGATGGTCTGGGCTGTGCACACAACTTTCTGTAGTTTCTGGGCAGACCAATTAGTATACCAGGCCACTATGCACCCATCCTATAGCATACATCCTATGGTGCATCTATAAAAGTTGGTGAGTGTCCTTATGGACATGCTGAATTTCCTAACTTTTACAGATGCACTTGAGGAAACATTCGATCCAAGTGCGTAATCAACCTGTTCAGAGATGTTATTATACACATCAGGAGTGGGTAGGATTACTACCATCGTACCTCATGTAGCAAGTGGTAGGGAAGATGATGGCCTCATAATTTTATCGCTAGACTATTCAGCCAGAAAGTCAGCTCATATTCTGGGGATTCAGGTTCAATACCCGCCATGGAAGATGCTGGAATTTGAATTCAATAAAAGATATCTGAATGATGACCATAAAATCTTGATCTGAAAAACCCATCTGTCTCACTAATAACCTTCAGGAAAGGAAAGCTACCATCCCTACCTAGTGTGGCCTGCAAGTGACTCCAGACCTACAGCAATGTGGCTGACTCTCAACTGCCCTCTGAAATGGCCTAACAAGCCACTCAGCCGCATCAATCGCTACTGGGGATGGGTAATAAATGCTCTCAACATTGTGGGGGTTATTATTGACGCGAAACTGAACTGGACCAGCCATATAAACACAATGGCTAAAAGAGCAGTTCAGAGGCAAGGAACTCTGCAGAACGTAACTCAAACCCTGTCCAGCATCTATAAAGCAGGAATGTGATGGATACCTCTCTGTGTTGCCTACATAGCAGCAGTGACTATATTTCAAAAGTACTTCCTTTGTGATAAAATGCTTTGGGACAGTCTGAGATTGTTGAAAAGCACCGTAGAAAGGCAAGATCATTCTATTAATCATCTGATCATTTTGGTTTGATCACTTCCAAAGGTAGCTAAAGAATTTCTGAAACCAAGTTATATTCTGTCCAGATTGAAAAGGTATGGGGGAAAGCTTTGGGAAACAAAAAGATTCCAGGGTTTCTTGCAGTATATGAATTGATTTTGTATTAAAATTTGCTTAACCATTCAAAGGACTATAAGGAGAATTTAAATTCATTCATACGGTTATTTAAAGTATTCAATCTGAATCAAAGCCCCTTAGTGAATTGTCCTCACTTTGTTTGATGTAAACAGTAATTTCAGCAACAGTAATTTTGTAATTTATCCTCAGAAAGCACTGTAGTAGTGAATGAAGATAAAAAAGATTTTATCTCACACCTTTAATGAATAGGATTAAGGAACTAAAGGTTTCGGAATATATTAGACCACTGTATCTTTTATAGTGATGAAAGCCTTAATCTTCAGGGAAGCTATTTCGACCAACTTCTGTCTACAGGTGCTCTTTGCAAGGATACGACGCACAGAAATATTCTTGGAATTATTTGTTTTAAATTGCAATAGTAATTGGACAGAATAGCACAGTAAACTTTGTGGCATTTGAGGTGCATAACTTTTGCTGGTTTATCAAGAATGCCAATTCATAAGGTGACAGCTAAAACAAAATTTGCTGTATTGCTTTATTAGCAAGATGGAGTCAGAGCTGTTGGACCCGGGCAACCGATGTGGTTATTTCCAGTTTCATAGAGTCATAGAATCATACAGCACGGAAACAGACCCTTCAGTCCAACTCATCCGTGTTGAACAAGCTTCCCAAATTAAACTAGTCCAACTTGCCTGTATTTGGTCCATATCTCTCTAAACCTTTCCTATTCATGCAACTGTTCAAATGCCTTCTACATGTTGTAACTGTGGCTGCATCTACCCCTTCCTCCAGCAGTTCATTCCACACACAAACCACGCTGTGTGTGAAAAAAAAATTGCCCCTCAGGTCCCTTTTAAACCTTTCTCCTCTCACCTTAAAATTATGCCCTCTAGTTTGAATTCCTCTGCCCTAAGGAAAAGCCCTTTGCTGCTCACCTTATTTAAACCCCACATGAATTTATCAACCTCCATAATGTCAACCCTCAGCCTCATATGCTCCAGGGAAAAAAACTCCCAGCCTATCCAGTCTCTCCCTATAACTCAAACGCTCCAGATCCGGTAACATCCTTGTAAATCTTTCCTGGATTCATTTTGCATTTTTCCTTGATGAGACCATCTTAGCCGAGTTGGAACTACAGAACTACAATTTTCTCTGTGTCACCAGGGTTTTGAGGGAAAAAAACACTCAAGGATATTCATTGCCATGGTAGAAGGGTTTATTAATTTTGTTTTGTGGGATGTGGGCATCATCATCTTCATGTTGTCCATCCCTAAGTGGCCTTGAGATGATACCTTTTTGAATCACTGCACTCCTTTTGGTCTGGGTTAACCCACAATGCTATTAGGGAGGGAATTCCAGGATTTGGCCCAGTGACACTGAAGCAATTGTGATATATTTCCTAGTTTGGGATAATGAGTGGGGTTGGGGTGAGGAGATTACAGGTGGTGGTTCCCTTGTAGCGGCGCTCTTGTCCTTCCAGGTCACCTGACGAAGAAGCAGTTTGCCAAACGTTTGTGATTTCAAATAAACCTGTTGGACTATAACCTGGTGTTGTGTGATTTCTGATGTTCTCTACCCCAGCCCAATACCAACACCTCCATATCATGACATCTATGAAGACAGAAACAGAGACATTTCAAATCTGATGTGACTCTTCTGCAGAATCAACAATTGACTGTTTGTTCAGACACTGTGAGACCTGTCGATTATATCAGCTGTTAAAACGTTATCTGCTTCAAACCACCCTTAAACGGTCATGAGACTCCAGACTCACAACACTGTGGTTGACCCTTAACTGCCTTCTGAAATGACCTAAAAGTTACTCGGTTGGTGCAACAAGGTGTGGGGAAGGGTACGAAGGGGTTCTGTGTGAATACCTCCGCCTCACAGACTGCAGCAATTCACGATAGTGGTTCAATATCGCCCCCTCAAGGGCAGTTCAGGTCGGGCAATAAAACTAGTGCTTGCCAGCGACTCTCACATCTCAAGAATAAAATGAAATCTACAACCTAATAGCTAGCAGGCAATGGAAAGGAATTGTCTTGGCTGTTAGGTTTTCTTGGACACCCCACGTGAACCACATGGAAAGGACAGCACCCAAAGGTAAATGTGACAGTGTTTTATCTCAGCCACAATGCACTCTTTAGAACTCTGTCTAAAAGCTGCTGACACCTTATCGCCAAATAACTGGGACACCGAAGCATCCTGGACTCTGCTTGCGTTAAAATCTGACAACACATGAAAGGTGAAAAGGCTAAGTTTCATCTGAGACCTACGTGTGTAATTAATGAATCCCATCTCTGTAAATTCCAAATCAATGAGTATTTTCAACTGTTTATGTTTTAGAAAATTTCCCCATCACAGTTGATGTTTGTAAGTGATTGTGTAAGGGAAATGTTTCATTGTTATATTAATCTAGATTCCTGGTAATTAATAAACATTGGAATAAGCAGGTTGTTCACAGAATAGGAATGGTTGAAGTGAGGTCTTTCACTGAAAGTAGAATAATGCTGATTTAAAGCAGCTGGTTCTAAGTTCTTATATTTGATGTTGATTCTCAAACTCACCACCAGCTTTGAACACTGATATGTAATGTATCCCTAAGGATTGAACTTCGAAATGTGTATCTCCAATTTCATTGTCAGATTTATGGCTCATTGCTCTGCATCGCATGTTGCATGAAGATCACTGACTGAATCTCAGCCAGGCCTCTTACATTATCTGTTGGATCCATGACATCAACTGACAAGCCAGTTTATCCAAGATGTGGCACAATATCATTGTTGCAGTAACATTCATGGTTTGACTATTTAGGTTTAACACAGAAATAGGCCATTTGGCCCAGCAGGTCTTGGTTGCCCTGTCACAGGAAGGATATTATTAAAAGCTGGAAAGGGTTCGGAAGACATCTACCAGGACATTGCTGGGTATGGAAGGTTTGCATTATCAGGAGAGGCTGGATAGGCTGGGACTTTTTCATTGGAGAGTAGGAGATTGAGAGGTGACCTTACAGAGGTTTATAAGATCATGAGAGGTATAGATAAGGTTAATGGCAATTGTCATTTCCCTAGGATGGGTGATTTCAAGACTAGGGGGCATATTTTAAGGTGAAAGGAGAGAAATTTTAAAAAGACATGGGGGCGAATTTTTTTACACAGAAGGTGGTTTGTGTGTGGAATGAAATCCCTCAGGAAGTGGTGGATGTGGGTACAATTACAATGTTTAAAAGACATTTGGATCAGAACATGAATGGGAAAGGTTTGGAGGGATATGGTCCAGGAGCAGACAGGTACGACTACTTTTGTTTGGAATTATGGTCAGCATGAACTGTTTGGACCAAAGGGTATGTTTCCGTGCTGTATGACTCTATGACTGTATGTCCATGCTAGTGTTTATGATCCACCTGATCATCTCATCCTAATTCACTACACCCACTCGACATGCGGAGATGATGGTATTATAGTAATGTTACTTGCCTAGTAATCCAGAGATCCACAATCATGCCCTAGGGAAAAAAATCCATCTGTTCAATGAATGTCCTCCAGGGAGAAATACCTGTCTGCTTTACCCACTCTGACCTACATGTAATTTCAAACCGATAGCAATGTGGTTGACTTCTAGCTGTCTCCTGAATTAGCCCTAGCGAGCCACTCAGTTCAACAGCAAGTTGGGACGAGCAACCAATGCCAGTCTTGCCAACAGTGCCCACATCCCATGAAAGAATGAAAAGATCTAATACTTCCCCACCTCATGTACATATATCACGGCCACTTACACATATCTATGTTATATCTTTCAATAATTCCCTGTGCTGGAGAGTTCCTCATTCTCACCAGTCTCTCAGTAAAGTGATTCTTCCTCAATTTCTGATAGCTACAGCTCACATTTTGGATTTAGGGTAGCAGGATCATTTGAGAGCTTTCCAGGGTTGTCCCTGCCTTTCTGTGAGTTGCCCTCGGCTAGGATAAGGGTCCCATGCACTGGATTACAAGCCATGGCCAAGAGCAGAATCAGCACAGTCTCTGCCATGGTGTCAGAAGAGCGATAACCTTAAGGGATAATGGCCACTTGCAGGGGAAGCCTTCCAGAAGAAGAGACACAAACAGAAATTGATGGCAAAACTCAACAGGTCTGGCAATATCTTTGGGAAGAAAGCAGAGTTAATGTTTCATGTCAGGTGACTTTATTAAAGATAGTAAAATGAACAGAGGACCTGTCCTGGGGCAGACCATTGTTACAGTTTTGAAGTGGAAATAGTTACTTTGGGTTGACCTCTTCAAAACCCTTCCTGAAGAAGGGCTCATGCCCGAAACGTTGATTCGCCTGCTCTTTGGATGCTGCCTGACCTGCTGCGCTTTTCCAGCAACACATTTTCAGCTCTGATCTCTAGCATCTTCAGTCCTTACTTTCTCCTTGGCCTCTTTAAACCCTTTCAAACCTTTGCAGAGTTCAATCAGATCAGAATTAAACAGCTCTACTCTCTCCTTTTCATCTTCCCACTTGCTAATATTTTCAAATTTCTTTCTGTAATAATTCCACAGAGGCTACTATGCCGTTACCAAGTCTCCCTTTCTTTAAATATGAACAGTCCTTAACTTTACCTCATTCACAGCCAGATATCTCTGATACTCTTCTTTTTATCTGTCAGCCAGGTCTCACTGATTGGACCAGATTAACAGCCCCAATCAAGGAACTCAAATTCTATGATGTCCAGCTGGCTGATCTCATTACCATCATACATCTTAGCCTAATCCAACTAATCATAATATCATCCTGACTTGAAAGGACAATGGAATCCTGTCAGTGGACATGTTGCGTTGCGTGGAACCAGTCCATCCTCGTTCAGTTTTTCCATTTTAACTCCCAACCCACTCAAAAAGCTGAATGTGTTCCAATAAACAACCCATTTGTGGCTTGGAGTTTTACAAATATGATCTTCATTTAGGAATTGGTTTGAATTTTTTTTACATGTAATAAAATTAAGCCAATGTCTAATAAAAACTGACATTTCTCAGCTTTTGTTCTGGGAATCCGATTACTCAGCTGATGCATTGAGGCTACAATGATTTGTGGTGCTCTGAATTATTCATCATCGAGTCGTGTACATTGACAGATTTTTCAATATGGAAGTAATAACTTGAATGTGAACATACACTGAATGTTGGCAGGGTTGAGTGGAGCAAAGGCATTTTGTGCAGTATTATTTCCAACTCTTAAACGTTAGTTAAATATTTAGCTTAGTAAGTGATAAGTGGTTTTTCTAAATATTGGGTGAAAGACCAAGTAAAGATACTCTCCAAAAGTGTACAAAATGGTACAAAATATTGACAGAGCATAGTTTTGTGTAGTGACAAAGACAATCTGCATTATTACAATTTATTTGTTGATCAGTGATCTTATATCTGCACAGTTATTTGAATGTGGAGTTATTTAGACCAGTGTTTATTTGTTCAAATCACTCCATGCCAGCTCTTTACATTTATTCGAAAGCATCATATTGTGCCAAAGTTTGCAGCTGAAAAACTGGGGCATTCACTCCAAATTGATGTCTATATTTCAAGAAAGTACATTAAAACAAAATCTCCCACTCACTTTCTCTCCTCTTCTGATTCGCTGGTCCCTGGCAGTGAGAGTGGTATGAGCCATGGTTGCATTCTTGTTATTGTGAGCTGTTGTGTGGTAGACAATGTGCTTTAATTCCTCTCCACAGCTCCCTTCATCTTGATCATTTCCAAGATCTGTACATGACCAAACACTGCTGAAAACCTTCCTCTGCCAAAGTTATACCAAGGGCTGTCTCTTTGAGTCCCTAGATTTCTAAGGTTCTCATGTTATTTTTTTTCATTCTTCTGTGAAGTTGGGATGTTACAGATGAGGCAACCATTGTTGCTCATCCCTAATTGCCCCTGAACTCAGTGGCTCACCCAGCTGTTTCAGATGGCAGTGAAGAGTTAACCACATTGCTGTGGGTCTGGAGTCACTTGTAGGCCAGACTGGTTAAAGATGGCAGATTTCCTTCCCTAAAGGATTTGTTAAATTAGTGAATGAGATGGGGATTTTTTTTCATTACAAACAGTGACTTAATTTAGTTTCCAATTCAAGAATTATTAATTCAATTTAAATTCTATCAGGTGCTGTGATAAGATTGAACCTCTTCTTTGAACATTAACTTGGGTCTCTGGATTATTAGCACAGTGACTTTTGGCTGCATCTTATGTTGCTTTGGATAAATCCACCTTGTGTCGGGTCTTTTGGAGGATTTTTTCACTGTGAGGCCTAGTGAGTTTTCTCACAGTATCTTACCAAAGTCACCTTGTTAATTATCTACCAGGCCTTATGGTGTCTCTCACATTCAATTCTGGCCTCATCCTACTACACACCATTTCTATAACAACTTGTCACTCAGTGAATATCTAGCACCCTTTGCACCCACAACATCTTTGAATGCCCATGGTGCACTGTCAGTGTTCTGCATGGTTGCTAACGTTTGTGCCAAACATGGTAGACAGCAGAGATTGGTACCCAGCTTCCCCCGATGGAGTGGTGCTGATCCAGGATATCCTCTTCCCTCAGGAAAGCTGGAGAGTTGAAGCAGTTTCAGTCATCTATGGAATGTCCGTCACTCTAGGAAGAAGGCCTTCTCCACTCTGTCAGCATAAGTGACACCATCTTGTCTCTGACAGCTCAGGCATACTCCATCTGTGATAATGTACCCACCTCCCACCAGGTCCCACTTGTATGCAACATCTTCCCTCAGTGACTATCACCCACCCCAATCCCAACAGCACTTGCCCTGCACGTCCCCTGCGCTGTCTAATCACTCACTTGGGACTATGTCCCTATGTTTTGTGCCATGCACTTTCACCCCTCTAAACACCTGTTTCTCTCTCTTTCACACTCTCACTCCAGAAGGAAACAACCCATAATAGTGCAGAAAGACTCAGGACTAGCGCTGACCTGCTCTTCACCCTTATATGGAGAGGATCCTGACTTGGACTGCCCCAAATAACTGACAGACTGTGTTCAAGCTCGTGGATTAGCACTGGCACTTGCCCTTGACTTCCAGTGCACAAAGCACTGAGCAAAGGGCATCTCTCCTGACTTTACTGAGGCCTGCTGACAGCCATAAAAAGTTTCCTGGCTTTGTGATGGACTGCAAACTGCAGCAGGAAGAGCCTGGTATCTCCTGCTGATGGGACAAGGTACAAAAAGTCAAGGCAAAGCAGGGAGGTTGTGAGCCTCCAGGTAGGCTCAGTGAAATGGGCATTGTGAAAGCAAGTAAAGATCCCAGAAATGCAGCCTGTCCCAGTCTACAAACTGGGCACGGGTCCCAGAGTGCAAAGTGTCCTTGCTGAAGTGTTACATTGATAGTTACTGGTTTACCCTGAGGTGCAGCACTGAAATGTAGAAGAGATGGGTCAGAAATGTGCCATGAGGGTTCTTAGAAGCTGGTACATGCCAGATAACAATGTCTGTGGATGTGCCCATAGAATGTGCCCTGAGACGTTTGTGCCTACAGTCCAAAATGGAGGTCATTTGGAGAAAGCAGTGAGCTGACTACAACAGGTGTTTGCTCTGGTTTCCTTGTCAAGTTTTTCCACCATGATGTTGCTTTGGCTAGTTTGCTAACACGGGTGGTTAGATATTAATGAGGCAAGTCAGACTGTTAACAAGGTGCTTAACAGCCCAGCAAGGAACTCGCCATATGCTTGTTAAAAGTGTAGAAGATGGCCAAAGTTGCTCCTGATGTTACAATGAGCTTCACACCCCATGCCCAATTCTATCACACATTGCCCACATTGTTCAAACTCCAATAAGATTCTGTCCATTGTCATTTCATCACCAGCTCAAAGATTATATCTCTTTCCCATTCAGACAGAAATCAGAGTTTGTGGAGTGTTTTAAGGAAAATATCTTCGACCAGCACTTTCTAGATCTAATCAGGGAGCAGGTTATCCTACACTTTGTGATGTGCAATGAGGAATAATTACTTCATGACCTCATACTAAAAACAAAACCTTTAAGTAGCAGTGATCATATCACTGCATTCAATTTGAGGGAGAGAAAAATGGGCCTAAGACCAGTGCTTTAAACAAAATAAGGGTGATCACAAGGTTTGATGGCAGAGTTCATGAAGGTGAATTGGGAAATTATGTTAAAGGATTAGTCAGTAGAGATGCAATGGTAGATACTTAAACAGATATTTTTATCACATTTAATAAAGATTCATTAGAGTGGGGAAAAAGATTCTAGGAGAAGGATACACTTTATTGGCTAAGAAAGAATGTTAAAGATAAACATGAAAGACAAAACAAATTCCTCTGCAAAAGTTACTGCAAGTCAGAAGACTGGACAGAATTTAAAAACCAGCAAAGAATGATTAAAAATATAAGGGAGCCGGAACTTAGAAGACAAGGAAGCTAGCTAGAAATATTTTTAGTATAGTAAGGATTTAGAAAGGGAAAGAGTAACTGCTGCAGCTGAAGCCAGTATCTGTTTCTTTGAAAAGTGAAAGTGATCTTTCCAAAAAGGTCAAGGCATATATACATCCAACCACTGATATTGTAAATTAATAATTTTGAATATTTTTGAAATTAATATTTAATTATTTTAAAGTAAATTAACCTTTAGAAGATAAGATATCTTCATAATCAATGACTTGGATGAAACAACTGTTGGTACATTTGCTACATTTGGCTTACAACATAATAAGACATAACAAAGTTAATTCTGACAAGGACATAAAGAGTCGACAAAGGGACTAAGATAGGGTTAAGCAAGTGGACAAAAATATGGCAAATAAAGTATAATGTGGGAAATGTGAATTTACCCACGATGGTAGGAGGGATAAAACAGCAGTATTTAAAAGAAGGGTGATTATAGAGCTGGGTGACCTGGCACATTAATCACTAAAGCTAAACATTCAAGTAAAGTAAGTCCTCGAATCGTAGAGTCATTCAGGATGGAAACAGACCCTTCAGTCCATGCTGAAGGTAATCACAAACTAGGCGAAAGTGGGTACTGCAGATGCTGGAGATTAGAGTGGTGCTGGAAAAGCACTAGGATGATGAAGGGCTTTTGCCTGAAACGTCGATTTTCTTGCTTCTCAGATACTGCCTGACCTGACCAGCACCACTCTAATCTTGACAATAATCACAAGCTAAACTAGTCCCATCTGTCTGCTCCTGGTCCATATTCCTCCTAACTTTTCCTATTCATGTGCTTATCTAAGTGTCTTTTAAACATTGTAACCATGCCTGCATCCACCACTTCCTCATTGCACACACAAACCACCTTCTGTATAAAACAATTGCCCCTCATGTCTTTTTTAAATCTTTCTTCTCTCACCTTAAAAAATGTGCTCTCTGGTCTTGAAATCTCCCATCCTAGGGAACAGGCATCTGCTTTTCATCTTATCTATACCCCTTATGATTTTATAAACTTCTATAAGGTCACCTCTCAACCTTCTACATTCCTGTGAAAAATGTCCCAGCCCTATCCAGTCTTCCTTTATAACTTAGACCTTCCATACCTGGCAACATCCTAGTAAATCTTTCCTGAACCCTCTCTAGCTTAATAATATCCTTCTTATAACAGCTGATTTCATTGTTTTGCTATTTTTTTCTATTTAGTTGTGGGGTGTGGGCGTCACTGGCTGGCCAGCATTTATTGCCTGTCCCTGGCTGTCCTTGCAGATAAAATTGTTGTATTAAACACAGAATGAGAGAGAGTGAGTGAGTGTGACAAATAGAGGGCTCAGATGTTTTGGAGTTTTATTGTCATTGAGTGAGTTTTAGAAGCAAACACAGTAAACAATTGTGCATTAGGTTTCAGTTAGAAGATTCTGGATCTTTTTAGCATAGAGGAAATATTGATTGCTTGAAGAAAACATTTTTGGATTAGGCAGTTTTGCAGAGGTTTTGGCTAAAGCTGGATATACTAAGTCTGGGATTTGACTTGCCCAATAATAGAATCATTAAATCCCTACAGTATAGAAGCAGGCCATTAAAGTCCACACTGACCCTCCAAAAAGCATCCCTCCAAGTCCCACCCCACCGCCCCACAGCCACTCTACCTGTGTAACCCTGCGTTTCCAATGGCTAACCCACCAGCCTGCACACCCCTGAACACTCTGGGCAATTTAGCATGGCCAATCCACCTAACCTGCACATCTTTGGACTGTGTGAGGAAACCGGAGCACCTGGAGGAAAACCACGCAGGCACGGAGAGAATGTGCAAACTCCACACGGACAGTCGCCCGAGTTTGGAATCAAACCTGGGTCCCTGTCGCTGTTAGGCAGCAATGCTAACCACTGAGCCACTATGCCGCTGTGAACATCAGCCTGGAACATAACATCAGTCCAATTTGGTATCCTTATTTACTTCCACACATCTAAAACACCATCAAAATCTATTAAACTCATTAAGAAACAGAAAGAGTTTTTTATAGGAACCTTTTGAAGGAACAAATCTGTTGTTTATATCTTCCAATCATCAAGCAATGTCGAAGGAGATTCATCAGTATAAGTACAAACGTCTGACACCAACCTAATTCAATCCACACATCAAATTTCACAATATTTCAGTGCTTTATTTGAACTGTGTTGAGCAACAACTCAGGTTGGACTCACTTGTTTCAAAATAAGAGTTTTCCCATTTAAGGCAGAAATAAGAAAACATGAGGGGGCAGATATTTAGGGAATACAGGGGGACGAGAGAGAGAGAGAGAGACAGAGACAGAGACAGAGACAGAGAAAGAGTCATATGGGATTGGGTTAAAGGGTGCATCTCCCTTTGCAATGTCCTTGGATATTTTTAAGGCAGAGGGAGACAGATTCTTGATGACTAAGGGAGTTGAAAGGTTAATGTGGGCAGTAGAGAATGAGGAGTAATCAGATCAACCATATTCGTCACCCCAGTCATTCTTTCTTTGATGATTTATTTCTCGTGCTCTGCCCAGTCTCTTCCCTTCTCTATTTCTCTTCATCCTTTGAAGAGAAAAATAAGAGTAAATGAAGTCAATACTGTGGAGATGGTGTAACTGGACCTTTGAACAGAATTGAAGCAGTTCAGATTTACTTACTGGATTTCATAATCCCAAAGCACTCATTTAGATCCAGTTAGCATATGTGGCTGCCTGTTGAACTCTTAAGTAAACCCTACACATGGGAGGGGGAACAGGATAGGTGGGTGGACCTCAAGACTGTTACCAAATCAAGAAGAACATGACCATTGTCTTTATTTAAAATGAAGTTTTAGCATTAGTAAGCAGCTGCTCCCTCAGTAACATCAATGCTGAGGAAATCTGAGACGGCAATGGCAACCCACACAGTTGGTTTAACGGCTCATCTGAAAGATGGCACCGAGTCATACAGCACCAAGTCATTCAACCCAACACATCCATGCCAACCAAGTTTCCCAAAGTAAACTGGTCACATTTGCCTGAGTTTGGCCCATATCCCTCTACACCTTTCCTATTCATATACCTGTCCAGAAGCCTTTTCAATGTTGTAACTGTACCTGCCTCTACCACTTCCTCTGGAAATTCATTCTATACATGCACCATCCTCTGTGTGAAAAAGTTGCCCCTCAGGTCCCCTTTCCCCTCGCACCTTAAACCATGCCCTCTAGGTTTAGATCCTCCTACCCTTGGTTAAAGATCATGCCTATTCACCCTATCTATACACCTCATAATTTTATAAACTTTTTAAAAGTTACCCCTCAGTCTCTGTGGCTCCAGGGAAAATAGCCCCAACCTATCCAATCTCTCCCTATAGCTCAAACCCACCAATCTCGACAACATCCTTTTGTATAAAGTCACACCAGCTGGAATGAAAAATGCACCAGTGACCTTGCATAGATTAACTGATAAAGTAATTGAGGAACTGTATGACTATGTGATGAGTTTGTCCTGGAAAGGACATTTATATCAATAGATGAAACTGTTCAGTTATATAGATCCAAATGGGTTATAAACCTGCTAGAAATGAATTTTCTGAAGTAAAAGTAACTTATTGGCACACTATGGGACAAGGTCAAGTCACACCCACAGCAGTAAAAGGAAGTGCTGTTTAACCTATAACAGTTTAACATTTCCTCAACACCATCTTTATTATTTGCTGGCATCTTTAAATTTACAAGAAAAGATGGGCACACACCAAACAATAAATAGAGATGGGGGCTGTTTTTATTTGGGGCCCTATTTGTTGATGGATTATGATTGAATCTCCGGAGTGGGGTTTGAGTCCACCCACTGTCTTGATTTGAATGTTGAAAGGGACCCCTGGCTGTGGTTTGGCCATCCTACAAGATTGCATCAGGCCTCTGATGATGACACCCTTACACAGTTGAGAGGTTAATTGGATGTTGGGGTCCAGATGTCTAGGCCAAAATACTGCGCTTGATGAACTTTGCTCCTCAAGAGTGCTACTCAATGAGATGTTGGTGATGGGTAAAGATAGCCAGCAGCCAAAATTGAAATGCAAAGACTTTCTAACAACAACACAGCTTGTGAGAGTTCACAGCAGAATGTCCCAAGGCTATGTTTGGGAGCTGTGTTACTGCTGGCTCTGCTGCATGAGATTCTAAAACTGTTATATTTTCCAAGGTAGTGGCAGCCTCATTCATACTTATTTTGGACAGATTATAAAAGTAATTTTCTTTAGGAATAGACCTTGTGAGTTCTAAATCCCTTTGGACTATGGTAAGCTTCCAGTCAGCTGGACCCTCTTCTTATGGGTCCTTGCCTTTTTACTGTAAGTTACACAATACTAACCATTGAAGCTTAATATCTAAGATGTCCAAACTGCATGCAGTGTATGTTACTGATATTTGAGAGAGTGGGGAGTGCCATGTAATGTATTTGGTTGGTGCTTGAAGGTCAGTGTGGGAGAAGCCAGGCTTGAAATGGGGATCAGGAAAAAATATGCATATCAGGATATTAGGTCAGGAGTCCATTGCATTCCCACCGTTGGGTGCAGATGTGGAGCATCACAGAAAATAGCGTCCCACCCATCTGAGGAAAACAAACAGCTTGCCAGAGGGAAGCTTGACAGAAATAGGCAGGGAACAAGTCCATGAGGCCCGTTACACTGTAACCCACCCCACCTCCCAGCCCTACATCAGCTCTGCCCATGCTGAAGAGGGGTTTCCTCTCCAAAATGAGAGCCTGGAAGGCCAACATTTCTTTCTCAAATTCTAATCCTCTTCAGAGGGCCCACCTTTCATGATGGAGATCATAAATTCTAACAAACACAGAAGGAAGTTTCTGCTTTCAAGCTGACGTGGAGAGTCAGAGAAAACCTACAAAGCAGAAGCAGGCCATTTGATCCTCTGAGGAGCATCCCAATCCTGACCCTATAACCTGACATTTCTCATGACTAATCCACCTAACCTGCACATTATGGGCACCTTCTCAGGGCCATTCCATCTTTGGGCTGTGGGAAGTAACCCATACAAATATGGGGAGAACGCCACACAGACAGTCACCCAAGGGTGGAATCAAACTTTGGTCCCTGGTGCTGTGAGGCAGCTGTGCTAACAACTGAGCCACCCTGCCACCCCAGCATCAGCAGCATAAAAAGCTAAACAGTCACGCTGCCTGCAATAGTCTAAATCCTGGCCAAATTCCACAGGAGAATCTACAGTAAAGGGGGAAAGACCTGGCAAGAAAAGTGCAGAAGCAAGTATGAATTGGAGGTTAGCTGGAACGGGCATGCTCACCACAAATTTACAGATGCAGTTACAGGTTAAATCAGGTGCCCAGGGCATGTAGGACCAGTCCCAATTACATGTTCAACCATAGGGTAAATAGACATTGGGCAAGGTGGACATGGGGATGTTTTCGAAAAAAGTAAATGGGCCGGTTGCAGGCTCAAAGGGCTAGAAGTGAAAAAATGCAAGACTTAAAGCTCTGAGCATGCATCATCACCGGAATAGGCAGACATTAATAAGTAATTAGGAATATCAAGGGTCATAGAAGTAATTTAAACTGAGGTCACAGCATCAGCAACAATGCACATCCAGAATTAAAGTGATAAGAACAATTTAAACTGACATAGTCTAACAGAAAAAGGAAGTAAGGAGAATACTGAGGCAGGAAATTCATTTTAAAAAGCCACGGTTAATTCAGGAAGGATTTATTCAGGCCACAGAAAGCAGGATTCATTCAGGGAAGCTATGAGAGTGAACAGAAATCTTTATTAAAACTGTAAGACAATGTGATTTATTAGAAGCAAGACATGTCTATGGAAAACCTTTAGGCAAATGGGATTGAATTGAATTGGAATTGATTGTCACATGTACTGAAGCACAGTGAAAAGCTTTGACTTGAGAGCAATACAGGCAGATCACAGAGTTAAGTAACATAGGTAAGTAAATAATAGGTAAACAGCAGCAAAAGCAAAAACACAGGTACAGGAGAATGTCAAGAGTTTGTGAGTCCATTCCATTCTAACAACAGTAGGGTGGAAACTGTTTCAAAACTGGCCGGTGCGTGTGTTCAGGCTTCTTTATCTTCTCCCCAATGGTAGAGGTTGTAGAAGAATATTGCCAGGGTGAGATGAATCTTTGAGAATGTGGTGGCCTTTCCTTAAGAGCAGGCCTAGCAGATGGATTCTATAGATGGAAGGTTGGCTTTTGTGATTGTCCGGGCTGAGTTCACCACTCTCTGTAGCCGTCTCCGATCTTGAATGGTACAGTTGCCATACCAGGTAGTGATACATCCAGACAGAATAGTCTTGATAGCGCACCTATAAAAGTTGGCAAGGGCATTCGCCGTCATGCCAAATTTCCTCAGGTGCCTGAGGAAGAAGAGATTCATGAAGGATTCATTTTTAAGGTCATATGTAGCATTTGAGAAAGTCATAGAAAAAGATTAGAGTCATTTATTGTGTCAGGAAAGGCAGGAATTCTCTATGTTAACCACATAAGGTAAGCAACTTACATTTTGGCTTCAGAAGGTGGATTGGTGGTAACTAGGAGAAAGTGAGGACTGCCGATGTTGGCGATCAGAGTCGAGATTGTAGTGCTGGAAAAGCACAGCAAGTCAGGCAGCATCCAAGGAGCAGGAGAATTGATGTTTCAGGCATAAGTCTTTCATCAGGAATCTCTAATTGGTGGTAACTCTGGACTCCATTCCTGCCCCATTTGTTAATTTTAAAATGCAACCATTAAAGTGATATTAATGACAGGCCCGCGAATGATGTGAGGGTTTTAGTTAAACACTGTTGAAATGGTGGACTCTATCCAGATGATAGCTGACAATGCCGAGAGCACTCTGCAGCTACCTGGGAAATAAACGGGAACCATTTAAGCATCAGATACAAACAGTGTAAGGTCGGGTCCACATGAGCTGCAGACTCACTTAGCATATTCAATATTGGATCTCAGGTTTCATTTAAATAAGATTTTATGTTGAGGATATGCAGTATACATCCCCAGGTGACCAACTACAAAGCACATTTAAATATCATATTGCTACACTAGGGACGGCAACCCTCTGGCGCATATGGGGAGGATGGGAGAGGCGAGTGGAAAAGAGAAGTTAGATGGCATATGTTGTCCACCATCTTGAAAACAGCAGGATCACCACTAAAGTCAGATTAGTTTCAGGAACTAGTATTGAAATGTGAGTTTGGTTGTCTATCAACACAAAGAAAGGGCGTTACAGAATGTTTCTGGCATTGCCCCTGAAAGGCTACATTTTGGCCTTTGCACTGGGCCATGCAAGTCTGGAACTCGAATTCCTTACTAATATTCCGTGTTTAAACGACTGTTTTCCATCTATGAAATGTACACGGTGCCAACAAATGTTTAGGTCATTAGCTTTCCAAGAGGGAATGCCTAGGCACTGGCAATTTGTGTAAACAGAAGGTCAAAGCAACATATTGATGTCACCACGGCAACGTCAAAAGCAGCCAATGTAGCAGCTGCAGGCAATTCTTTATGTATTATCAGAGACATCTCACAAGAAATGTCAGTTCCATCGTCTGGAGTATGGCACCTTCCTTTGGTTTCACATATGGAAGCTTCAACTTATTTCATTTCACTTTGAAGTTGTTTTTTTTTCCACTCAGTATCCTGGTCTATGTTCAGACAGATTTATCACTCTCTTGAGCAAAGAGCATTGGACACTTCAAAACGGACTTGGAGAGTTATGCTGAGGAAATAAAACTGTCAGAGAACATCATTCGCGGGTTAGACGTGCTGCAATTTCTCCTGTGTGATTGGGAACTGCACAAAGCTGGGGATCGAAAGTCACATCCCTGAAATTATCAGGAGAGCCATGTTTCTTGTGTTAAAATGAACCCAAAACGTGTACATTTCCAGGGATAACACGTATAAGTCAGAATGATCAAACATATGTTGCTGCAATGATGATTCTTTGACATTATTTGGATGAATGCCTGGCTGATTGGTTTTCACTGGTGAAAATTGAGCAAGAAATGGCAGTCTGGATCTCAAGGGTACCCCCTCTCCAATCTTCTGCGATAATGCCCTGCTTAGTGCTCCCAAATAGAAGATAGGGTCTTAGTTTAACATCTCATCCTAAAGACAGTCCCAATAAAGTAGCAGACTTTCAGACTTACATTGGACTTCATAGATTATGTGTTTGCACACTGGAGTGAAATAACTGCAAAGAGGTTGGCACCCTGTCAACCAAGTCACCCTTTACTTACATGTGCAGAGTACATGGGATCTCTCCAGCCAGCTCACAGCCAGTCCCCAGGGTGAGGAGACTTTCTCCTCTTGATATCTGTCAGACAAGATTCCCTGATTGGCCCAGGTTAACAGCTCCAATCTAGGATCTCATAATCAATGAGACCTACCTGGCCCTGGTTCCAATTACTACAGCTGCTGTCCATCTTTGGAGAAATGCATTTGTATGTAGTGTATGAGGTGGTTTGATGTTGACATGGGATCTTTCCCTCTGCTTTAAGTGCTTTCACTCTAGTTTGTGGCAAAATTTAAAACACAATACTTGAAACACGATGTCAGAAGTAGCGAGCTACAATTGTGTGGGTGTCAGAGCTGTAAAAGCTGTAAAGGTTTGCAAGTATAGGGTAAGTCTTTGAATTTTCCACATTACCCTGCTGCTGTAGACATGAAAATAAATGAGACAGAATTTGTTCTGATTTCCGTGGCAAAGCTATAAAATAGATTAGATTCCCTACTGCATGGAAACAGGCCATTTGGCCCAACAAGTCCACAATGATCCTCCGAAGAGAAGCCACCTAGACCCATTCCCCTATTACTCTACATTTCCTCCTGACGAATTCACCTAACACTATGGGCAAATTAGCATGGCTAATTCACCTGACCTGCACATCTTTGGATTGTGGGAGGAAACTGGAGCATCTGGAGGAAATCCATGCAGATATGGGGAGAATGTGTAGACTCCACACAGAAAGTCGCCTTAGGGTGGAATCAAATCTGGGTCCCTAGCGCTGTGAGGCAGCAGAGCTAAGCACTGAGCCACTGTGCTGCCCCAAGTTACAGAATTAAATAAAAAGAATGAGCAAAGAAGAGTAGGAGGCCTTATTATGAAGTTGAAGATGTGTACTGTCTGTCTTAGAGAGAGTGAATGCTGTTCAGAACTGTTAGCTTACAAACACATGTGAATATGACTAGATGGCAGTCCCAGAGTGTACTGGAAAATTGAAAATATATAACGTTTGGCTGTGAAATGGATACTTAGTTGGTTGCTGTTTTGACAACAATTTGAATTTAACCAGTCAGTTTAAATTATGCCCCTGGATACTAAAACCCAATCGAGTTTGAATTTATTGTCTTGCCAACATCAAACTCATGAGACAATCCAATGTTGAGGATATAAAAATGCAATTTTGAAAATTAGAGTCAGAGCAGTTGCCACTGAAAGAGACCAAGAAATTAGGAAACACTCTCTATCAAAGGTATCTTTTCATATGAAACATCTTCACAGGAAAAAGAAAGAAGGCAACCCAGGGAGATCTTCAGCCAGACATTGAAGATGACAGCCGCTGTGTGGTGTTGAAATTGAGTGGATGTAATTTTACCAAGTATCTTATTGGAACAGCATATTGTTATAGAGTTGGAGGCAGGAAATGAGCAGTTAGAGAAAGGGGGGTTTAGAATTGTGAATAGTTGTTGTTTAATGTTCACTTTTAGAGTTAAAGAATAAATTGATATTATTTTCTTTAGATAGTGGAATTTGGGAGTTCTTTGCCTCTCATATTTTAAAGATTATGAGGCGAGATGAGTTTTTCTGGGTGTTTGGTTGAATAAACAGAAGGGTCATAACACTCTGTTATCAATATTTATGAAAGAGTGCTTCAAGCTGTATTGTACACTAAATCTAACTGAGGACCAGGAAAGGCAGACAGGAGAGATTTTGAAGGATTTGAATAAATACATTGAACATTCTATTAGTATTACTTATGAATAATGTGTGTTTTACATCAAAACTCAGTGTTCTCATACTTATTTTCAAGAAGGTTATTGACATGTGAAGATACTCTGGCTTTAAGAGGTATGTTTTGTCATGGTTTCTTTTAATATGAGTGATTGGGGCATAGGTGTGAGCAGTGTATGTGGCCAAACTTGTGAGACCTTGCAGTCTTTTTTTTAAAAGTTGAAACAATAGAAGCAGCCTGAGTGGGTGTGATCAAACTCTCGTAGGTTCAGGATTTTTTCAAGTTCGCTTTCAGCAGTCATTTCTGAGGTCTTAGCAGGGTTGGAAGTTAGTGACTATCTCCCAGTTGCTGCATTCTCTCTGAGCTTTCTCTCCAAATTGTCTTTTAATGTTCTTTTTGACTAGATTGGAGAACTCTATGTGAAACCATCTGTGTTCTGAATTTGCCTTTTGGCCAAAGGTATGTTTATGGGATGTTATATTGGAACAGTTAATTAGTAATAGTTACTGTATCTATTATTCTGTTACATTTTCCATTACAGTTATTTTTACAATTCCTTCTTTTCTTTGTTGTATTTTAACTATAAAGTTGGAATAAATTGTGTTTTGCTTAATATTGAGTAGTTTGACCAATCAAATTGCATCTGGATCACAGCACCTTACATTTACCTTTAAAGTAAGAATAAGCTAGGGTCTAGGCTGGCTTCTGGGGGAGTTTGCCCTGGTCCGTAACAGATATGAGCAGATGATTTGAAGACATCAATCATTGGCTAAAGCATATTCAAACAGCGGGGATTTTGCATTATTTTGGGAGAATAAGAGACACATATTGGGAAAAAAGGGAAGAAATCTTTTCAGAAGAGCCAACAAGAAGATCAAGAGGAGAGAACAGGATGTAAATATTGCAGAGGAATGACAGGAAGGACAATGAAGCATGTCGAGCATGGAGTAGGCAATGCTCTCACTATAAGTTGAATTAGTTTGTACATGACCACATTGTTACAAAGAAGCAAAGCAAGCTAGTAAGATGGTCACTGGAGAGACGTTGGCCAATGATTCTGAGAATCACTCTACACCAGGCAACAGGTTGGTTTTGTCAGGTCTGATACATATTTGTGGCTGTGAGAATGAAGACTGCATATTACAGGAAACACTTTATAACTTTCTACTTAGACATAAGAGATTTTACCAACTGAATCTGATACTTCAGACAATGCCCTAAAAATGGGAAATGTCATAGAATCATAGAGTCATGGAGACGTACAGCATGGAAACAGACCCTTCGGTCCAACTCGTCCATGCCGACCAGATATCCCAACCCAATCTAGTCCCACCTGCCAGCACCCAGCCCATATCCCTCCAAACCACAGACAGACACCTGTGCTTCATGCAACATCATGACCTGTGCAAAGTGGCTCAAGGTGGTGACCCAACAGAGAAGCCCTGGAGAGTAAGGCGGAGGTTGTATGATGGCATGGTCCTCATCCAGGGAACAAACAAAGCTAAGAGCCCAATTGAAGAGCAAGAATGAAGATGTGGATGTCAAAAAGTAGCTGTTTAGCAAAATCCACTCATCACAGCTGAAACAAGTCTAAAGTGTGCACTGGCAACACTACATGCATCAGGAGAGTTCCGCAGCTCCTCCATTTGATGAGGTCATAGCTGATACGTTTGCATTTTGAATTTCACATTTTCATCTGTCTTCAATAACCTTTGATTAATCTATCCAGCTCTGAATTAAAAATATTCAATCATCCCATTTCTATTGCCTCCAGAGGAAGAGAGGCCTAAAATCACACAACCCTCTGACTGAAAATAGGTTTTCCAACCTCAATCCTAAAAGGGTAATCCTTAATTTTAAAACTGTACCCTATACCTCTGCACTCACTCACAAAACATCCTTCCCATGTCTACCTTGTAAAGATCTTTCAGTACTTTATACATTTCAATCATGTCACCCATAACTCTCCTAAACTCCAGTGGAAACAAGCCTAGCCTGTCCAACATATCCTCATAACTAACTGCAAATGATTGTACATGAATTTTATTTTGCATTTAAAATGTACAAGAGGATGTCTGGAGAACTTGATGTACCAGCTGCCTTGCTCCAGTCATGCGATCTCTCCTAGAAATGTTTTCCTTACTTTGTGCCATTAAGCATATTACAGGAAACACCTTATAACTTTCTACTTAGACATAAGAGATTTTACCAACTGAATCTGATACTTCAGACAATGCCCTAAAAATGGGAAATGTCAGAATCATAGAGTCATGGAGACGTACAGCATGGAAACAGACCCTTCGGTCCAACCCGTCCATGCTGACCAGATATCCCAACCCAATCTAGTCCCACCTGCCAGCACCCAGCCCATATCCCTCCAAACCCTTCCTATTCATATACCCATCCAAATGCCTCTTAAATGTTGCAATTGTACCAGCCTCCACCACTTCCTCTGGCAGCTCATTCCATACACGTACCACCCTCTGTGTGAAAAAGTTGCCCTTAGGTCAGTTTTATATCTTTCCCCTCTCACCCTAAACCTATGCCCTCTGGTTCTGGATTGTCCGACCCCAGGGAAAAGACTTTGTTAATTAATCCTATCCATGCCCCTCATAATTTTGTAAACCTCTATAAGGTCACCCCTCAGCCTCCGATGGTCCAGGGGAAACAGCCCCAGCCTGTTCAGCCTCTCCCTATAGCTCAGATCTTCCAACCCTGGCAACTTCTTTGTAAATCTTGTGATAATGAATTTTGTATATAGGAGCCATTAATAAAAAAGCAAAGAAATTATTTTTGTGGGATCATAGAATCCTTGCAGTGTGGAAACAGGCCCTTCAGCTGAACAAGTCCACACTGACCCTCCAAAGAATAACCCACCCAGACCCATTCCCCCTGCCCTATATTTACCCCTGACTAATGCACCTAACCTACACACCCCTGAATACTATTGACCATTTAGCATGGCCAATTCACCTTAACCTGCACATCTTTGCAACTGTGGGAGGAAACCCACGCAGACATGGGGAGAACGCCCAAATTCCAGAGACAGTCGCCTGAAGCAGGTCCCTATGAAGCAGCAATGCTAACCACTGAGCCACCATGCCACCCCCAGTTAATTGTTATTAGTGAGTACATTAATTAAGGTCATTTAGATTATTGCATGCTGTTATAGGAACTTTATCATTGAAAGGGTAATAGACCCATAGAAAGGCTGTAGAGAAAACACACGATATTACATAGGAACATCAGAAGAGGACGTTGGCTAGGCCATTTCTGGAATACTGCATTCAATTCTTGTCTCCCTGTTATTGGAAATAGTCTGTGAAACTTGAAAGGGTCCAGAAGAGATTTACAAGGATTTTGCCAGGATTGGAGGGTTTGAGCTATAGGGAGAGGCTGCATAGGCTAGCGCTGTTTTCCCTGGAGCATCTGAGGCTGAGGGGTGACCTTACAGAAGTTGAGAAAATCATGAGGGGCATGGATAGGGTGAACAGCCAAGGTCTTTTTCTCAGGTAGAAGAGTCCAATGCTAGAGGGCATGGTTTTAGGGTGAGGGGGGAAAGATTTAAAAGAGACATAAGGGGCAACTTTTTCACGCAAAGGTGCACGTATGGAATGAGCTGTCAAATGAAGTGCTGGAGGCTGGTATAACTATAATATTTAAAAGGCGGGTACCTGGGTGGGGACCTGAATAGGAAGAGTTTAGAAAGATATGGGCCATTTGCTGGCAAATGGGACTAAATTAATATAGGATGTCTGGTCGGCATAGATGGATGGGAACCGAAGGGTCTGTTTCCATGCTGTGCATCTCTTTGACTCTATGGGTATTCGGCCTGATAGCTATTTACAATGTCAAATGCTCAGCAGTGCAAGTTTCATGGAATTTTTCTAAATTTCCTCCCTCTTGCTTATTGACTTACATTGAAAATAAGGTCCATGGGCACAAACAAACAGCCTTTACATTCTATAAGGTAATGGTTCTGAAAGGATTAAATGTTAGAAACTGCATTCAGCTCCACCCAGTCAGACAATATCACACTCTTTTTTGGAGAATCAGTGAGTCTGGCTCAAGGTCCAGAAAGATGTGCTATCCCCAGCTCCTGACAGTCTCAGTAATTATGTCTGACTAGTCAATGTAACATGTACCTATTGTTATCAGACAATGAACTACATATTGTTGTTCAGCCAGGTGTCCTCATTTTGTTAAGACTACTAGTGGGTCATCCTCGACCACTGCTAAGTAAACTGGCCCTTAGACCCAGAACAGAAAGGAAGGTTAATTACAGCACTCTGCAGTGATTGATTACATAACCATGAGACACTTTTAAAATCTCACTCTTCATGGTAAATTGCAATCATAAGGAACCCTCTTGTGGTGCAGAGGTAGTGTCTTTACCCCTACACCAAAGTAGCTTGGGTTCAAATCTCACCTGCTTCAGAGGTGTGTGATACCTCTGAACAGGTTGATTGGGGGGGAAAAAAACATAAGTCACAGGGAAAATGCTGAGACCATGAATGTTAGCAGACAATTGAAATATAGAGCACTCAGCCTGATCCTTTTCTCAACCGACATCAATTCTCATCAGGGTTAATGGATAATAATTAACAACAGGGATTCCTTACATAGCCCAGATGAGTTCATTTTAAAATTATTGTAGCTAACTAATTCATGAGAAAAAGTGAGGACTGCAGATGCTGGAGATCAGAGTCGAGAGTGTGGTGCTGGAAAAACACAGCAGGTCAGGCAGCATCCGAGGAGCAGGAGAATCAACGTTTCGAACATAAGCTCTTCTTGAGGACACTAATTCTTGACCTAATCCCTGGCCAATATCATCTAATTGGCGAAATCCATGTATCCATCTTGAAATCTTCTGAATTATTTTCCTATTACTTCAGTGGGCAGTATCTTGGCTGAACAGGCCACTAGGAACACTTTGGGACTTCTAACAGTAAGTGGAAAATGTTGATATGTTTACAATGTCAGAGGTGATGGTTTCGGATGAGGCTTAAACTGACCACTCATCTGATGTCTCAGGTGGAGATAAAATATGGCAAGGCATCATTTCAAAGAAGAGCCTGTAAGTACTCTCAGATTCTGCTCAATATTTATCCCTCAGCCAATATTATTAAAGTTGATTATCTGGTTATTGTGGAAAATGGCGATTGTATTTCCTTTCTTACCACAGGAACTACATTTCGGAAGAACTTAGTTGGCTGTGAAGCACTTTAGGACACTCTGAGATCATGAAAGATGTAATATAAAATACAAGCATGCTTCATTTTCTTTAGAATCATTGAGTCAAAGAGATGTACGGCACAAAAACAGACTCTTCAGTCCAACTCATTCATGTTGAACAGATGTCCTAAATTAATCTAATCCCACCTGCCAGCATTTGGCCCATATCCCTCTGAACCCTTCCTATTGATATACCCATCCGAATGCCTTTTAAATGTTGTAATTGTACAAGTCTTCACCACCTCCTCTGGCAGATCATTCCATATATTCACCACCCACTGCATGAAAATGTTGCCCTTTAGGGCACATAGTAGTAGAATTATTGGGGTTTTTTTGCCCTCTTAGAAACAGGGGGAGCTCAGCAAAAGAACTGTTACAAGGTTAAAAGGTGACTTAATTAAGACATATAAGATCATCAGAGGGTTCAATAGGGTGGACAGTGAGAGCCTTTCTCCTTGGATTGTGATGGCGAGCACAAGGGGACATAGCTTTAAATTGAGGGGTAATAGATATAGGACAGATGTCAGAGGTAGTTTCTTTACTCAGAGAGTAGTAGGGGCATGGAATGCACTGCCTGCAACAATAGTAAACTCACCAACTTTAAGGGCATTTAAATGGTAATTGTATAAACACATGGATGAAAATGGAATAGTGTAGATTAGATGGGCTTCAGATTGGTTTCACAGGTCAGCGCAACATCGCGGGCTGAAGGGCCTGTACTGCGCTGCAATGTTCTATAGAGTCATAGAGCGATAGAGATATACAGCACAGAAACAGACCCTTTCAGCCCAAATCGTCCATGCCAACCAGATATCCCAACCTAATCTAGTCCCACCTGTCAGCACCCAGCCCATATCCCTCCAAACCCTTCCTATTCATATACCCATCCAAATGCCTTTTAAATGTTGCAATTGTACCCAGCCTCCACCAATTCATCTGGCAGCTCAGTCCATACACGCACCACCCTCTGCGTGAAAAGGTTGCCCCTTAGGTCCCTTTTATATCTTTCCCCTCTTACTTAAACCTATGCCCTCTAGTTGTGGACTCGCCCACCCGAGGGAAGAGACATTGTCTATTTATCGTATCCATGCCCCTAATGATTTTATGAACCTCTATGATGTCACTCCTCAGCCTTTGTTGCTCCAGGGAAAACAGCCCCAGTCTGTTCAACCTCTTCCTATATCCTGGCAACATCCTTGTAAATCTTTTCTGAACCCTTTCAAATTTCACAACATCCTTCCGATAGGAAGGAGACCAGAATTGCATGCAACGTTCCAAAAGTGGCTGAACCAAAGTCCAGTATAGCTGCAACGTGACGTCCCAACTCCTATACTCAATGCTCTGACCAATGAAGGAAAACATACCAAACACCTTCTTCTCTGTACTATCTACTTTGGACTCTACTTTTAAGGAACGATGAACCTGCACTCAAAGGTCTCTTTGTTTAGCAACACTCCCTAAGACCTTACCATTAAGCATATAAGTCCTGCTAAGTTTTGCATTTCCAAAATGCAGTACCTCACACTCATCTGAATTAAACTCCATCTGCTACTCCTCAACCTATTGGCAGTTCTATGTTCTAAGTTTAAATTGAGAAAAATTAAGATTCTAATGGTCAGTTATGAGAAAAATGACATGCTATTGAACCTTTTCATTTTTTGTTCATGGTAAAAGTACACTGGCAGACTCATGTGAATGTGTTCAGTAAATGACCTCCACGGTTATAGGAGAAAACTGGGTTAGGGTCTCACTCTGGGATCCAACATTTCCATTATTAGCATCAGATAGGTTCATGCCATGAGGTACATTATTTGCTAATAAGATACAAGGGGACCTGTGTGTACAGGTCTTCACTCCAGGAGGTCCTATGCTCTATTGACTTATTTCCATCTATGCCTGTATGGCATCTTAAGATTTGGTGGAGCTTATCTGGACAGGTTGACTTAACAAAAATAATGTAGACCTTGCTTTGTGCACAAGCTATGCAACCGTAACCTTGTAGGCCTCGCTCTGTCTAAGCATCCTATGGTCTGCATGTCCTTGTTTGCTATGATCTGCCAGCATTGCTCACAAACAAAGCTTTTCACTGTACTTAGGGACATGTGACTACTCATCCGGAGAGATACAAGAATGTCACCTTTGAAAGTGAGCAACAACATGAGAAAAGGTTAGAAGTAGACTCAGACTGAACACAAGTAGTTTCTCACAATCCCTAATGTGAGCTACATTACCAGCTTGAGTTAGAATATATATTCATATGCTGGGATCATACATTAGATATTCATACATAAAGACCTGACCTCTTCAGGGAACAAGAACATGCTCTGGCATTGTGTCTTTTACAAATTTAATAAATGTATGAGGGGTAATAGTTCCTCAACCAATCAGAGCGTGCTTGCAGATCAACAAGCACCTTTTTTTCGGCAATATTCTATTGATTCTAGTTAGTGAGTGCACTACTGCAGCCTTTATTTAATGTAATAGAAATGCTGTTACTGAATATAGATGTGGAACATTTCAGCATAATGTCAAACTGGTCAAAAACAGGGAGAAAGAATTTCCTAATTTTCTATTGTTCTTTCACAATAATAAAAGGACTTTGAGGAAACCCCTCCATTTCAATGGAAAACTAAATATTCTGAAAATATTATGCAAAAATTAGTCCAAGATGTTTGGCAAGAGTAAGGTCCAGTTGAATCCTGGGGCGAAAATGAATATCTGACAAGAGATTGCGAATAAGATGAGCATGTTTCAACCTGTTATAGAGGCCCACGGCTTAAAAAAAACTTATTGCGGTCTGAAATCCAGGACCAACGAGACACTATACAGAAATATTACTTTGGACAGGGGGATACCACCATGGAAACTTTTGTTCACACTATTCTTTATTAGAGTTCCAGACCATTGTGTTCCAGGGAAACCTATAGGAGAGGCCATAGCCAGGAATATGTTCTGCCAAAGCCCGAAAATTATGCTACAATGCAACTTCCATTGGCAAACAAACAAGTACAAAACCAGCAGAGGATGATTTAAAAAGCAGCAAGGGGGGGGAGAAGATGAAATATGAGGGTAAGATAGCTAGTAATATAAAAGAAGATTGCAAGAGTTTTTTTTAGATATCTAAAAATTAAGGAAGAGGAAGAAGTGGACATTGGACTGCTGGAAAATGAGGCTGGAGACGTAATAATGGGAATGAAGAAATGGCAGAGGAACTGAACAGGTACTTTTCATCCGTTTTCACAATAGAAGACACCAGCAGCATACCAGAACTTCAAAAGAGACAGGGGGCAAAGATAAGTGTAGTGACCATCACTAAGGAGAAGGTGTTAGGGAAAGTGAACTTCTGAAGGTGGATAAGTCACCCAGACCAGATGGACTACACCCCAGAGTTCTGAGGGAGATGGATGTGGAAGTTGTGGAGGCGTTGGTTGTGTTCTTCCAGGAATCACTGGAGTCAGGGAGGGCGGCAGAGGACTGGAAAATGACTAATGGAATACTCCTGTTTCAGAAGCAGTTGTGGGGGGGGGCGCAGTGAAGACAGGGAATGATAGCTTGGTTAACCTGACCTTGATCGCTGGTAAAGTTTTAGAGTCCATTACTAAGGATGAGATTGTGCAGTACTTGGAAGTGCATTGGTAAATAGGGCTGGCTCAGTGTGGCTTCATCAAAGGGAGGTCATGCCTGACAAATCTGTTAGAATTCTTTGAGTAGGTAACGAGCAAGTTAGGATTAGTGGTGCTGGAAGAGCACAGCAGTTCAGGCAGCATCCAACGAGCAGCGAAATCAACGTTTCAGGCAAAAGCCCTTCATCAGGAATAAAGGCAGTGAGCCTGAAGCATAGAGAGATAAGCTAGAGGAGGGTGGGGGTGGGGAGAGAGTAGCATAGAGTACAATGGGTGAGTAGGGGAGGAGATGAAGGTGATAGGTCAAGGAGGAGAGGGTGGAGTGGATAGGTGGAAAAGAAGATATTCCACCTATTCACTCCACCCTCTCCTCCTTGACCTATCACCTTCATCTCCTCCCCCACTCACCCATTGTACTCTATGCTACTCTCTCCCCACCCCCACCCTCCTCTAGCTTATCTCTCCATGCTTCAGGCTCACTGCCTTCATTCCTGATGAAGGGCTTTTGCCCGAAACGTTGATTTCGCTGCTCGTTGGATGCTGCCTGAACTGCTGTGCTCTTCCAGCACCACTAATCCAGTATTTGATTTTCAGCATCTGCAGTCATTGTTTTTACCAACGAGCAAGTTAGACCAAGGAGAGCCAATGGATGAAATCTATTTGGATTTCCAGAAGGCCTTTGACAAGATACTGTACAGGAGGTTGCTAAATAAGATAAGAACCCATGGTGTTAGGGGCAAGGTACTGACATGGAGAGAGGATTGGCTTACTAGCAGAAGGCAGTGAGTGGGCAAAAGGGGTCTTTATCAGGATGGCAGCCAAAGATCAGCGGAGCTGTGCTGGGATCCATGTTGGAACCACAACTATTCACATTAACAATCTGGACAAAGGAACTTAGGGTATTATTGCTACATTTACAGATAACACACAGATAAATTGAGGGACAGGTAGAGTTGAAGAAGCAGGGACGCTGCAGAAGGACTTGTACAGGCTAGGAGAATGGACAAAGAAGTTGGAGACGGAATATAATGTGGGAAAGTGTGAGATTATCCATTTTGGTAGGAAGAGTCAAGGCATAGACTATTTTCAAAATGGAGAACTGTTTTGGAAATCTGAAGCACAAAGGACTTGGGAGTCCTAGTTCATGATTCTTTTAAGGTTAATATGCAGGTTTATTTGGCAATTCAGAAGGCAAATGCAAAGTTAGCACTTATTTCAAGAGAGCCGCAATACACCAACAGCTGACAGACAGTGCACAATACCATGGATTGGGTTGAGAGGTGGTATAAGAGCGTTCGTTGCCCATTTCCCCAATTGTAATCAGATATATTGCCTGTCAATGCCCAGTCTGAGTGGATGAAAGATAATGGCCTGGACTCTGAGTGGACTGTGCCTGTGACTGAGGGTACTGGGATCCTCTGACTAATTGCAGACCCCCTGTTGACTGGACTGAGGACTAGTCCTGTCCCACTTTCTGACATGGCGGTTCAGCTGAACGAACATGCAGTATGTTTGGTGCACAGGCAGCTGGCAGATGATTGATATCTTGATGTGTCGTTCAGAAAGATGTGCCCCACCCCCACACCTGAACCCCAATGATCCTGACAGGCAGCCTACCTGTCTGTGTTAAAGAGCACATCAATACAGCAGCACTGACAGCATTTGGCCCTGGCTGTAATGCCAATTCTCTGACAGGATTGGCAGGCACAGCATGGGCAAGGCTTGCAGGCAACTGCTAAGTGAGTAAGTGCTAAGATAAGAGCCCTGAGATGCAGCGTAGTCCATTCTGTGAACTACATGCATGTCCTTATTGCACTGTATTCATGCAGTAGCCTTTCAACGCGAGTTGCCAGTGAGCTCTACAATGCGAGTCTGTCTTTCAGAGAGGTGGCATGTGGATTCTGAGAGGTTGGCAAATGTTGGATTCCACTTTGGTGTGCATGGCTAGTGCCCATGGATCGTGCCCTCAGGTTCTGTTTTGAGCTGACCAACCTCAGCAGTAAGCTGAGGTTGTCCAGTACATGCTCTAATTTCCAATCTTGAGAATTCTCAATGTCTTGTCTGTCTTTTGATAAGACTGTAAGCTTCAAAGGAACGTGGTGAGATGTGTCATTAACAAGGCATTTAACAAGCAATAATCCTCCTTAACTAGCAACCCACTGCTCCTAAATGAGAAACTTTCCTTGATGCCTACAATTACATAAAAGATTAACTGAATTTCTCTCAAAGTTGAGATATGCCTTGCTGAACTTCTCCCACATTTCTCCCACAATTCCTGCTGTAATCCATATTGTTTAGGCCCTTATAACCTTCCACCCATTGATATAGATAGTTAATCATTGAAAACCTCAGCACTGCTCCCTGTGACACTCCATTAGTAATATCTTGCCAACCTCAGAAATTACTCGATAATTCCCACTTTCAGTGAACTAATCAATCATCTAACCGCAGATAGTTCTGAAACTAACAGTTCAGGAAGGTGGTTCACCTACAGCACCTTGAGAGTAGATAGGGATGGACAGTGAATGTCAGCCAAGTCAGTGATTCCCACATTTCAACATTTCATCAACATTTTGCAGATTTCCAGTTTTACTGTTGTGCAGTTTTTCAAACCACAGAGGAAAACTAAGCTCATTATGTTGAGTAAAGACTTAACCTGGCCCAATAAACGTTGCTTCATAAGGGTAGAAATTGTTCCAGGACTGTTTTCAAATGTCTAATCAGCAGCATACATGTAGTCCATGCCTGAACACAGGGCACCACTAAATTAAGAAATTAGTTTCTGTGGCTCATTTGCACAATAGTGTCCCTTGATCCTCTCTCACCTTGCAGCAACTAGAATTGATTCCCTCTTGCTGGGGCTCCTGGCCTTCTTAGCTCAACAGCCACTGAAAGAGCAATTATGCAGAATTGCAAACTGTGATTAGCTGCTCTGTTTCCAACAAAAAAGGCTCAGTACATTTTTCTGCACTGCTTTTGAAACCAAAACAGACACATCAAACGTTCTATCTCACTGGACATCAGTGTTGATTTATGTGGAAAACCGTCATGGATTGTGCTGATGGGGCAGCATGGTAACTCAGTGATTAGCACTGATACCCCACAGCTCCAGGTTTGATTCCAGACTTGGATGACTGCCTAAGTGGAATTTGCACATTCTCCCGGTGCTGTTCTCTGGGTGCTTCAGTTTCCTCCCACATTTCAAAGGTGTGCAGGTTAGGCCATGCTGAATTGTAGTATTCAGGGATGTGTGGTCTAGGTGGACTGGCCAGGGTAAATGCAGCATTACAGGGTTTGGGTGGGATTCTCTTTGGAGGGTCAGTGAGACTCATAGAAACATAGAAGAAACATAGAAACAAAGAAAATAGATGCAGGAGTAGGCCATTCACCCTTCAAACCTGCAACAGCATTCAATATGGTCATGGATGATCATGGGATCAGTATCCCATTCTCACTCCCTCCCCATACCCCTTCACCCTTTTTGCTGCAAGGGCCATGTCCAGCTCCCTCTTGAATGTATCTAATGGACTGGCCCCAAGAGCTTCCTGTGGGAGAGAATTCCATAGGTTCACAGCTCTCTGAGGGAAGAAATTCTTCCTTATCTTAGTCCTAAATGGCTTACTCCTTATTCTTAGACTGTGACCCCGAGTTCTGGACTTCCCCAACATCAGGAACATTTTCCCTACGTCTAGCTCATCCAGTCCAATCAGGATTTTATAAGTTTCTATGAGATCCCTCCTCACTCTTTTAAATTCCAGCGAGTACAAGCCCAGTCGAGGCAGTCTTTCCTCAGATGTCAGTCCTGCCAACCCAAGGATCAGTCTGGCAAACCTTCACTGGGTTCCCTCAATAGCAAGAATGTCCTTCCTCAGACTAAGAGACCAAAACTGCACCTAATACTCAAAGTGTAGCCTCACCAAGGCCCTGTATAACCGGCGCAAGACATCCTTACTTCAATACTCAAATTCTCTTGCTATGAAGGCCAGCATGCCATTAACTTTCCTCACTGCCTGCTGCATCTGCACGCCAACTTTCAGTGACTGCTCCAACATGACTTGTTTTGTTGCACCTCATCTTTTCCTAAACTGCCACTGTTTGGATAATAATCTGCTTTCGTGCTTTTGCGACCAAAGTGGATAACCTCACATTTGTGCACATTATATTGCATTTGCCAATTATTTTCCCACTCAGCCAGTCTGTCCAAGTCACCCTGTAGCCTCTTAGCCAACGGGCCAAATGACCTCTATCTGCACTTTAGGGATTCTATGATTTGTGGTCAAGTGACATATTTAAGAAAAGCTTGATTAAATATAGATTGAATAAGATAGTGGAAGAGATATTGATAACACATGTGTGACCTTTTAAAAGTTGATTCTGGTTAGATTGGCTATTATAAATTATACATCACACGTACATGACTTTGGTTTGACCACACTTAGAGTATTGCATTCAATTCTGGTTGCCACATTATAGGAAAGATGTGGAGGCTTTGGAGAGGGTGCAGAAGAGGTTTACCAGGGTGTTACCTGGATTAGAGGGAATGTGCTATAAGGAGAGGCTAGAAAAATTTGGGTTGTTTTCTCTGGAGTGGCAGAGGCTGAGGGGATACCTGATAGAAGTCCAAAAATGTATGAGATGCATAGATAGGGTTAAGACCATAAGACCATAAGACATAGGAGTGGAAGTAAGGCCATTCAGCCCATCGAGTCCACTCCGCCATTCAATCACAGCTGATGGGCATTTCAACTCCACTTACCCTTAATTCCTTCTGACATCAAGAATTTATCAATCTCTGCCTTGAAGACATTTAGCGTCCCGGCCTCCACTACACTCTGCGGCAATGAATTCCACAGGCCCACCACTCTCTGGCTGAAGAAATGTCTCCGCATTTCTGTTCTGAATTTACCCCCTCTAATTCTAAGGCTGTGTCCACAGGTCCTAATCTCCGCACCTAATGGAAACAATTTCCTAGCGTCCACCCTCTCCAAGCCATGTATTATCTTGTAAGTTTCTATTAGGTCTCCCCTTAATCTTCTCAACTCCAATGAATACAATCCCAGGATCCTCAGCCGTTCCTCGTATGTTAGACCTACCATTTCAGGGATCATCCGTGTAAATCTCCGCTGGACACGCTCCAGTGCCTGAGGTGTGGGGACCAAAACTGGACACAGTACTCCAAATGGGGCCTAACCAGAGCTTTATAAAGTCTCAGTAGCACAATGGTGCTTATATATTCCAACCCTCTTGAGATAAATGACAACATTGCATTCGCTTTCTTAATCACGGACTCAACCTGCATGTTTACCTTTAGAGAATCCTCGACTAGCACTCCCAGATCCCTTTGTACTTTGACTTTATGAATTTTCTCACCGTTTAGAAAGTAGTCCATGTTTGTATTCTTTTTTCCAAAGTGCAAGACCTCATATTTGCTCATATTGAATTCCATCAGCCATTTCCTGGACCACTCTCCCAAACTGTCTAGATCCTTCTGCAGCCTCCCCACTTCCTCAGTACTACCTGCCCGTTCACCTATCTTCGTATCATCAGCAAACTTTGCTAGAATGCCCCCAGTCCCTTCATCCAGATCATTAATATATAACGTGAACAGCTGCGGCCCCAACACTGAACCCTGCGGGACACCGCTTGTCACCGGCTGCCATTCTGAAAATTCTTATTCACCAGCTGCCATTCTTATCCAACTCTCTGCCTTCTGTCAGACAGTCAATCCTCAATCCATGCCATTAGCTCACCTCGAACACCATGGACCCTCACCTTGCTCAGCAGCCTCCTGTGTGGCACCTTATCAAAGGCCTTTTGGAAGTCTAGATAGACCACATCCACTGGGTTTCCCTGGTCTAACTTACTTGTCACCTCTTCAAAGAATTCTAACAGGTTTTTCAGGCACGACCTCCCCTTACTAAATCCATGTTGACTTGTTCTAATCCAACCCTGCTCTTCCAAGAATTTAGAAACCTCATCCTTAATGATGGATTCTAGAATTTTACCAACAACCGAGGTTAGGCTAATTGGCCTATAATTTTCCATCTTTTGTCTTGATCCTTTCTTGAACAAGGGGGTTACAACAGCGCTCTTCCAATCATCCGGGACTTTCCCTGACTCCAGTGACTTTTGAAAGTTCTCAACCAACGCCTCCGCTATTTCCTCAGCCACCTCCCTCAGAACTCTAGGATGTAGCCCATCGGGGCCAGGAGATTTATCAATTTTAAGACCTTTTAGCTTTTCTAGCACTTTCTCTTTTGTAATGGCAACCATACTCAACTCAGCCCCCTGGCTCCCTTTAACTGTTGGGATATTACTCATGTCTTCCACTGTGAAGACTGACACAAAGTACTTATTAAGTTCTCCAGCTATTTCCTTATCTCCCATCACTAGGCTTCCAGCATCAGTTTGAAGTGGCCCAATGTCTACTTTTGCCTGTCGTTTGTTTCTTATGTATTGAAAGAAACTTTTACTATCATTTCTAATATTACTGGCTAGCCTACCTTCATATTTGATCCTCTCCTTCCTTATTTCTCTCTTTGTTATCCTCTGTTTGTTTTTGTAGCCTTCCCAATCTTTTGATTTCCCAGTGCTCTTGGCCACTTTATAGGAGGAAGAAAGCTTCTTCAAGGAAGGCATCCTTGCAAGAGGATTCACAGTAGGTTAAAATCTTCTAGGAGAAGTTCCAATACCATAATAAACTGACCAACGTCTACAGATACCTAGACTACACCTCCTCCCATCCTGCCCCATGTAAAAATGCCATCCCATATTCCCAATTCCTTTGTCTCCGCCGCATCTGCTCCCAGGAGGACCAGTTCCAATACCGTACAACCCAGATGGCCTCCTTCTTCAAAGACCGCAATTTCCCCTCCGACGTGATCGACGATGCTCTCCACCACATCTCCTCCACTTCCTGCTCCTCCGCCCTTGAGCCCCGCCCCTTCAATCGCCACCAGGACAGAACCCCACTGGTCCTCAACTACCACCCCACCAACCTCCATATACATCGTACCATCCATCGTCATTTCCGCCACCACCAAATGGACCCCACCACCAGGGATATATTTTCCTCCCCTCCCTGATCAGTGTTCCGAAAAGACCACTCCCTCCGTGACTCCCTTGTCAGGTCCACATCCCCCCACCAACCCAACCTCCACTCCCGGCACCTTCCCCTGCAACTGCAAGAAATGCAAAACTTGCGCCCACACCTCCCCCCTTACCTCCCTCCAAGGCCCCAAGGGATCCTTCTATATCTGCCACAAATTCACCTGCACCTCCACACACATCATTTACTGCATCCGCTGCACCCGATGTGGCCTCCTCTATATTGGGGAGACAGGCCGCCTACTTGCGGAACATTTCAGAGAACACCTCTGGGACACCTGGACCAACCAACCCAACCACCCCATGGCTCAACACTTCAACTCCCCCTCCCACTCCACCAAGGACATGCAGGTCCTTGGACTCCTCCATCGCCAGACCATAGCAACACAACGGCTGGAGGAAGAGCGCCTCATCTTCCACCTAGGAACCCTCCAACCACAAGGGATGAACTCAGATTTCTCCAGTTTCCTCATTTCCCCTCCCCAAACTTGTCTCAGTCCCAACCCTTGAACTCAGCACCACCTTCCTAACCTGCAATCTTCTCCCTGACGTCTCCGCCCCCACCCCCACTCCGGCCTATCACCCTCACCTTTACCTCCTTCCACCTATCGCATTTCCAATGCCCCTCCCCCAAGTCCCTCCTCCCTACTTTTTATCTTAGCCTGCTGGACACACTTTCCTCATTCCTGAAGAAGGGCTCATGCCCGAAACGTCGATTCTCCTGCTCTTTGGATGCTGCCTGACCTGCTGCACTTTTCCAGCAACACATTTTCAGCTCTGATCTCCAGCATCTGCAGTCCTCACTTTCTCCAAGTACATGAATATGCAAGGAATGGAGGGAAATGGACCAAGCGCAGGCAGAAGGCATTAGTCTAACTTGGTGTCATGTTCAGCACAGCATTGTGGGCCAAATGGCCCTTTCCTGTGCTGTACATCTTTATGCTCTATATTCCATCACTATTGGATATTGACATCCTTCAGGAATACTCCCCACAACTCAACTATTGGCTGTTGATTTGGACAAAAATTTGTGTGAGGTAGATGCCTGCAATTTCTTTAGACCAGACTTCATCTGAAGGAAATTATAAAACTATTTATATCTACTTCCTCACAAATGAATTGAATTGTGAATACAACAATGTGCATTTTTGTAGTGTCAGTAATGTAGCAAAACATGCTTCACTGGACTTTTATAGGACCTGACAGGGTTGATGCAAAAAGGTTATTTCCTCTTGTAGGAAAGTCTAGGTCCAGAGGACATCATCTCAGAATAACAGGTCACCCATTTTAGACAGAGATGAGGAGGAATTTCAACTCTCAAAGGGCAGTAAATCTGTGGAATTCTTTACTACAAAGTGCTGTTGAGGCTAGGTGATTAAGTATATTCAAGGCTGAGATAGACAGATGTTTAATCAGCAAGGGAAACAAGGGTTATGGGGAAAAGACAGATAATTGGAGTTAAGAGTTATAAATCAGCTAAGGTCATATTGATTAGTGGAACATGCCCAATCAGCTAATTGGACTAATTCTTGCTTCTATATCTTATGGCAGGAACAAGCAGAAAGCAGAAATTGTATATGAGCCATTTGGCATATTAGGACAGGTGACCCATAGCTTGGTCAAGAATAGATTTTAATAAATTTCTTTAATCAGGAAAAAGAGTTAGCCCTGGGTACTGTTGTCAACAGAGAGTCCTCGGGGTTCAGATACATAGTTCTATGAAAGTTGGGTCACAGGTAGAGAGGGACATTAATAAGGGACTTGTCTTCATTGCTCAAACCATTGAGTATAGGAGGTTGGAGGTTTGTTGAGGTCGTACAGGATGTTGGTGAGGTCAATTTTGGAATACTGTGTCTAGTTCTGATCACCCTGCTATAGGAAGGATATTAGTAAGTGTTCAGAAAAGATTTACTAGGATGTTGCTGAGACTGGAGGGTTTGAGTTACAAGGATAGGCTGGGAACTTTATCACTAGAGCTTAGGTGGTTGAGGTTATAGAGGTTTTATCTTATCTTTTACTTATAGAGTCATAGAGATGTACAGCACGGAAACAGATCCTTCGGTCCAACCCGTCCATGCCGACCAGATATCCCAACCCAATCTAGTCCCACCTGCCAGCACCCGGCCCATATCCCTCCAAACCCTTCCTATTCATATACCCATCCAGATGTCTCTTAAATGTTGCAATTGTACCAGCCTCCACCACATCCTCTGGCAGCTCATTCCATACACGTACCACCCTCTGCATGAAAAGTTGCCCCTTAGGTCTCTTTTATATCTTTCCCTCTCACCCTAAACCTATGCCTTCTAATTCTGGACTCCCCGACCCCAGGGAAAAGACTTTGTCTATGCCCCTCATAATTTTGTAAACCTCTATAAGGTCACCCCTCAGCCTCCGATGCTCCAGGGAACACAGCCCCAACCTGTTCAGCCTTTCCCTGTAGCTCAGATCCTCCAACCCTGGCAACATCCTTGTAAATCTTTTCTGAACCCTTTCAAGTTTCACACATCTCTCCGATAGGAAGGAGACCAGAATTGCACGCAATATTCCAACAGTGGCCTAACCAATGTCCTGTACAGCCGCAACATGACATTGGTTAGGCCACTTATAAAGGTTTATAAAATCACGAAGCGCATAGATAAAATGAACAGTGAAGGTCTTTTCCCTTGGATAGGGGAGTTTAAAACCATGGGGTATATTTTTAAGTTGAGAGGAGAAAGGTTTAAAAGGGACTTGGGGGCCAACTGTTTCACACAGAGGGTGGTTCATATGTGGAATGAACTACCAGAGGGCAGTGGTATATGCAGGTAAAGTTACAACATTTAAAAGACATTTGGATAGGTACATGACTAGGAAAGGTTTAGAGGGATATGGACCAAATGCAAGCAAGTGGGACTAGTTTAGTTTGGGAAACTTGCTTGGCATGGACTATTTGGACCAAAGGGTCTGTCTCTATGCTGTATGCCTCTTTGTCTCTAAGTTATTATTATCACCGGGAACTTGGATTTTAATGTAGAGACATAATAAATGTGTGGTTTTAGTTCTGTGAAAGAGATCAGAAAGCAACTTGGAATTAAAGGTAACATTATGTGACTCAAGTTAAGCAGGATACTGCCAATGTTAATTCATTAAGCATTTACAAAGTTGAACTTCAATGACATTTAGAGAAAATATAACCTTTAGTAGGTTTCTGTTTCAGAATCAAGTTTCAGTTTGGAACAGTTTCACTCTAGGGGAAGGTCTTTAGTTTGTCAAGTCTCCAAGTTGTGAGAGTGTGTAGTAGTTTATAGCTGTCAAAACTGAAGAGGGTTAGGTCATCAGACTGGAAAGAGTCACTTATTTAAGAAACTAAAGTATTTAGATTGGAGTGACATTTCACCGGAATTGACTGTCTGTAAAGGATATTGTTGGGAAAAATATTGAAATGTTGTTTTGCTATTAAAGCGAAATTGTCACCAAAGCTTACCTCCAAGTTCTTCTGTCTACATTAGTAGTTCTGAATATATTTCCTTAGGCTCCAAGTTGCTGTTTTTCTCTGCAATGGTTGGACAACGATGATTGGCATCTCTTCCATCTTGGCATGCCCCTTCAGATGGTGGAGTTCCCACAGTATCTTCTTGTTTTTTAAAGTATCAGAATATGTACCAACTGCACTGCACCCCCCGCCATCTCATGCATACCAAAGGTCCTAACTGTGAAATTTATGGAGATAATAAAACAAACAGTTTCCATAAGAGGAGCAAATCTACAATTTAAAAAAATTAAAGAACTGCAGGTGCTGGAAGTCAGAAACAAAAATCAAAAATCATTGGCTAAACTCAGCAGGTCTGGTGGCATCTGTGGAGAGAGGGTAGAGTTAACGATTCGGGTCCAGTGACTCTTCTTCAGAACTAATTGTAGCTAGAAAATGATTGGGAAAGGTCTATGGAATATGAAAATGTGTAATGCCAATTTATACCCAGCTGGCAAATTGAAAATCTATCTCCAAGTTTTTTTCTTTCTCATTAACCTATCAAATCATTTCTTAAATTACAGTAGGTCCTTTGACACGTGCCATGATATCATATAAGCTCTTGACACAAGATTGAAATGCAAACTTAAGGATGAGGAAATATCCAGCTAGTGGTTAAATTATTTCCGGCTACCTAACGTTGAGACAGATTGGTTCAGTGTGGATTACTGTAAGTGGTACTGCTCCCTTCATTGCAGAGAAACCAGTAGAGGGCATTGTCGGTAAGTCAGCTTGCTTAGTGTCAGACGAATCTTACAGCAATTGCTAGTCTACAGAACAACATAATTGACAGCTGCTCACCCCGTTGCCTCAGGAATCTCTTAGCCCACCTATCTGATACGTATAACATCTGCTGGAACTCTTGAGGCCTGTTTAAAGGGGAAATGCAACTCTAAATCTATCGTTTCCCTGATGTTAATTCCAATGGTGCTGAGTTAGAAGGCTGCTACCAGGCTTCCTGAAGGGCTTCATTGAGGAAATCAGGGAAGAAATACTGTTACTCTAGCACCAGCAAGAGTACCCACAGACCCACAATTGTGTGGCCTGGGCAGCGGTGGTTGGCAGCACAATCATTCCAAGCCTCTGGCTTCAGTATTGGAAGAGGTAGCACCAACATGAAGCCCAAAACCAAGTGAATCAAATGGTCCTGGAGAATAGTAGGCCGAGAAGAGTGATAAACAGCAGGCAAAGTGGGTCAGTGGTTAGCACTGCTGCCTCACGGTACCAGGTTCGATTCCAGCCTCAGGTGATTGTCTGTGTAGAGTTTGTACATTCTCCCTGTGTCTGCATGGGTTTCTTCCGGGTGCTCCGGTTTCCTTCCACAATCCAAAAGATGTGCAGATCAGGTGAATTGGCCATGCTAAATTGCCCCATAGTGTAGGTCAATGAGTCTGGGTGGGTTACTCTTCAGAGGGTCGGTATAGACTTGTTGGGCCGAAGGGCCTGTTTCCACACTGTAGGGAATCTAATCTAATCAAAGTAAGGCTGGTGATTCACCTGAGCAAAGTGCTTGAACATAACTTACAACCCTTTGTTCATTACCATAAATAATGAACAAGCTTCACAATTTTAATTTGTTTTCTCGGGAATTTCGCCCGCTGATGTCCACTTTTCCAATACCATTCTATTTTTTGTTCCTTTGCAATTTCTAATGAGTCTTTTCAAGAAGAAATGACTCCTTGAAGAAGGCACCATAACATGAGGGTGGCACAGTGATTAGCACTGCTGCCTCACAGCGTCAGGGACCTGCATTGGACATTAGCCTCAGGGGACTGCATGTATGAATTTTGCATGTTCTCCACGAGTCTGCATGGGTTTCCTCCAGATAGTCTGGTTTCTATGCACAGTCTAAAGATGTGCAAGTTGGGTGGATTGGTCATGCTAAATTGCCCCTTGTGTTCAGGGGTATGTATTCTAAGTATGCCATAGTATGGCCTAAGTATGTATGCCATAGTAAATGCAGAGTTACAGGGATAGGGTGGGAGGTTGCTCTTCAGAAGGTCAGTGTTGACTCAGTGCACCAAATGACCTCTTTCCACGCTGTTGGGATTCAATACTCCTCCAGAGAATGTGATATCACATTGCTCCTCATTCTGGACTCCCCATCCATTTGAAATAGCTTCTCCCAATCTATTTTATTGTTTTCTCTAAATACAGTATCTTGGAAACCTGATGATAGCTTTTCCTACTCAATAATGCTGCTGATTGGTTGATCCTCTGCTGCCCTGATGATCAACAATAGCTGATCCCTTTAACCCAAACAAATCCAGCCAAGGAGGCTCTTGTGGCATAGAGGTAGTGTCCCTATCTTTGAGCCAGGAAGCCCAGTTTCAAGTTCCACATACTCCAGGGGTGTGCAATTACATCTCTGAACAAGTTGCTTAGAAAAATAGGTTAAGTATAAATAAATCCAGCCGCTCCTTTAACTCAAACAAATCCAGCTATTGATGCAAATTCCTGAGCTTTCTCATTGTTAAGACCAATTGCATGATCATTGCTTGCATGGGAATGCAATACTGTGTGAACGTCCTTCCCGGCTTCCTGTAGTCATGACACCTATGCCATGTATGAAAGTCACAATAGTCAGTCAGCTTATAACCTGAAAGTCAGAGTACAGACAGCTATGTATTCATTTAATGCATAACTTGGTATCAGAGTGGAACTGAGATTGAGTGTTAAAGAGGAAGGGCACGGAAATGTTTAAAGCTGCTAAGAACCCCAAGGAGCCGCAGTAAAGGAACAATAAGGCAGGCGAGAGCTGAAGTCCTGGGGAGACACAATGGCTGCAAATACTTTTCTCCCTGCACTTGGTGAAAAGAAAGGTGTGTTTAAAGCAGAACTGGTGGTCTTTCATCACACAGTGGAAAGCAATGGGATTGCAACAGATTTAAATAACAAGCCAAAGCAACATTTTGTTACTCAACTTCTCCAAAGAACAGATGTTACCAGACTACAGAAGATGAATTTAGAACCTCAATTGGAAACTACATGAATATCAGAGTTAATGATGGAAAAGGAGCTTGTTGGTGCTGCAGTAGCAACATTTGCAGGAACCTATGCATCCCAGCTCCTGAAGGGTGATTTTATCAAAATGGAATTATCTTAGGTATACGATGCCAGTTTGGGTGATAAGGGAAGAGAAACCGACTCTTAAATAAATTCTAAACATGCAAATCAACGGCTACAACATTCAGACGGGAGAACAGAGGAACCCGTCCACCATGCAGATAAACAGCTCAAACCTGTCCACTATGTTGTTGGAAAATGGCCGAGACATTTCAAATATAACAATGTGGAGAAAAGTAACCAATCTGCACAAAAGGGACAGCAGAAAAATCAAGGCAAAGTATAAGTTGCAAATATTGCAGAGGTCATTACATAAAATAAAAAAGAACATACTTGCCATAAGGAAATCAGTGCTCTAACTGCACAAACCTAAATGACTATGCCCACAATGTTTAACTAGAAAGACAAGATTAGATTAGATTCCCTACAGTGTGGAAACAGGCCCTTTGGCCCAACCAGTCCAAACTGAGCCTCCGAAGAGTAACCCACCCAGACCTATTCCCCATATTCACCCTTGACTATGGACAATTTAGCATGACCAATTCAACTAACCTGCACATCTTTGGATTGTGGGAGGAAATTGGAGCACCTGGGGGAAACCCACACAGACACGGGGAGAATGTGCAAACTCCACACAGTCAGTCACCCAAGGTGGGAATTGAACCTGGGTCACTGGCACTGTGAGGCAGCAGTGCTGACCACTGAGTCACCATGCCACCCCACAACAAATCTATAAAGCCTATGAGATAATTGCTCCAGAGATATTGCAGGACAAATCATGCATGATTTTTATTTTATTCATTCACAGGATTAGGGCATCACTGGCTAGGCCAGCACTCATTATCCATCCCTAATTGCCCAGAGAACAGTTGAGAGTCAACCACATTGCTATGGGTCTGGCGTTACATGTCATTTACATAAATGATTTGGATGTGAGCATAAGAAGTACAATTAGTAAGTTTGCAGATGACACCAAAATTGGAGGTATCATGGACAGTGAAGAGGGTTACCTCAGATTACAACAGGATGGGCCAATGGGCTGAGAAGTGGCAGCTGGAGTTTAATTCAGCTAAATGTGAGGTGCTGCATTTTGGGAAAGCAAATCTTTGCAGGACTTATACACTTAATGGTAAGGTCCTAGGGAGTGTTGCTGAACAAAGAGACCTTGGGCTTCTCGGCCTTTTGGCTAAAATCAAGTGTCTATTCTTATCAGGACAGGGGTCGAGTTGCGAGTCATCAGAGCTAGTGGAGATCATCGCTGGATCATGATTGGATGTTGGAGGATTGTTTGATTGTGCTGACCTGCTATTGGTGGATCTTCATGCTGGCTTCGGCCTAACGCCAATTCAGGGACCAGCCAATCTCAGAGCTATGGCCTCAACAGCTGCCTGCAGGGGGTTCGAAACACATTCTGGATTAGTGGTGCTGGAAGAGCACAGCAGTTCAGGCAGCATCCAAGGAGCTTCGAAATCAACGTTTCGGGCAAAAGCCCTTCATCAGGAATACAGTATTCCTGATGAAGGGCGTTTGCCCGAAACGTCGATTTCGAAGCTCTTTGAATGCTGCCTGAACTGCTGTGTTCTTCCAGCACCACTAATCCAGAATCTGGTTTCCAGCATCTGCAGTCATTGTTTTTACCTGGTTCGAAACACAGTCCGGGTGACTGTGAAGAAGGTAGAGGATCATACACCAGTCGACCGCATCCTGTTTATTAAGAAAGTACTGCTGGGATGCTGTGGGTTCGCTGCAGTGGATGTGTACTGCCTGTCCTTCGTGGAGAAGTTTATGAAGAAAAACACCTTTGACCACAAGTCCATCAGGAAGTGGTCAGCATGTAGTGTCCTTGAGACCCTGTGGGAAAAGGAGAGGGCGGATCCTATCGAGCAGTTCCCTGAGCAGACTGTCAAAGTCATTTGGCAGAATGCCTCATCGCCAGAACTTTCCAACAAGCACCAAGACGTGGCTTGGCTGGTGGTGGGAAGGGCTCTGCCTGTGAGATCCTTTATGCACGACCGGACTCTCAACCACACCGCATGCTGCCCTCGAAGTGGCTGTGGTGGGGACGAGACTGTCACACACCTCCTTCTGGAATGTACCTACGCAGAAGAAGTCTGGAGAAGAATGCAGTGGGGTTTGTCGAGGTTCGTCCCGAGCAGCGCCGTGACGCGGGACTCCGTGCTCTACGGCCTGTTCCCCGGGACTCACACCGAGTCGAACATCAACTGTGCCTGGAGAATCATCAACTCGGTGAAGGACGCTCTCTGGGCGGTCCGAAACCTGTTGATCTTCCAGCTGAAGGAGTTGACCCCGACTGAGTGTTGCAGACTGGCACATTCCAAGGTCCAGGACTACATGTTGAGGGACGCGCTGAAACTTTTTAGATTAGATTAGATTACTTACAGTGTGGAAACAGGCCCTTCGGCCCAACAAGTCCACACCACCCCGCCGAAGCGTAACCCACCCATACCCCTACATCTACATTTACCCCTTACTGAACACTATGGGCAATTTAGCATGGCCAATTCACCTGGCCTGCACATCTTTGGACTGTGGGAGGAAACCGGAGCACCCGGAGGAAACCCACGCAGACACGGGGAGAACGTGCAAACTCCACACAGTCAGTCGCCTGAGGCGGGAATTGAACCCGGGTCTCAGGCGCTGTGAGGCAGCAGTGCTAACCACTGTGCCACCGTGCCGCCCACAAACTTGGGGCAGCTGCCGCCAAGGCGCGGTGGGGAAAGACCACCGTGTAACATCTGCCTGCCTAAAGAAGAACAGGGGGCCCGTGCAGTCATTTGGGCTCTGCTGACACCTCAGCAAAAAATGTAATCGTACAGACCTGTAAATAGGAATGATTACTCTGTTTTCGGTATGCAAACAAATGGAATGTTTACATATGTATGGCATGTCCAGTTGGACAGATCATTAAAGTATTTTATGAATAAAGTATATTTTTGAAATTAAAAAAAGTGTACTGCCTGCAGGATTTCCCTGGGGCAAGTTACTTTGATGTGACCTTCAGAAGTGTGAAGCAGTGCGACCAGCTCCTGAAGGTCTTCAAGGAGAAGGAAGGGGAGCTGCTGTTCTCCATCTTGTCGGCAATCCCATTGTGTGTGCTTCCTGCTCAGAGGAGTCGGGTTGTTACAATCCATATGTACAACCCTTACGTTCCAGCGGCTGATGTCCTGACCTTCCTGGGAAGGTACGTCCAAGTTGAGGGAGAAGCCATCGATGTGATCGACCCCTTTGGGATCTGGACCAGTAAGCGGCAGGTCAGGGTAACTCTGAGGGCCGATGATAGTGGGAACATCCTCCACCCACCCTCGAGCTTCACAAGTGGAGGGAACAGAGGCTACCTGACATATGCAGGGCAGCCGAAAGTGTGCCGGACCTGCGGGAAGTCGGGACACGTGGTGGCGGATTGCAAGGTGACCATCTGTAGGAACTGCAAACAGGGGGGTCACCTGACTAAGGACTGTCAGGAAGCAAAGAGCTGCAACCTGTGCGGAGAGGCGGGCCACATGTACAAGACCTGCCCAAGACGGGGGGCCCCACTTACGCACGGATGGCTGGAGGTGGCAATGTGAGCTGTGGACCCCCAAAGACCAGTAAGGTCCACCCAGACAGCAGGGAAACAGAGTCTGGTGGCACCCAGAAAGAAGAACAGGCTGGAGTGGAGGAGGTGGCAGCCAGTGGAGAGACACAGCAGCTAATCCTAGCTCTAGCCGGGCAGATGGAAGAAATGGAGGAGGAGGTAATCAAAGTTTGGTAGAAGGTAATGGAGCAGAGGAGTGGATACCTGTTAAAAACAGGAAGAGAAAACCCTGCCAGGCCCCCAAAGCCTCCCAACAAAGGGGGAAAAGACAGCTGCACGAGGGAGGGATGGCTAGCTCTTCGGAGGGGGAAGATGGACGCAAAGAAGAAGAAGAGACAGAGCGCCGTCGGTAAAGAGGAGGGCATTTCTTCCCAACCAGGAAACAACGTGCCCCCCGAAGTCCACCCTCCACCCAGTGAGAACCAGGGGGTACCCACTGCCCCACAACTGCAGACAACTGAGAGCTGTGATCCTCTGACAGTCCCATTGTCAGACACAGAACTGGACAGGGAGGACCCTTGCCTTGGCTCAATGACTCCAGAGCAGGTAAATGACCCCAGTGAGAGCCTGGATAGCTACCTCAGCCCAGCGAGGGTCATACAGTTCGTGCTCACCATGGGGATGCAGACAGCTACCCCAGAGAGAGGACAGTCAAATGGACAACGGTAACCCCATAAACTGGGGTTAAAGAAAGTTCATTTGCTATCGTATAACAGGGCACCCACTCAGTAGGTGGGTTCTGCTGAAGCCACAGCTAAATAATAAGAGACTAGATGGTTAATAAAGGGAACTTTAAATAGGATAACTGTAAATTCGATTAATTCAATCTGTTCTTTGTAATGTTAAGACATGCAATGTATATATCTATGAACAACATGACAAATTGTACAAGTACCAAAGATTTATTTCTCTGAATAAAGTATATTTTGGAATAAAAAAAAGAGACCTTGGATTGCAGGTTCATAGCTCCTTGAAAGTGGAGTTGCAGATAGATAGGATAGTGAAAAAAGCATTTAGTATGCTTTCCTTTATTGGTCAGAGTATTGAGTACAGGAGTTGGGAGGTCATGTTACGGCTGTACAGGACATTGGTTCGGCCACTTGGAATATTGCGTACAATTCTGGTCTCCTTCCTATCGGAAAGATGTTGTGAAACTTGAAAGATTCAGAAAAGATTTACAAGGATGTTGCCAGGGTTGGAAGGTTTGAGCTATAGGGAGAGGCTGAAAAGGCTGGGGTTGCTTTCCCTGGAGCGTCGGAGGCTGAGGGGTGATCTTATAGAGGTTTACAAATTTATAAGGGGCATGGATAGGGTAAATAGGCAATGTCTTTTCCCTGGGGTCGGACAGTCCAGAACCAGAGGGCATAGGTTTAGGGTGAGAGGGGAAAGATATAAAAGAGACCTACGGGCAACTTTTTCACACAGAGGGTGGTACGTGTATGGAATGAGCTGCCAGAGGAAGTGGTGCAGGCTGATACAATTGCAACATTTAAGAGGCATTTGGATGGGTATATGAATAGGAAGGGTTTGGAGGGATATGGGCCTGGTGCTGGCAGGTGGGACTAGATTGGGTTGGGATATCTGGTTGGCTTGACAGGTTGGACAGAAGGGTCTGTTTCCATGCTGTACATCTCTATGACTCTATAAATGGATTTTTCCAACAAGTGATTCATGGTCATCATTAGACTCTTAATTCCAGACTTTTAAAAAATTGAATTCAAATTCCACCATCCGACGTGGCGGGATTCAAATCCAGGTTCCCAGAACATTATCTGGGTCTTTGGATTAACAGTCCAGCAAAACTACCACAAAGCCATCGATTCCTGTACATTGGAGATGTTGGACAAAGATACATGTGATTCAATCTACACCTTACAGAAGATGGGCAATGTCAATTCTAAATGAGAAAAATGGATTTTAACCATTGCAATGGAGGCAGCAGAAGAAAGCCTGGAAAATGAGTGTGAAGTGCCAAATAAACACTGGTGCCTCAAACAACATTGTGAATTTCACAGATCTGTGTAAAGTTACACCAGATTATGGTCCAAAAGTGAAAGAAACCCTGAAAGGTAGTTACAGCCTTGAGATAGAACGTTTCTCACCCTGATAGGATAAATTAATCTAAGAGCCCAATGTCATAGCAAGACTGGAGGTAGGAATTACAGATCTCCGACATGACACTAAATCTACCTATCTCAATAGAAGCAGATCAACAGCTCAGACTAATACCAGAAAGGTTTCAGAAGAGATTTATTTTGTTTTGTAGACCACACTGACTGACAATCAGAGAAACAGACATATCAGTTGAAGAAGGTCTGACTGCTGGACTACAAAGCAAACTTATTACAGAAATCAACTGAACACAGTTATAGAATCATAGGATCATACAACACAGAAACAGACCCTTTGGTCCAACTCATCCACTTCAAGCAAGGTTCCCAAATGAAACTATCCCATTTGCCTGAGTTTGGCCTGGAATCCCACTAAACCTTCCCTATTCTTATATCTGCCTGAATGTCTTTTAAATGTTGTAAGTGTACCTGCATCTATCACTTACTTTGGCAGTTCATTCCACATACAAATCACTCTCTGTGGGAAAAGATTGGCCCTCAGGTCCCTTTTAAATCTTTCTTCTCTCACCTTAAAAATATGCCCCCTAGTATTGAACTCATCCACCTTAGGTAAAAGACCTTTGCTATTCGCCTTATGATTTTGTAAACCTCTATAAGGTCACTCTTCAGCCTCTTATACTCTAGTAAAACAAGTCTCAGCCTATCCAGCCTATCCTTATAACTCAAACCCTTCAGTCCTGGCAACTTCCTGGTTAATTTTTTCTGGACCCTCTGCAATTTAAGAATATCCTTTCTATACCAGGGCGATCAGTTCATGCAACTGAAAGAAACGGGTGTCAAAGGCAATAGCAGAAATCAGAACAGTCAGCTGAGAAGGTTTACAAACAGAAAGAGAGCACATCAGTTAAGCTAGCAGACGTTGGAGGTAAAGCTAACAACCCACATGCATTCCATGCGTGGAAAGAGATTGCCAAAAGAAGCATTAACTAACAATTTTACCAGTGCTAGAGAACAATTCTGTGCACTGTGGATAAATTGGCTACCTCACAGAGTAAGTGATAATGCAAGGTTTTTTTTTGTTTTTGTATGAAAAGGGATTTATTTGTGTGGCAATGCAATACTGTACAAATGTCCATCCTTCATGGTACATACCGTGGAAATGTTCACTGCAGGAAGTCATTTTATAGCCAGTTACAATAACAATAGAGCACAGGCAACTACACATGAACGCATAACAATGATGTATGCATCAGACCCAGAGCACACAGCATTGGTAATCTTTTTAATCCTGCTGTATACTAGAGAATGTGAAGTGCTTCACGCAGCAGTGACAGCAACATCTCTTGCTTCAAATAATTGAACTAACAGAATAAAATATGGAAATGTCACAAGAATGCATTACAATTTTGTACATGACTGTTTCTATGTTATCATTTCAAGTTGAAGTCGCTACTCCAACTATTTAAAGATCTTAGATTTTCTCAAGGAAATACACAGCCAAGCAAGACAATAATAATGTCTCTTGCTATCATTTCACTGCATTTATCTATACTGAAATCAGGTCAGTTCTTTTTAATGAGGAAAGCAGGAACTGGGTTAATTGGGATATATTCATGTTTTCCCTGTGCTGGAGGAAGCAGAGGCTACCCACATTGTCAACAGGGAAGAAACTCACAGACAATTGATCTTTGTCATTTTCTTAGAGGTAGGAGGTCAGAATGAAAGTAGCCTGTCAACCATCAGAGAAATTACACCTCAATTCAGGTACTCAAGGAGGAGGAAGAAATTAAATGAAAAAGTTTTCATTTTTTTGTGGAATGGGTGCTGGCAAGCCCAGCATTTGTTGCCTGTTCCTCCCCTTAAGAGCAGTTAAGAGTCAATCACATTGGTCTGGAGTCCCATTGAAAACCAGACCAGGTATGTGCTTGGGAATGGCCTTGTGCATGGGAAATCAAGTTTCACTAACTTGATTGAGTTTTTGGAAGAAGTAACGAAGAGGATTGATGAAGGCAGAGCAGTGGACATGATCTATATAGACTTCAGTAATGTATTTGACAAGGTTGCTCACACTAGACAGGGGTGGCACGGTGGCTCAGTGGTTAGGACTGTTGCCTCACAGCACCAGGGTCCCAGGTTCGATTCTAGCCTCGGGTGACTGTCTGAGTGGAGTTTGCACATTCACCCAGTGTCTGCGTGGGTTTCCTCCGGGTAGTCCGGTTTCCTCCCACAGTCCAAAGATGTGCAGGTCAGGTGAATTTGCTATGTGAAAAAGAGAATGGGTCTGGGTGGGTTACTCTTCGGAGGGTTGGTGTGGACTGGTTAGGTCGAAGGGCCTGTTTCCACACTGTAGGGAATCTAATCTAGACTGGTTACGAAGGTTAGAGTCAAGAGCGTTGTGCTGGAAAAGCACAGCAGGTCAGGCATCATTCGAGGGGCAGGAGAATCGATGTTTGGGGCATAAGGTCTTCATCAGGAATGAGACCTATGGGCCGGGGGGAGGATTGAGAGATAAATGGGACGGGGTGGGGTTGGGGTGAAAGTAACTGGAAATGCAATAGGTAGATGAAGGTGGGGAGAAGGTGATAGGTTGAAGAGGAGGGTGAAGCGGATAGATGGGAAACATGATGGACAGTTCAAGAGCGTGGTGTTGAGTTGTAGGCTTAAGACTGGGATAAGGTGGACGAGGGGAAATGAGGAAACTAGTGAAATTCACATTAATTCCGTGTGGTTACAGGGACTCAAGGCAGAAGACGAGGCATTCTTTCTCCAGATGGAGGAGGCCCAGGACCTGCATGTGGTCTCCTCTACATTGAGGAGACAGGACGTCAACTTTCAGATCATTTCAGAGAACATCTCTGAGACACCCGCACCCACCAATCCCTCTGCCCTGTGGCTGAACACATCAACTCCCCCTCCCACTCCGCAAAGAACGTGCAGGTCATGAGCCTCCTCCATCGCCAAACCCTAACGACCCGACACCTGGAGGAAGAATGCCTTATCTTCCACCTTGACCCTGTAACCACACAGGATTAATCTGGATTTCACCAGTTTCCTCATTCCAGTCCCAAGCCTCTAACTCAGCACCACCCTTTTGACCTGTCCATCGTCTTTCCCATTCATCCACTCCACCCTCCTCTCTGACCTATTACCTTCCCCCCCCACCTTCATCTACCTATTGCATCCCCAGCTTACCTTCTTCCCCAGCCCCACCCCCATCCCATTTATCTCTCAGACCCCTAGCCCACATGCCCAATATTTCAATTCTCCTGCTCCTCGGATGCTGCCTGACCTGCTGTGTTTTTCCAGCACCACACTCCCGATTCTGATCTTTAGTATATGTAGTCCTCATTTCCTCCTGGTTAGCAAGGTTAGATCACACTAGAATACAAGAAGAACTAGCCATTTGGATACGTAACTAGCTTGAAGGAAGAAGACAGAGAGTGCTGGTGGAGGGTTGCTTTTCAGACTGAAGGCCTAAGACCAGCAGTGTGCCACAAGGTTTGGTGCTGGGCCCACTGCTTTTCATCCTCATACTTTTTTGGGTTGACTTCAATTTTCCACAGCTCTGTTCACCTGTTTATATCTTCCTGCTGTTTAAGGCTTTCTCTGCGCTATTTAGCAACCTATCAATTATTGTGTCATCTGCAAATTTCTCCATATACCACTACATTCAAATCCAAATCATTAATGTACACCACAAATAGCAAGGGACCCAGCACCAAATCCTGCAGAATCCCACAGGAAATCCCAATCACAGAAATCTCCTTCAACCATCATGCTCTGCATCCTGCCCCTCAGGCCAATTTTGAATCCAACATGCCACTTTGCCTTGGATTCCATGGGCTCTTACTTTCTTGACCAGCCTGGCATAAGCGATTTATCAAATGCGATGCTGAACTCCATGCAGACTACAGCAAATGCATGATCCTCATTAACACTCCTGGTTACTTTCGTAAAACATTCAATCAAATTCATTTGGGTGGCACAGTGGCTCAGTGGTTAGCACTGCTGCCTCTCAGTGCCAGGGACCTGGGTTTAATTCCAGCTTTGGGTGACTGTGTGGAGTTTGCACATTCTCCCTGTGTCTGTGCTGGTTTCCTCTGGGTGCTCCAGTTTCCTCCAACAGTCCAAAGATGTGCAGCTCAGGCGAATTGGCCATGCTAAATTGCCCATAGTGTTAGGTGCATTAATCAGGGGTAAATGTAGGGAAATGAGTCTGAGTGGATTATTCTTCAGAGGGTTGTGTGGACTTGTTGAGCAGAAGGCCCTGTTTCTACACTGTAGGGAATTTAATCTCATCTAGTTAGTCAAACATGACTTTCTGCTATGAAATCCACACCTCTCATCCTGCCCTGTGGATTTATCCACTTTTAAGGCAAATAAATCCATTAGTACTTGCTCTCTTTATGTTAATTTCTTATAATATTTCACAGTGCATAGTGCACCTCCCTCCGATGCCTATACCTGTGCTGTCCATTCTATCACAAGGTTCTTGCAAAGTATTTATCAAGGACATTTTCTCTGTGGCTGTGTCTGCATGGGTTTCCTTCGGGTGCTCTGGTTGTCTCCCACAGTCCAAATTAGGTATAGGTCAGGTGGCCATGCTAAATTGCCTGATAGTGTCCAGGGATGTGCAGGCTAGGTGGGTTATCCATCGGAAATTCAGGGGTAGGGTGGGGGTGGGTGGTGGTGGTGGTATGCGCTTCAGAGGGTTGGTGTGACCTGGCTGGGCCAAATGGCCTGCTTCCGCACTGTAGTGATTCTATGAGTGATGTCCCCTAGTGTCACAGGTAGAGTGTCTTTCATGTGAAGCACTAGAAGTCAGCTAGCTAGCAGCCAGTGAGAGGAAAGCAGGTAAACAATAGCACGCTCTCTCACCCTGAATGCTGGATTTCAATCATGGTTGAAAGGAATCAGAACTATAGAATGTCAACCAATCTAAAAAACTAAAGGTTGTGAAACCAACTTCAGCGCCAGCAGTAAGCTTCAGTCCGAGAGCCACAATGTTCAACTATCAACCTTCACAAGCAATCAGAGCCTGATCTGTATTATTTTGTAAGTTTCATCTGTGTGGACTCACCTCTAAGATTGTGTGTTTGTGTGTGTCTGTGTGTGTGTGTGTGTGTGTCTGTGTCTGTGTGTCTAATATTTCTTCTCATGTATAGTGATTGATAAACTCATCCTTCTTGTTAGTTCAAGAAAGCTAGGTTAAATATGCTCCTGATAAAGCATAAGTTCATTAGGGAAGGGAATTTAACCTTGTTTTAACCGAGCAAGAGAGATAGGTGAATAAAGAAGTGGAGCCAATCTATCCCTTCAATCTGAAGCCATAATGAATAGGGAACCTTCCCTAGGGTCTGGTCATAACATAACAACTGCATTTGGTCATGTATAATTACTAGGACCCTATGGAGCTGGTATTTCAACTTCTTAATTCCAGGTTTAAATTTCCCTGCGGCCGTGGTGCGATTCAATCTAATATCTTTCGATCTATTGTAACAGGAAACTTTAGTAATTAAGGATTGGATTAAGGGTATTTCATTGTCATTTGGTTGGAGGTGATGTTTGGATGTTGACATTTTCCTGTTTATTTAATAATCCCTGGTTTGGATTCAGTGTTTGTTAGATTTTGTTGAGTTGCTAGGGTGGAGTTGGCCAGAAGGGAAAGTACCCCCTGCTGAAAGCCCTTCTGTATTTGCTGGGAAAGCACTTGTTTCACAGACACATATTTCAATCTGAGTGAATGTGATACATTCATATCAATGCTGTAAGAGAAAATATTTATGCCAATTACCTCACTCTCTTTGAAAGGCACACACCATAGGCACGGCCATCTCTGGGCATGGAACTATTAAGGTATGTTCTCTCAAACATTTTTACAGTCTGGGTTCCAAAAGGATAAACATCAGCCTCCATCTGCACATCATAATTCGATGACCAGAATAGATTCTTGAGTATTCAAAAAACAATACCTTGCAAAGTGCAACTGCAGTGTAGGTGGTATGACGAGGACATCTGTTGGAACATTTGCTGCACTGCAGTATTCTGCAAAGCAAGGGCAGTTTGCCGAAAATGTACTTTAATGAGTTGATATTAGCTGCTAAGTATTGCTGACTCAAGTATAGCATTTTTTAAAAGGCTAATGTATTGTTTTGCTTTGTCTCTCAAAGGGGTGAGAGAATTATGAGGGGAATAAGGTGAATGGCAGGTGGCTTTTCCCTAAAATGAGGGATTTCAAGACTCGAGGGCATATTTTTAAGGTGAGAGAAGAAAGATATAAGAAAGACATGAGGGACTTTTTTTTAACACAGAGAGTGGTTTGTCTGTGGAACGAACATCCCGAGGTGGATGCAGGTACAGTTACAATGTTTAAAAGGCATTTGGATAAGGAGGGATGTGGGCCGAGTGCAGGCTGATGGGACTAGTTTCGTTTGGAATTATGGTTGGCATGGACTGTTCAGTCTGAAGGGTCTGTTTCTGTGCTGTATGACTCTGTGACTCTAGCCTGTAAGAAAAGAAAAGTTATATTCCTGTTGTAGTAAAGTATTGTTCCCAGAGAGTGCATCTGCAGGTCAGAAAAATATGTGTCATTCTCGAAGGGGAGGCAATACAAAGTTACTAGAATGATCCTGAGACTAAAAGCATTACATTGTGCGGCAGATTGCATTGACTACATTTGTATTCTCTCAAATATAGAATTTTCAGGACAAACAGAAACAGGAATTACTGGAGAAACTCAGCACGTCTGGGAGCATCTGTGGAGAGAAAACAGAGTTAATGTTTCGAGTCCTTCTTTAGAACTAGTAGCAGCTCGAAAAAGGTGGTTTTTATGCTGATGACTGGGGATGGGGGAAAAGCATGAGTGGATTGGTGGAAACGGGGTCAAAAGGTGTGGCACTAAAAAGCACAGCAGGTCAGGTAGCATCAGAGGAATAGGAGAGTCAATATTTCAGGCATAAGCCCTTCATCAGGAATGTGGTGGGAGTGAAGGGGGCTGAGAGATAAATAGGAGGGTGAGGGTGGGGTGAGGGAAAGTAGCTGGGAAGGCGATAGGTAGATGCAGGTGAGCGATGATAGTGATAGGTTGAAGGTGAGGGTGGAGCAGATAGGTGGCAAGGAAGATTGACAGATGGACCAGTCCAAGAGGGCGGTGTCGAGTTGAAGGGTTGGTTCTGGGATGAGGTGGGAGGGAGGGGAGATTAGGAAACTAGTGAAGTCTATATTGATGACGTGTGGTTGAAGGGCCCCAAGGTGGAAGATCAGGCATTTTTCCTCCTGTCGTTGGATTTTGTGGTGAAGGAGACCCAGGACTTGCATGTGCTTGACAGAGTGGGAGGGGGAGTTGAAGTGGTCCGCCATAGGGTGATGGGGTTGTTTGGTGCATGTATCCCAGAGATGTTCTCTGAACTGTTCCATAAGTTCTTCAGAGGATACGTGTTACAGTCCATTTTCCACAGTCACACTGACACCATCCCCCACCTTTTCCTCCACTATACTGATGACTGTATCAGTGCCACCTCGTGCTCTCACAAGGAGATTGAACAGTTCATCAACTTCACTAACACCTTCTACCCTGACCTTAAGTTCTCCTGGACCATCTCGGACCCCTCCCACCTCTTCTTGGACCTCTCTGTCTCCATCTCCAGCAACCGACTCAACACAGACATCTACTTCAAACCCACCGACTCCCACAGCTACCTGGACTACACCCCCTCCCATCCCTATTCCAATAAAAAGGCAATTGCTTCTTCCCAGTTCCTCCGCTTCTGCCATATCTGCTCCCAAGAAGAACCATTCCACTCCAGGAAATCCCAGATGGCCTCCTACTTCAAGGACCGCAATTTCCCCTCCCACATGATCAACAATGCCCTCCAGCGTGTCTCCTCCACTTCCCATCACTCCAACCACAACAAGAATGGAACTCCCCTGCTCCTCAACTTTCACCCCATTAATCTCCAGATACAGTGCATTATCCTCCGCCATTTCTGCCACCTACAATCAGACCCCATCACCAAAGATATATGTCCCTTCCAACCCCTATCTGCGTTCTGCAAAGACCATTCCCTCCCTGACTCCTTCATTAGGTCTATGCCCCCCACAAACCCACTTCCACATCCAACACCTTCCCTTGTCACCACAAGAGGTGTAAAACCTATGCCCACACCTCCCCCCTCACCTCTGTTCAAGGTCCCAAAAGATCTTATACATCCGGATAAGATTTTCCTCCACATCCTCATCTACTGTGTCGGTTGCTCTTGATGTGGTCTCCTCTACGTTAGGGAAATGGGATGCCAACTCGAGGAATGTTTCAGGAAACATCTCTGGGACACATGCACCCAACAATCCCACTGCCTTGTGACCGGTTACTTCAAATCCCCCTCCCACTCTGCCAAGGACATGCAAGTCCTGAGCCTCCTCCACTGCCAAATCCAAGCCACCTGACGACTGGTGGAAGAATGCCTCATCTTCCACCTTGGGACCCTTCAACCACATGGCATCAACATCGATTTCACTAGTTTCCTAATCTCCCCTCCCCCTACCTCATCCCAGATCCAACCCTCCAACTCGGCACTGTCTCTTGAACTGCCCCACCTGTCCAACTTTCTTCCCAACTATCCACTCCACCATCCTCACCGACCTATCACTATCACCCCTCCACCTGCATCGAACTATAGCCTTCCCAGCTACCTTCCCCACAGCCCCACCCTCCTAACTATCTCTCAGCCCCTTCCCCCATTCCTGATGAAGGGCTTATGACTGAAACGTTATTTTTCTGCTCCTCAGATGCTGTCGGACCTGCTGTGCTTTTCCAGCACCAAACCTTTTGATTCTGATCTCCAGCATCTGCATTTTCTCCTGGTGGAGACAGGGCCCAGAGAAAGGAAGAGAATGAGACAAAAGAGTAGGCAAATAAAGGAATAGTTGGTACTAGGCCAGGGGAAAAGAGAAACTAGATAGGTGATAATGGGGACAGTGAGTAATTGAAAGTAACATATTTTCCTAGCTGCTTCTAGCTCTGAAGAAGGGTTACAGGACTTGAAACGTTAACTCTAGCTTCCTCTCCACAAATACTGCCAAATCTGCTGAGTTTCTCTCACAGTTTCTGTTTGTTTGTTTCAGATCTCCAGAATCCAGCAGTTCCTTGGTTTATTGCAGAATTTGCAGGGTCTTCTAATTAAGATGTTCAACATACAGCAGCTGAAAGATATCTCCTCTGGTGGAACCCAAGGCTTTATATTAAAATCAGGGCTGATTCAGAGGCTAAATTCAACATGTACACGTAAGGTAGTAGAAAAATATGGAGCGCTCATCCCCAAAAAGAGATGTAACAGAAGTTGGAAAATTGAGATTGATAACTTTTTGTTGGATAAAAGTATTTACGTAATTTGTAATCAAGGCAAGTAAACAGAGTTAAGATGGAGCGAAGCTGCAGATCTAAATGAATGGGAGAATATTACTGAAAAGTGTGATACGTTTCCGAAGCTTTTTGTCTTACACTCATCAAGCAAGTTCCAAATGATCACAACAATTTATTACAATTGATTAAAATGATTGTAAAGTTACTTTTAAAATTGGCAGTCTCGAGTCTGTCTTGATGAATGCAACATGAGAATCTTTGGCACCATGTTTCTCTTTTTGGAAATAGTCAAGGTCTGCATAACTGTTTGAATGGTCAAATAAGTCTCAATGTTACTAGTTCCTTTATCATACCAAAGTACTGTATACATTAGCTACAGATATCAATAAAGCAATAATGCCCTAGGTCATACAGAGGAGTAAAATAAACATCAACAATTCAGATCTTCACAATTTTTATATAATGGATAGAAGCTCAGTCAAGCGATTCTACTTTCATTCCACCCTGTTGCAACTTCTACAGAATTAGCTGGTTGTTTGAATGAGAAAGATATCCTTCTACTCTTCCCATCTTACAGCAATTGCTTTAACTCACAATGTCATTGTGTACAATCATTTCAAGAGATTTGTTAATGAAAAGCTCAAATAGCTAGAGTCATCTTTAGATGTGCCAATTCATGGAAATCGGATAACCAGTTAAAATGGTTTCAACAAACTACTTCCTGTGATCTTGCTTTCCTCTAGTAGGTTGGAATTTTACCTTGCTCTTTCAAAGTGAGGGGAGTAACTGCTGGAAGTCACTAGCATCCTGCTTTAAGAACATAGAACATAGAAAAGTACAGCACAGAACAGGCCCTTTAACCTACAATGTTGTGCCAAGGATTAATCCCAATATAAAATAAAATAACAACCTCCGCACTCCTCACTTCACTGCTATCCATGTGCAGTTTGGTTAGAAAAATGTCATCGGAGCCTGAGTGCAAATGGAATATTCCCCACTTGCCTGGTTCGGGGAAGCTCTAACAATGTTCAAGAAGGTTGACACCATCCAAGACAAAATAGCCCACTTGATTGGCACTACATCCGCAAACATCCACTCCCTCCACCACTGAAAATCAGAAGCAGCAGTGTAGAACTTCATCAAAGATCCTTGGACAGCACTTTCTAAATCCATGACAACTTCCATTTAGAAGGACAAGTGCAGCAGATAAACAGGAACATGACCATCTGCATGTTCCCCTCCAAACCACTCACTGTCACTGGGTCAAAATACTGGAATTCCCTTCATATGGGTATTGTGGGTCATCCCACAAAACATGGACTGCAGCAGTTCAAGAAGACAGCTCACCACCATCTTCTCAAAGGCAGCTAAGTTGACTTTCTGGTCAATGGTAACCCTCAGGACGCTGATAGCAGGAGATTCAGTTATGATAATGCCATTGAATGTCAAGGAGCAATAGTTAGACTGCCTCTTAATGGAAATAGGCATTGCCTGTCATTTGTATAACTTGCCGCTTGTCGGCCACAGCCTGGATATTGTCCAGGTCTTGATCCATTTGGACATGGACTGCTTCAGTACATGAGGTGTCACAAATGGTGATGATCATTAGCAAACATCCCCACTTCTGACTTTATGATGGTGGGAAAACTATTGATGAAGCAGCTGAAGATGGTTAAACCTTTAACAGTCGCTGAGGAACTCCTGCAGAGATGTCCTGGAGCTGAGATAACTGACCTCCAACAATCATAACCATCTTCCTATGTGCCAGGTATGACTCCAACCAGTAAAGTGTTTTCCCCCATTTTCTATTTACTCCAGTTTCGCTAGGGCTTCTCAATGCCACATTTTGTCAAATAGAGTAAGTAATGTCATGCTCACCTCACCTCTTAAGTTCAGACTTTTTGTCTGAATATAGTAGAAGTCTTTTTTGGTACAGCAAAAAAAATCATTTTGATGATAGGACTAGAGAATCACTGATTAGATTAAAATTCTAAACGATTATATTCAAACTTTCTTTTTTACTTTCCTGTATTTGTAGACCTTAAGATAACAGATGACTGTGGGCGGCACGGTGGCACAGTGGTTCGCACTGCTGCCTCACAGCGCCAGAGACCTGGGTTCAATTCCCGCCTCAGGCGACTGACTGTGTGGAATTTGCATGTTCTCCCCATGTCTGCGTGGGTTTCCTCCGGGTGCTCCGGTTCCCTCCAACAGTCCAAAGATGTGCAGGTTAGATGGCCATGCTAAATTGCCCGTAGTGTTAGGTAAGGGATAAATGTAGGGCTTTGGCGGGTCGGTGTGGACTTGTTGGGCCGAAGGGCCTGTTTCCACACTGTAATGTAATGTAATGTAATCTAATCTAAAAAATGACTATGGAAGGGTAGACAATGATGATAAGTGGAGTGACTTCAGTGTAAGAGTAAAGCAGCTGGATAGGATTCATCATTGGGCAAGTGGCAAAGCACCAAGAACTTGTATCCTTTTTGTAGTTTAATCCCCACCATTTTAAATGTCTCTATTCAAGACAGCAACCTTAACTGACCTCCCTCTGGAATCTCATTGCTGTGTGCTTTTATGTGGAACAGGCCAGCAGTATTCTTTGTGTTATAGACCTTTATCAATTATATCCACTTGCTCATGTACAAACTGTGCCACAAGGGTATCTTCATAAATGTATGGCTCAACCACTGAATTTTTTTTCATAATATCAGAATGACCATGTTTATTAAATAACTGTATATGCTATTGATTGGTAATTACTTAAATTATTCCCCTTGACTACCTCTCCCCTTGCGTGAGGTGTGGTGGTCCTCTGTTTAAATCATCACCAGTCATCTCTCTCTAATGAGACAGCAGCCCCTATGGTGACTTAATTTAAATTATTCTATCAAAATACCAGATTCTCATAAAATAAAACAAAGACTGTGGATGCTGGAAATCTGAAACAAAACCTGTAATTTCTCTTTTTGCATGAGAAATGCAAAATTTCCCATGCTAATTCCAGGCAAAAATCTCCTTGTCACTAACAGTGTGTGTTCTACAAGGCAAACAAATAAATGCTAACAATGTATCAGCATAGAATAGCATGTGAGGATGTCTTGTCATCCAGTGGGTAGTATCTCTGCCTCTGAGCCAGAAACTCATGGTTCAACTCCCACTCAGAGAAGGTGAGTTCATGATGCAGCCACATAGGCTGAGTATTAACCTACAAATGCCTTCAGACACATGTCAATGGTAAGAGTGGGGTAAGACTTTTGGCCAGCCATGTAATTGAAAGGATTATTGGGCTGACTACTCATAGCTCCGTCTACAATGTGCATGCTGCCACAGCAACGTTGACTACATTTGGGGTAGTGGAGGGTACAGGTGTCTGAATGGCCAGAGTTGACCAGGTTGATGCCAACAATTAGGGTTTCAACCTCATCCTACTTGGGGTGGATTGAAGTACTGCCTCCTTGCTCTGCTCCATGGTGGAGATCATGGAGATTTTGTGGGTCAGATCTGCCTGAAGAGATAAACGGATTTAGCATAGTAAGACCATAAGACAGAGGAATAGAAATTAGGCCATTCAGCCCATCAGGTCTGCTCTGCCATGCAATCATGTCTGATAAATTTCTCAACCCCATTTTCCTGCTTTCTCCTCATAACCTTAATCCCCTTGATACTCAAGAACCTATCTATCTCAGTCTTAATATAATCAATGACCTGGCCTCCACAGCCATCTGTGGTAATTAATTCCATAGATTCACCACCCTCTGGTTGAAGAAATTTCACCTTAATTCTGTTTCCTTTACTCTAAGGCTATGCCCTCAGGTCCTAGTCTATCCTACCAATGGAAACGTATTCCTAACATCTAGGCTGCCCAGGCCATTCAGTATTCTGTATGTTTCAATTAGATGCCCCCTCATCCTTCTAAACGCCATCAAGCATAAACCCAGAGTTCTCAAACGTTCCTCATATGTTAAGATTTTCATTCCTGGGACCATTCTCATTGTTGTGGGGAAAAACACCAGTCTCAGAGTCAAAATCGGGATTCAATGACAGAGGTTATTGCACAATGAAATACCGGAGCTCCAGGGAGGGAAAGACACGAACAGTACAGTGGTCAGTGATGAGATTGTTGTCTTTTTAACATGGTTTGTTTATGGCAATCATTGCAGAATCATTGATAGTTTTGATACAGTCTTTGTCAGTTACAGCGCAGCCTTTGTTAATTTCCGTGTGGCAGTTTCAATGTCTGCACAGAAATTCATTGCTGTCGTAATGGATGCTAATCGCTCTTCCTGAGAAGGGTGATTACTGCAGTCCTGGCTATTAGCATTTCATATTGAGTCTGTATCAAGCTGTTAGCATTTCTATAAGAGGTGCTGGCTGGACCCAGACACTTCGGCGGGCAGTATTCGTTACTCATGTGCATTCTCTCTCCCACCCACTTTAAACTAATCAACTGGGTTGTGAGTGCATTGTGCTGGCATTCTGGTGGCCCCAGGCAGAGTCTGTATCTGCTCTGCTGTTTCGCTCCATATTGTGATCCGGCAGCCATCTTGAGTGTCAGGTTGGCCAACTGATGGCTCAGCAGCCATTTGTGTGTTCATGTGCCTAGTGTCACCCTGCCTCGTGCATTCTCCCTCTTCATCGTGAACCTCCTCTGAACACACTCCAGAACCAGCACATCCTTCCAGAGATATGAAGCCCAAAACTGTGAACAATACTCCAAATGCAGTCTAACCAGAACCTTATTGAGCTTCAGAAAAGCCTCCTGCTCTCATATTCAAGTCTTCTCAAATAAATGCCATCATAGCAGACCTGACCTCCCCTTGATGAAACCATGCTGACTTTGCCCTATTTTACCATGCATTTTTCTAAGTATTCAGAAATCTCATCCTTCACAATGGATTCCAGGATCTTACCCACAACCAAAGTGTGGCTAATCAGTCTGTAAATTTCTGTCTTTTGTCTTATTCCCTTTTTAAACAAGGTGTCACATTAGCCATTTTCCAGTCCCCTGTGACCCTCCCTGATTCTAGCGGTTCCTGAAAGATTACCACTAATGCCTCCACTATCTCTTCAGCTATCTCCCTTAAAATTCTGAGGTGTAGCCCACCTGGTCCAGGTGATTTATCCACCTTCAGGTATTATGAAGTAGAAGGCATATGCTGTACCTTTAAGAGAGAGTGAATGCTATTCGGAACTGAGAGCTTACATGAGCAGTCTCAGGGTGTACTGGAAAATTGAAAATATATAACATTTGGCTGTGAAATGGATACCTGAGTTGTTTGCTGTTTTGATAACAATTCAAATTCAACCAATCAGTTTAAATTGTGTCCCAACTGAGTTTGAATTTATTGTTTTTCCAACATTGAACCAATGAGATGATCCAATGTTAGGAATATAAAACAGACAGGCATTTTGAAAATCAGTCAGAGTAACTGCCATCGAGAAAGACCCAAGACATTGAAACCCTCACTGTCAAAGGTAACTTTTCGTATGAAACAGCTTCACAGTAAAAGAAAGAAGATGACCCAGGCAGATCTTCAGCCGGAAGAAGACAAACACTGAAGACGATAGCTGCTGTATGGTTTTGAAATTAAATTAATGTAATTTCCATAAAAGTTTCATTGGAACAGTATATTCTTATAGATTTGGTGGCAGGTAATAAACAGTTAAGACAAATTGATAATATTTTCTTTAAATAGTGGAATTTGGGAGTTCTCTGCCTCTCATATTTTAACAGATTACGAGCTTTTCTGGGTGTTTCGTTTAATTTACACAGGGGTTCACTGCCGTATCCTAACACAGACCATCCAGTTTTTCTTGCACCTTCTCCTTGGTGATGGCCACCATACTCAGCTCTGCCCCCTCCCTCTCTTGATTTTTTTTTTATAATTCATAATACCGCATTTATTGAATTTCTCCATGACAAGTTTAGTGATATCCCATACTTCTGTTAATTAACCATATCAGCAATGAAGCAAGGCACTAAATCAGACAATGACATATTAGAATAAACAGGTAAAAGCAAACATTCCAACTGATTGTTACATTTAAAATTTGCATCCTAGCTTTGGCCTTAAGTCAAATCATCTATTGGTTTACTTTTTCATTGAACCATCAATTTTAAAACTAGTTCATTTGAAGAAAGCATCAACTGAAGGATCGAGGCTTGAGACTTGCAAGCACTTGTGGCAAGGGAGTTTTTGAGCACTGTCCAGTGATGTTGATTTAATTATTTGTACCCTAATGTCTGAACAGTCAGTTGAAAGGTTCTTGGGAGACAGCAGAACCAAATTATAAAATGTGTTTTCAGCCAAGTGGTACTATATCACTTTTTTTGAAGAGAAATTTCAAAGAGCTTGAGATACAATGAATTTCTTTGAAGTGCAATGACCATTATTTGGGGACCTGCAGCATTCATTTCACGCACAGCTAGATCCCACAACCAAAGAAAAAATGACATAATGAGGATTAAGCCTGTTCTGAGTGATATTGGTTAAGGAAGAAACATTGGCCAAAATGGCTTACTGTTCATCATTAAATACTGCCAGGGATCTTTCAGATGATTTCGAACAGCTAGGTGAGTCACCAGTCAGGAAGGCAGCACTGTGTGCACATTCCTTCAGAACTGCAGGGCAGTCAGTAAAAAGCAACTTGGTGACACCACAAAACTGACATTTTCTGGGTCTATTTAGACTTAAATTCATAGAACAATGAAAAGACTTTGAAAGGAATAGTGACTAAATGTACAAAGCAGCTGAATGGCTTTGTCTATCAACAAAAACATAACAGTGTGAAAGATTAAATTTAAACTGTAAAACTCATTACATTGGATAACAGTACCACTTTTGATCCATACAGGATTTTATTCTGTTACAGCACTTTGAGAAAATAACAGTTCTACTGGATAAATACATGCAGCAAATGTGATATATATGGATTTTCAGAATGCCTTTGACAAGATGCATTTGGAAAAGATGCAGCAAAATGGAGTTTCACATAGGAAAGCCAACTGTATTAAAAACTAGTGAAGGAGAGGAAGTAATAAGTAGTTTTAAAGCGCAAATAGACAAGAATAGTTGGAAATTGATAGCAATATCCCACTGAGTTCTATTCTATAACTGCTTCTGTTCACTGTAAACCACTGACTTGGATAGGTGACTGAAGAAATTTGCAGATAACTCTAAAATCGAAGGCACAGTAAACAATTTTGAGGACTACTGGAAGATACATTAATAAAATTGTGATTTGAGAAGAAACAGTGACAAAGACATTTAATGACATTATGTATAAGTTGTAAAATGTAATGGATATGAAAGGGTTAGAATAAAAATAGAATAGAATATCCTTTATTGTCATGTGTACTCAAGTACAGAAGTACAGGAGCAGAGTAAAAGGTTTACAGTGTCACTCCATATGAGACCATTTTAGATACAAAGTACTTAGTACAGATCTTAGATACAAAATACAGAAATAAAGTTAAAAGAATCAGCATTATATTCTGCTCAGGCTCGCAAGCGACTGACCACCTGCACCCATCCCTATCCAACAACTGTCCAGAACGCTCAGGCCTCCAGCCTGATGGCTGTACCCCTCCGTGTGAGCCTCCAGACCACTGGTCAGCCTCGCTCTGCGCAAGTAATGTTGGAGACTGCAATCAATTCCATCCAATCTGAATACGTCACACAGACTTGTGTGGGTGTAAGGAAGAATATCTTAATATCTCATAGAGTGGAAACCTATGTCCATAGGTATCCTCATAGTCTTTGTAACAATGTTTTTCTAATTAATTTAACTGGTCATCTGAAAATTATCATGCAATAAACTATATCTTATTTAAGACAAAAGCCTCTTCTCATTAAGATTCTACCACTGACAACCAATAGGCCTTTAAATCCAGTCAAAGAAAGAGGAATGGTAGCAGTGTTCTCTCACCACAAATCCTGCAGTGGAAGATGTACAAGCTTGGTGATGCGAAAGAGATATTTGAAGGGTCTAATTCATGAGTCATTAAACGCAACATCTCATGGGGACAATGACTTGAAAACGATTACAGAATGTTGGTTTTACGCAGAGAGACACAGAAAATAAAAGTCAAGATGTCCATATAAAACCACATTGTATGGAACTTTGAGCTCACTAATATTTAAGGTAATAGAGACTATGTGAGCTCATGAGGCACATCGATATTATTGGAATGAGATTCTTTTCTGAAAAAAAGACTGGGATCAAATTAAATAAAATGGGAGAAAAGTTTATACAGTGTTGAATTCAACAGGATGTTGTCTATAATAAAGAAATACAAATAAATGAAATGTCAATGCATTATACTCACCAAGCCACCTACAGTTGGAATGTCTTTACCCAGCATATTTAATATATAATACATTGTATGTCACATCATAAACACTTACCAAATTGGCAAAAGTATATAAAGAGCACTTTGGGTAAATTTTCAATGGATTCCTTGGCATAGGCTAGCATTGTAAATCAACTGTTTGTTACACAAAACAAAATAACTACATTGAAATTAGTGAAAATGATAAATGGGCAGCTTCCACAGAGGGCCAGTCAAAGCAAGGCCTTCGCTTTGTGTCTGGGTGGCATGCTTGTAAATCTATCTTCATTTCACTGTAGGAAATGTTCATTTGACCCCAGGGACAAATAATCTAGTCTAATGAACTGAGTTGACTTTGGTTCAGAAAACCAAGAAATGCTACAAGGGAAACACATTTACCTTCATAAGACTGTCCAAACAAAATGAAGCAAGTTAGAATGCATTGAGAGTGTTTTCATTTTTAAAGAGTGCAAACACAAGTGGAAGACAAAATAAGATATTAAAAACAGCACTGGTTTGAATCTCATCCCTGAGGCAACCAGAACACAGTTTCTTTAAAAAGGCAATGTCGTAAGGAGTTGAGGAAAATAAGTAAACAGAGGATGTACATTGCAACTAAAGAGGACAGGCTAATTAGATTATAAATGTTTTCTTGTCTACTATTTTTCATATGATCATAAACAGACTTGTACTTAATAATAGTCACTGATCTGACAGATTTATCAAGGCATTGACACCTAATTGGAGATAAGAGAACATGAAGTTCCCACTGACTAGGCAGTATCATTAAGATTAACAAAGGAAAATCGCTCGCTTGATTTACAGAAATCAATCCAATTGCTGGAAGATTAGCACAGATGTCAGGTATGTTTTTCCAATTACCAAATTGGAGGATTATTCTATTTCTAAGTGACTAGAGATGGTAGAATGCTACACATTTGGAACCATAAGCTGAAATAATAATGGAACAGTTGGCGATTAAGTACATTGAGGCACTAAAAACCTTATTATATTAAGTGCACTCTTACGTCATGCATTATGAGACAGATTTGTGCCTGGATTGGTGGTTGAAAGAATCCAAAGTCACTTAAATGTACAGTATCTTAGGTGTGAAAGAATGCTTAAGGTTGCTCTTACCATGGAGATGGTATTGTAGAATGCATAACAACTTTGCCAATTGTGGCTAGTACTGCTTCTATTAATTGTCAGGTTTCTGTTATGTCAGGCAGACCTGATTAGAAGAATGCTAGTGATACAGCCTTGTAAATTGTTATTGCTGTAACAGCAGCCACACAGTGTGAACATATCTCTAAAGAAATGCCTTATGCGTGAATGGTCAAAAGATAGACCATATTAGAACTGTCTTCTCAGCAAAGCCATAGCAAAAAAGAGAGCTCTTTCTAATAGTAATGGAAAAACAGGAAGTCACCGGCTGCAACCTTGAAGTGAATTCAGAGTTCTTTAATGGAGAAGAGCTAAAAATGTACATTATTTATGCAACCAGTGATTATTCAAATGAAAGAGAGTTTTGTAGAAAGGTATTGGTATTTCAACATGTCTATCGATACAACTGTTGATTGCTCAATCATGACTAGCGACATGTATGGATGTGAATTCGGTGATGTACTTCGAAGTCTTGATTTGGAGGTGCCAGTGTTGGACTGGGGTGTACAAAGTTAAAAATTACACAACACCTAATGAACAACCACCTGATGAAGGAGCAGCACTCCGAAAGCTAGTGCTTCCAAATAAACCTGTTGGACTACGACCTGGTGTTGTGTGATTTTTAACTTTGTATCTTGAACTGACAGCACAGTTCAATTGAAGCTACACTGGCAAGGTGTTATAAGCATATAGGAATTGTTACAATCCCAATAGGGGCAGTTAATATTGAAGAAGAGATCCGAACAGCCAATAAATTGAAGAAGCCATGATTCAAGATTTCATATTTTCAAACTGTCATGAAGATGCTTCCTTTAGATTAGATTAGATTACTTACAGTGTGGAAACAGGCCCTTCGGCCCAACAAGTCCACACCGCCCCGCCGAAGCGTAACCCACCCATACCCCTACATCTGCATCTACATCTACATCGACCCCTTACCTAACACTACGGGCAATTTAGCATGGCCAATTCACCTGACCTGCACATCTTTGGACTGTGGGAGGAAACCGGAGCACCCGGAGGAAACCCACGCAGACACGGGGAGAACGTGCAAACTCCACACAGTTAGTCGCCTGAGGCGGGAATTGAACCCGGGTCTCCGGCGCTGCGAGGCAGCAGTGCTAACCACTGTGCCACCGTGGTACTTACAGGACTCATTAATGTACAGGACTCATTAATGTACTTACAGGATTCATTCAAAGGACTGTGTATCATTTTAAAAGGTGTCACTGAAAAGACATTGGGTTTTTTTTTAAAATAAACTTCTTTAAGCTTAAGCTTGAGCTTGATAAGTAGAATTCACATAACGGAATTTATAGGTTTGTTCTGGACATTATTTGGACCTCAATAGGGGTGTAGCATGCTGAGAGACAAGCTACCCCTTTATGCATTCTGTGAAAACTCTTTTGGAGACAGGCAGAGGCATTTGTAGCTACTTGTAGCAAGGGATAAGGTGTGAAATGCTCAAGATAGCTCTCATTTTGGCATGTGACCAGGTGTCACTAAACAATGGCTCTGGAAAATTGAAGCTGGCTCTGGAAACTTGGAAGTTACAATTCATTCAGGAAATATCAGGAAGTACTCTTTCACAGGCTTTTCAGAAAACACTTGCATTAGATTTTCATGTAGAAAGTGAGGACTGCAGATGCTGGAGATCAGAGCTGAAAATGTGTTGCTGGAAAAGCGCAGCAGGTCAGGCAGCATCCAAGGAACAGGAGAATCAACGTTTCGGGCATCATTCCTGAGGAAGGGCTGATGCCCAAAACGTCAATTCTCCTGTTCTTTGGATGCTGCCTGACCTGCTGCGCTTTTCCAGCAACACATTTTCAGCTTAGATTTTCATGTCTCATACTAATTTTTTTTCATTTACTCATGGGACGTGGGCATCGCTGGCTGGATCAGCATTTATTGCCTGTCCCTAATGGTTTGGAGAAGGTGGTGGTGAACTGCATTCTTGAACGTCATGTGCTGTATGTAGATCCATAATGCAATCAGGAAGGGAATTTCAATATCCAAGGCTATTCAGATATTTATACTGTCATATTCCAAACTGTCTAAAAAGAAATTTTGCATTTTTATTGAATAAGCTTAACTTTATAAAACAAAATACTTGTAATGAATTAGTAGTTGAAAAGGAATCTGGTGTATTTATATTCTGAAACAAATTTGTATATATAATTGGTCATATCAATAACTGTTTTTTTTTGGTATTTAAATATATATTGGGTCCAGTGGAAATAGAGAAAGTCAGCAAATTCCTCCCACTTCAATCAAATCAAAGGGTAATGGTCTAAAGCACAGCATAGTACTCATCAGGTCTGAAAGAGAAGCTTGAACAATTATACATTGTTCCTCATTAGGACAAGGAGAAAGTGAGGACTGCAGATGCTGGAGATCAGAGCTGAAAATGTGTTGCTGGAAAAGCGCAGCAGGTCAGGCAGCATCCAAGGAGCAGGGGAATCGACGTTTTGGGCATAAGCCCTTCTTCAGGAATCCTGAAGAAGGGCTCATGCCCGAAACGTCGATTCTCCTGCTCCTTGGATGCTACCTGACCTGCTGCGCTTTTCCAGCAACACATTTTCACCTCATTTGGACAAACATTGTGAACTGAAGATAGTGTGTGATTCTTCAAGCTATGGATTTGGCCCAATGATCAATCATATTATGGTTGCTAGTCAAGAAAAGCCAATAGCATTTGAGTCAAATGCAGTGATTAAGAGTCCTCTATGCACAGAAAGAAAATAAAGTGCATTAAATCATCCACAAAATCAGTAAACCTCATACATTTTTGTTGGATAGAAGTTTGAAGTTAGCAAGAAGTTTATAAAATTCTAGTAACTACTTTGGATCCAACATCTGTAATATCACCATGGCAGCATCAAGGTAGCCTGTACTTCACGGTGGCACAGTGGTTAGCACTGCTGCCTCACAGCGACAGAGACCCGGGTTCAATTCCCACCTCAGGCAACTGACTGCGTGGAGTTTGCACGTTCTCCCCTGTGTCTGCGTGGGTTTCCTCCGGGTGCTCCGGTTTCCTCCCACAGTCCAAAGATGTGCAGGTCAGGTGAATTGGCTAAATTGCTAAATTGCCCGTAGTGTTAGGAAAGGGGTAGATGTAGATGTAGATGTAGGGGTATGGGGGGGTTACGCTTCGGCGGGGCGGTGTGGACTTGTTGGGCCGAAGGGCCTGTTTCCACACTGTAAGTAATCTAATCTAATTCTCTCACAGTACAACTACAAATTGATGTTTGAAGTTCAAAGGATGGTCACAGCTGTTGCATGAAGACTAAAAAATGGGCTGGGAAGGTATAGCTTCATGGCATAAGGGTGACTGAGGACTCTAGAGTTATTCATGAGATTTATAGGCTTAAATTGAAAATGCTTTCTGGATTTTGTGGTAGGTGCCAGTATTGTAAGTGTATGTTCATAACATGTGCTTTGTTGAGTGTGTTGGCTATGAGTAAAAGCATTATTACCAGCGTTATTACCGGCAGCATGGTGGCTCAGTGGTTAGTACTGCTGCCTCACAGTGCCAGGAACCCAGTTTAATTCCAGCCTTGGGCGACTGTGTGGAGTTTGCACATTTTCCCCGTGTCTAAGTGGATTGCCTCCGAGTGCTCTGGTTTCCTCCCACAGTCCAAAGATGTGAAGGTCAGGGGAATTGGCCATGTTAAATTGCCCATAGGGTTAGGTGCATAAGGACACAGTGAAGTCTGCAGATGCTGGAGATCAGAGTCGATAGTGTGTTTCTAGATTTACTTAGAATATTTACAGTGTGGAAACAGGCCCTTTGGCCCAACAAGTCCATACTGACCCGCTGAAGCGCACCCATCCAGACCTATTCCCCTATATTTAACCCTGCACCTAACACTACGGGCAATTTAGCATGGCCAATTCACCTAACCTGCACATTTTTGGACTGTGGGAGGAAATCGGAGCACCTGGAGAAAACCCATGCAGACACGGGGAAAATGTGCAAAGTCTAGCAGCCTGTTTCCACACAGCCCACCACTGAACTTCAACTTAAACTCCAGTTTCTAGTAGTGGCCACTCCCCTTTCAATATACAGGTCACTTCTAAAACATGACCACTTTTGTCTGAAGTCTCATCTGTTTACATATAAACAGAAGGCCTCTCAATAACTCTTTCAACTCTGTACCAAACCAGTCTAATCGGAGCCTGAGTGGTTTACAAACCCTCTGAAAAAAAACAAGGACACAGTATCCTTGAGAAAAGGAACAGCTTTTAGAAAAATGACCAGTTTTGTGACAATTGGAATCATCGCATTTCATCTTTTATGCTTTTTGCAAGCTGCATGGTGAGATTTTCACTAGAAAGTAGCAAAATGTCAATTGAATCATTATTGTTAAACACCTTGCTAATGACACAAATTACCTTACTAATATTCAGATCCCAATTTGACCAAACTCAGCAATAAAAGCTAGAAGTCAGGAAAAATACACAAGGAAACAAGGGCATGTACCTGACAGATTCAGCATATTGCTTGCTCCAAAACACTTCCATATTGGACTCTGGTCAACAATATGCCCAGGCACTATCCTCTGGCTCCTGCAGAACATACTCCTCCTTTATGGACATTGGTGTCTGTCATCTGCAAACCCAGCATCGCCATCCTGGCACTTTTACTATGCAGTGGCATTGTGCTCTGGAAGGACGTAATGCACTGAAAGGCTACAGCAGGGACACTTTGCCCTGCAGAAGGATCTCCAGTTCACACAATGGACTAGGTCACATCTCAGGACTGTTCATTTGCTCTTTTAGCACTCATTCACTTAGTGCCTACTAGTTTTTAGATTAGATTCCCTATAGTGTGGAAACAGGCCCGTCGGCCCAACAAGTCCAAACCAACCCTCCGAAGAGCAATCCACCCAGACCCATTTCCCTCTGACCAATGTATCTAACACTATGGGCAATTTAGTATAGCCAATTCACCTAATCTGCACACTTTTGGACTGTGGGAGAAAACCGGAGAACCTAGAGGAAACCCAAGCAGGCACAGGAAGAATGTGCAAACTCCACACAGACAGTCACCCGAGGCTGGAATCGAACCTGGGACCCTGTGCTGTGAGGCAGCAGTGCTAACCACTGAGCCATCGTGCCGCCCATTGTTTTATCTCATAATCCCTGCCTAGCCTTCCTTGCCTTGCTGTGCCAATTATTGCAGTCACATAAACAGGTAGTTTTGCCTTTCCACTTACCAGTCTTCAGTCTAGGAGTGCGTATCTTGCTGCACAGCAGCAAACTGCATTTATCTCACACTCGCTCCAAGTGACAACAACTTATGTGGGAAACATACTGCATATGTAGCAGGCAGGCAACCATGTATTCAACTCTCAGGGGATAGTCATCAATGAACTGCATTGATGTTTCCATCAGTCAGTGGGTCCGAGCACAGTCAGCCAAGAGCAGTCTCCCATAACTGTCAAAGGCATTGACCACACAAGTGGGGGTAGGGGTGGTGGTCTTGGTCAGGAGTTCCACTGTCTCCACAGTCTAGGGAGTGGGCCACAGTCAAACCATTGCCTCTATAGTGGTAAGTCCAGGGGTTAGGGCCATTGCTGTCAGGGAGATGTACTTATTCTCTAATCAAATCCATCAACGAGCAGGGAAACTTCCAAAATGCCAGTGTTTGTATGGGTGTACTGCAGCATTTTAAAGATGTCACAGACATAAGAGATACCAGTTTTTGACCAGATATCTGTTGATTGATCAGTTGCTCTGAGAACAGCATGCACTAATAAGGGATAGAATTTGAATATAAGAGATGCCAAAGAAGTGTGGTAAGTAATTAATGTGACATGTTTAGAAATTTAAGGTGAAGCAGCTTGCTAGGCCTTGCAGTAAAAAGCCCTCCAAAACAATTGACACTAGTCGAATTTAGTCAAAAAACATAAGATTCAGCCCTGTTTCTTTTTCAAATTTATGGGAAGAACAACCAGAAAATATGACAAGGTAGCTTAGAGATAATAAGGAGACTTATAGCAATACACCATGATGTTAGTTAAATATAATGTAGACTTACTTGACACAGTGTCGATTAAATACGACATCCTTATTGGTTAAGTCCAGAAAACAAACTGAATGGAAACACAGATTCAGTACATGATGGATAATCATTAGATTGAATCTTGTCAAAGCAGCTTAATTTCCAGCACACTACCCCAGTGAGTCTGACAAGAGACTTTGCAGAAATGGGTCATTCATCTGATTGGCAGGATTCCTGCAGGGCTCAGTTCTTGGGCCTCAACCCTTTAAATTTATGTCAATGCCTAAATGAGGGGAGCGAAGGCACATTGGCTAAATTTGTAGACAACAGCAAGGTAAGTTGGAAAGTATGTTGTGAAGATGATCTGTAGATAGATATAGAAAGGCTGAGTGAGTGGGCAAAAATGTGGCAGATGGAACATGATGTGGGAAAATGCAAAGCTGTTCATTTTGGAAGGAAGAATAAAACTGCAGGATATTACTTAAATAGAGAGTGACTGCAGAATTGTGAGGTGCAGAGGGATTTAGATGTTCTGGTGCAAAGCATTAATGTACATGTACAGCAGATAATCAAGAAGGCTAATGGGATGCTTTGTAATGAGAGGAATTAAACATAAAAATAATAATGTTATGCTTTAATTATACAGGGCAATGTTTAGATAACATTTCATGTACTGTGAGCAGTTTTGAACTTTCTAATTAAGGAAGGAGGTAACTACTTCAGAGGCAGTTCAGAGGAAGTTCACTAGATTCATACTTGAATGGAGTGGGTTGCCCCATGAAGATAGGTTGAACAGAGAAGGCTTCTTTCTACTGGAATTTAGAAAAGTTAGGAGTGACTTGATTAAAGTCTAAAAGAGCCTGAATGTTCTTTACAAAGTGCACATGGTAAGGGTGTCTCATCTTCTAGATGAGAAAAAAAAGTGAGCACTGTTTTAAAATGAAAGGTTGCTCTTTGAGGACAGAGATGAGGAGAATTTTTTTTCTCTCAGATGATTGTACAACTTTGAACTCTGTGCTGCAGAAGGTGTTGGAAGCGGGGTCATTGAATATGTTTAGGACAAGTGAGGATAGATTCTTGCTCAGTAAGGATTAAAGGGAGTAAAAGGGAATGTGGAATTCAAAATGCAAACAGATCAGCCAGGACCACACCCTGGAGTACTGTGTACAGTTCTGGTCTCCAAATTTGAGGAAAGACATTCTGGCTATTGAGGGAGTGCAGCGTAGGTTCACGAGGTCAATTCCTGGAATGGCAGGATTGCCTTACACGGAAAGACTGAAGCGACTGGGCTTGTATGCCCTTGGGTTTAGAAGACTGAGAGGGGATCTGATTGAAACGTATAGGATTATGAAAGGACTGGACACTCTGCAAGAGGGAACATATTTCCGTTGATGGGGGAATGCCGAACCAGAGGACACAACTTAAAAATATGGGGTAGACCATTTAGGACAGAGATGAGGAGAAACTACTTCACCCAGAGAGTGGTGGCTGTGTGGAATGCTCTGCCCCAGAGGGCAGTGGAGGCCCAGTCTCTGGATTCATTTAAGAAAGAATTGGATAGAGCTCTTAAAGATAGTGGAGTCAAGGGGTATGGAGATAAGGCTGGAACAGGATACTGATTAGGAATGATCAGCCATGATCATATTGAATGGTGGTGCAGGCTCGAAGGGCAGAATGGCCTACTCCTGCATCTATTGTCTATTGTCTATTGTCTATTGATCTTATTGAATGGTGCTTTAGACTCCAAAGACTGAATCATCTACTTCTGCTCCTAATTCATATCTGTGTATGTGCACGCAGTAAGAATTTGCAAAGTAACTGTGTGATTAGCAACTTCAGTTGCACCATGATGGCTACAGCGTGCAGGCCCACATTAGTGGCAGCATTCACATCTTGTATCACAGATCTAGGCAAATGACAAGAGTTGGGGTGATAGCCAACATTTGATCAATCTTAACCTATCATCTTAGCACTCTTCAATAGGTTCCAGGCTCTATGACAGATGGGGTCCATGTCAGTCAGGTTTCCAAAGTTCGTCTGATGGGAAGGACCTGTTGGTTCAATTTCTGGTTTCTCTTATGCTGCTTTCCAGTGTGGAGGTAGGCCTCCTCAGATAGAAGTCAATATTAGAGTAGTACTTATAAAGCATAGCAGGTCAGGCAGTATCCGAGGAGCAGGAAAATCAACGATTTTCCTGAAGAAGAGCTTTCGCCTGAAACGTCAACTTTCCTGCTCCTCGGATGCTGCCTGACATGCTGTGCTTTTCCAGCACTACTCTAATCTTGACTCTAATCTCCAGCATCTGCAGAACCCACTTTCGCCTCCTCAGATAGGATGCACTCCCTGGATTTGTATAACTCCAGAATTTCTCATCACTATCTGAATTCACTTCACTTGAGCACTGACACTTCGGGTTTAGTCACTGAATGAAGTCATATTGTTCACCAGACTTCTGACATCAAACAATTCCTCTCTGTGAATTGTTTTCTGAGGCTGCCCTCCAGTTATCGCTTTGGCACTGGTGTTGTCACTTTATGATTATGTGAGGTTCAATGTCCCATACATCCTGTATCTGATTCTGATTCTTAATATTCTGATTTTGGAGGAATGTGCTGAATGTGAAAGTCAGTCCTGTCAAACTGGCAATTACTTAATATCTTTATTCTCTCTCAGTTCCTTTGGTTGCAATCTTCAATACCTGGTTTAGCCTTTTGTGATGTTGATTGACTTGACTATCTCTATCACACTGTGTTGTGAGCCCAAGGTGATGATCTCCAAGAAGGACTGAGTATCATCCAAAGAATTGACAGTTGAAGAATAGCCTGTGGATGAGTACGGAGTGCTGTTACAAGCATAAACCTGCCCCGGAATTTATTTGTTCTCAGGAGGCAAAACATGCAGATGGTCAAGCAGAGTATAATTGAATCATTCATACTGTACATTACCCTCTAAGTGATAGGGGTGATGGGGGCCTATAGATCATGTAAGTCCTTTCTCTCAAAGTTGAACCCTTGATCACTGAGGACCTAACATTGAACTCTGAAACAGACAAACAAATCACATAACAAATCACGCTGGTTATGGTTGAGGGCTAGGTTTAGAGTTAGATCGTGGGTGGGAATGGCCTGTGTGAGCTTGGTGAAGATATCCCTGAATTGATGAACAGACTTAGTTCCATTAGTAGTTGGGTCAAGGACTGTAAAGTTCATTTCAAGGATCTCTAATGATCATTTGGCAATCAGGGATCCCATGCTGGGTTTACTTCCCTGCTTTTGGCCAAAGGACACCCCTCATAATTGTAACTGTAAGCATTAATATCAGCAATCATTTCAGCCAGTGATGCAGCTCTCTGGTTAGGGACTTGTCTTTTCCCTCACTTAATTTTCTCCTTGATTGTGATATGCTTCCAACACTTGACACTTGAGGTTCCTCCGCCCTGATCCTCTTCCAGTACCTCAATAGCTTCCATGCTTCTTTGGATTCCCTCACCAGTTTACGCTGGGTTGATGGATGTTGAGGCTTTCAGTAATGATGCGATTGAACGAAGCTCACATTTGCTGAATCTGTTTAGGTCCTCTTTCAAAGTAGATTACAAAAGTGAAACCTACCTCGCTCTATCTATCTAGACCTGGTTCCTCCCTTGTAATTGCAAAGTGATTCTGATGAATCTTAGTTCAATTGCCATCTGGGGGAGGCATATAGACTTAATGATTCTAAGCTGACACCTTGATCCAAAGACTTTTGTGTGTAATCCTGGACTTCTTTCTAATGCTTGGATGGAATTCTGCAGTAAGGAATCTTTACTAGTAAAAATCCTGAGGCTTTCAGGTCACTATACTCAAAATCATCATCATCATCATCATCTTAAGTGAAAGTCGTCCCATTCTTGGTGCGAATGCAAACAAGCTGCCTTCTCTGAATTTCCTCCAATTTATCAATGTCCATCTTTGAAACGTGGTTAGAGATGTCTCCACCAATCGATCTACCATCCACAACAGGGGCAGATTTAAGGATTACTTTTGGTTGGAGGTTGTGACGATGCTGTCACTTTAACAATGTTATTTTGTCCCTTTTTTTCAAGAGAGGTTATAAAAACAGAGGTGCCAAAATATCTGGGCAAGACCCTAGTTTAACAAAGGCAGGGGAGTGGCCAGTTCTCCCAGTTAAGATTTTTTCTAGTTTGGTTTAGCTGTGCTTACTGTGGAGAAGGGTTCCAAGCTTCAGCAGATGGTTCCTGACTGGCTTTCTCTCTGAAAACTCTTTGGAAGTTGTTTCTTCCTGCCTGTAAGAACCTGTGACTGAATTTATTCTTTGCCAAGGGATGTGTTTATAGGATGTTGCAGGAATTGGAACAGCGGCTTGGTTAAGTTGCTCTATTGAGTCGGTTGGGTTTTCAAATAGTTAAGTTATTCTAAATTCTGTTTCAACTAAAGTATTTAAATAAACTCTGTTTTGCTTAAAGCAGAGTGGTTTGATCAGCTGCATCACTCCTGGAATATCCACATCTCATTTGTCTTTAAAGTAAGAAAAGTTAGGGTCTAGGCTACCTTCTTAAAGTATTTTGAGGGGGTCTGCCCTGGTCGATAACAGATTAGGGACTCTTGACAGGATTGATTTGATAATTCCAATTTGGGATTAGGGTTATTAGACTCAAAGGTGGTGAATGGTAGATGTCAGCATCTTTTGTTCTGGGTGTTGAACTCGGTTGGTTTAAACAGTGCTTGGAGTAGTACTGGCTCTTTCAGTAACTAAGGGTTTTCTGGGAGCGGAAGGAGTGACTTTGGGGTCTTTTGAAAAGGTGAACAAGGCAAAGCTGCTGGAACTAGCAGATAATCTGGAGTTGGAGAAGCCTTCAGCCATGAGAAAAGGAGAGATAATTACAGTGATAGCTTGGCAGTTAAATTTGCTGGAAATGCTATCAGAATTTTGGGAAATAGCTAAACTTCAATTGAAAATGAAGCAGCTTGACTTGGAGGCAAAAGAAAAAGAAATAAAATAGTTTGAATTGTGATTAAAAGGAAAGGAAAGAGAAAAAGAACAAATCGCCAAACAGAACAAAAAGAAAAGGACAGACCGCTTTAGTGTGACAAATAGAAAAGGAGAGGAAAGCTCAGCAGAAGAAAGGGAGCAAGAGAGAAAGACAGAGTGTTTGAACTTCAAAAATTGGCACTTAGACAAGAAAACCGGCTTAAAAGGATGAAGGAGTTCAAAAATTCACTTCCTGAAGTAGTGAGAACTTGTGGAAGGGTAGAGAGTTAAAATGGCAAGATGTGCAGCCGAGTTGGTTCATAAATCAAAGTTTGGCTTCCAACATCAATTTCAGTCAACGAGGAATAGAAATTAGGGAAAAGAGAAATCCTTGAGTTTTAAGAGAAAAGTTGGTCTTGATGAAGATCATGAAGATAGCTTACCACAGGAAAAAAAAGGAAACTTTAAAAAGCTCTGGTGTTTTCACTGCAATAAAGTAGGCCACATGAAATCACAGTGTTGGTTGGGTGGAAAAAGTACTGGGAAGATGGATGTAGGAAAACAGGATAAGCCAGTGAATTTTGTTGAAGTGGTAAAGGAAAGCACAGTCGAAGCTAAAAATCTGCACCAGAATGTACAAAATAGTCGGAGGTTGGTTAATGAAGAAGTGCCAGATCTTCGTAAACCATTTATTTGCGAAGGTAAGATTTACTCACATAGGCCAGGAGCAACAGATAAAGACGTTACAGTAGTAAGAGATATGGGATCATGTCAATCTTTGATGTTGAGAGATGAGGAGATATATGACTAACAAGGACTACTACCAGAAAAACTGCTAGTTCATGGAATTCATGGTAAGACAAGAAGTGTTCAATTATATAGAGTGAGGTGAGAGTGTCCAGTGAAAAGTGGTGAAATCATAGTTGGCGTACTGGAAGAATTCTTGGCTCCAAGAATACAATTTATCCTTGCTAACAACATAGCTGGGTCACAGGTAGGGAGTAGAACACAGAATATAGAACAATACAGCGCAGAACATGCCCTTCGGCCCTCAATGTTGCGCCGATCTGTGAACTATTCTCAGCTCGTCCCCCTACACTATCCAAAATCATCCATGTGCTTATCTAAGGATTGTTTAAATCTCCCTAATGTGGCTGAGTTGACTACATTAGCAGGTAGGGCATTCCACGCCCTTACCACTCTCTGAGTAAAGAACCTGCCTCTGACATCTGTCTTAAATCTATCACCCCTCAATTTGTAGTTATGTCCCCCTTGTACATGCTGATGTCATCATCCTAGGAAAAAGACTTTCACTGTCTACCCTATCTAATCCTCTGATCATCTTGTATGTCTCTATCAAATCCCCTCTTAGCCTTCTTCGTTCCAATGAGAACAGGTTCAAGTCTCTCAGCCTTTCCTCATAAGACCTTCCCTCCAGACCAGGCAACATCCTGGTAAATCTCCTCTGCACCTTTTCCAATGCTTCCACATCCTTCCCGAAATATGGGGACCAGAACTGTTCACAATATTCCAAATGTGGCCGCACCAGCATTTTGTATATTTGCAGCTTGATATTGCGGCTCTGGAACTCAATCCCTCTACAAATGAAACCTAACACACTGTATGCCTTCTTAACAGCACTATCCACCTGGGTGGCAGCTTTCAGGGATCTATGTACATAGACTCCAAGATCCCTCTGCACATCTACACTACCAAAAATCCTTCCATTGACCAAGTACTCTGCCTTCCTATTATGCTTCCCAAGTGCATCACTTCACATTTAGCTGCATTGAACTCCATTTTCCACCTCTCAGCCCAATTCCGCAGTTAATCCAAGTCCCCCTGCAACCTGTAACATTCTTCCATACTGTCCACTACTCCACCAACTTTAGTGTCGTCTGCAAATTTACTAATCCATCCAACTATGCCTAAGTCATTTATAAAAATGACAAACAGCTGTGGTCCCAAAACAGATCCTTGTGGCACACCACTAGTAACTGGACTCCAGGCTGAATATTTTCCATCAACCACCACTCGCTGCCTTCTTAAAGAACACCAGTTTCTAATCCAAACTGCTAAATCACCCTCAATTCCATGCCTCTGCATTTTCTCCAACAGCCTACCATGTGGAACCTTACCAAAGGCTTTACTGAAGTCCATGTATAACACGTCAACATCCCTAGTCTCATCTACATGCTTGGTCACCTTCTCAAAAAACTCAATGAGGTTTGTGAGACACGACCTGCCCTTGACGAAACCATGTTGACTATCTGAAATCAAATTGTTGCTTGCTAGATTATTATAAATCTTATCTCTTATAATCCTTTCCAAAACTTTTCCTACAACAGAAGTAAGGCTCACTGGTCTATAATTATCTGGTCATCTCTACTGCTCTTCTTGAACATTTGCAATCCTCCAGTCCTCTGGTACCAAACCTGTAGACAATGACGACTCAAATATCAAAGCCAAAGTCTCTGCTATCTCCTCCCTAGCTTCCCAGAGAATCCTTGGATAAATTCCATCCAGCCCAGGGGACTTGTCTACTTTCACTCCTTCTAGAATTGATAACACCTGTTCGTAACTAACCTCGATCCTTTCTAGTCTAAAATCTCGTACCTCATTCTTCTCCTCTGCAATATTCTCCTTTTCCTGAGTGAAAACCGATTATAAATGTTCACTTAGCACCTCTCCAATTTTCACAGGGTCCACACTCAACTTTCCACTTCTGTCTTTGATTGGCCCTATTCCTACCCTAACCACCCTTTTATTCCTCACATATCTATAGAAAGCTTTAGGGTTCTCCTTTATTCTATTTGCTAAAGACTGCACGTGTCCTCTTTTTGCTCTTCTTAACTCTCTCTTTAAATCCTTCTCGGCTGATCTGTGACTCTCCATCGCCTCATCTGTACCATCTTGCCTCATCAACACATAAGCTTCCTTCTTCATCATAACAAGAGATCCAATTTCTGTTGTAAACCATGGTTCCCTTACCTTGTCACTTCCTCCCTGCCTGACAGGGACATACCTATCAAGGACACGCAATATCTGTTCCTTAAACCAGCTCCACATTTCCATTGTCTGCATCCCATTCTATGCATCCTAATGCTTGCCTAATCGCATTATAATTGCCCTTTCCCCATCGATAACTCTTGAGCTGTGGCATGTACCTATCCCTTTCCATCGCTAAACTAAATGTAACTGAATTATGGTCACTCTCGCCAAAGTGCTCACCTACAACTAAATCAAACACCTGGCCTGGTTCATTACCAAGTACCAGATCCAGTGTGGCCTCCCCTCTTGTCGACCCTTCCACATACTGTGTCAGGAAACCCTCCTGCACACATTGGACAAAAACTGATCCATCCGACATACTAAAGTTATAGCATTTCCAGTCAATGCTGGGGAAGTTAAAGTCCCCCATAATGACCACCCTGTTCCTTTTACTCCTACCCATGTGGCCTCTCCTCCTGTTTCTAACCTCAGCCCACACTATCTCAGTAGGCGAGTCCTCATCAAAAGTTCTCTCAGCCACTGTTATACTATCCTTGACTAACAAAGCCACGCATCCCCCTTTTTTACTGCCTTGCCTGTTCTTAATGAAAGATCTAAACACTGGAACCTGCAACATTCATCCCTCACCCTGCTCTATCCATGTCTCTGAAATGGCCACAACATTGAAGTCCCAGGTACCTATCCATGCTGCAAGCTCACCTACTTTATTTTGGATACTTCTGGCATTGAAGTAGACACACTTCAAACCACTTCGCTGTCTGCCAGCACATTCCTGTGACCCTGAAATCCTGTCCCTGTCCTTCCTACTCTCATCCTCCTGTGCACTGCAACTACACCTCTGATTCCCATTCCCCTGCTGAGCTAGTTTAAACCCACCAAAATAGCACCAGCAAATTTCCCACCCAGAATATTAGTACCCCTCTGGTTCAAGTGAAGACCGTCCTGTTTGTACAAGTCCCACCTTCCCCAGAATGAGCTCCAATTATCCAAGTACCTGAAACCCTCCCTCCTGCACCATCCTTGCAGCCACATGTTCAGCTGATATCTCTCCCTATTCCTTGCCTCGCTATCACGTGGCACAAGTAACAAACCGGAGATATCAACTCTGTTTGTTCTAGCCCTCAGCTTCCACCCTGAAACCCTGCCTTACATCCCTATCCCTCTTTCTACCTATGTCATTGGTACCTACATGGACAGTGACTTGAGGCTGGTCACCCTCTCCCTTCAAGACCTCAAAGATATGAACCGAGGCATCACCTACTATGGTTGAAAAGCCAGTAGAAAGTCAGGCAACTGAGGTATTATAAGAAGTATATCCTGGGATTTTTGCTGTGTGGTAAGAAGGTTGCAAAGTCACCAGCTAAAACAGAAGAAATCAAAGAATATAGACAAGGAAGTTGAGGTAGAATTGCCAGAGATCATGTTTGATCGAATGGTTGAGAGAAACCAAGAACAGGAAGCAGACAAGAAATCACAAACTCGCAATTTTGCTAGCGGAGATAAAGTGTTAGTGTTACTTCCAGTGATGGTGAACCTTAAAAGCAGTGGTTACTGGACCTTATCAAGTTGAGAGGAGATTGAGTGAGGTGAACTATATAATAAGGACTCCAGACAGAAAGAAATCTCACAGAGTGTGTCATGTGAATATGCTCAAAAGGCATTTTGATGGGGAAGGAAAGCAGAAAGAGATTGCGTTACTGGTTAAAACCCAGGGTGAAGAACCAAGTTTAGAAGATTCTGAATTGGACGTTCCTCAAATTAAATTGGATAATGAGGAAGTTGTCAAAAGTTGGGATAAATTATTGAGTTACATTCTGAGAAAAATTGAACTGACCTATAAGAGTTATTGCTATCGCATGGGGAAATACGTGGGAATAAGCTGGGAAGTATTAATCTAATTATGCATGATGTAGATATAGGAAATGCTGTTCTAATTAAGCAACATGCTTATAGGCTTAACCCTCTAAACTTGGTGCAGGTTCAAAAAGAGATTGAACACATGCTCCAAGACAACATAGTCAAAGTGAGTTGTAATGACTGGAGCTCACCCATGGTAATGTGTCAAAACCTAATGGTACCAAATGGTTATGCGTAGACTATCGCAAAGTCATTGCGGTTCCAAAGTCTGATTCATATCCAATTCCACATTTCGAAGACTTTATTGAAAAGGTGGGACAACAACTTATATTTTTAAGTTAAACTTATTCTGAGGATACTGGCCTTTGTCTGAAAGAGCAAAGACAATTTTGGCTTTTTTAACACTAAATGGACTATCAATTTAAAGTCACGCCATTTGGTATGAAAAATGCACTAGCCACATTTCAAAGTGTAACCAACAAAGTCTATTCTAGATTACCCAATTGTGTGGTATATATCGACGATTTTTAGTCACATATGGAATGGCCATTTATCAGAATTTTTTCGATTGACTTTGGGAGGCAGGCTTGGTGATAAACCTGGGTAACAGTGAATTTGCCAAAGCCCCTCAAACCATGTTCCTGGGCCATGTTATCAGACATGGACAGATGGCCCCACAGAATGTGAAAACTAAGGTTATTGGGGAGTTTCCTATACCATCGAGAAAGGGAGAAGTACTATGATTCTGGGGACTGAGTGGGTTTTATTGGAAATTCATACTGGTTTCATTGGGCAGCAGACTTACAAAATGCATTTGACAGCCTGAAGGTTGTATTAACCACTGTCCCAGTATTAGAAGTCAAATGGTATGTTAGCTTCATCATGACAGGATTCCAGTAAGGAGCAGGAATTCTTGCTACAGTTCTGGGTGAAGCCACCTGATATATTGTGTGCAGTTTGGTCTTCTTATCTGAAGAAGGATCTCCTGGCTATGGTTCATAACAAAGGTTTATCAGACTAATTTTTGAGAGGCAGGATTGACATGTGAAGAGAGACTGGACCATTTAGGTTGATATTCACTGGGGTTTAGAAGAATGAGGGGGTAATCACATAGAAAACTATACAAGATAGTAGATAGCTTACACCTCGAAGGAGACTTTATCTCTAAGGGGAGATAAACTGCATTGGAGGCAGTCCAGAGAAGGTTCAGGTTAAGGTTGATCTTCGGTATGGAGGGATTGTCTTATGAAGAGAGTTTGAATAGGTTGAGCCTGGACTCATAGGAGTTTTGGAGAATGAGGGGCAACCTTATTGAAACATACAAGGTTCTTAAGGTGACATGACAGAGCAGATGCAGAGAGGTTGTTTCCCCTTGTCAAAGAATCTAGGATCAGAAGACATAAATCTCAGAGTAAGGAGTCACCCATTTAGGACAGAGATGGAATTTGTTCTCTCAGAGGGGTGTGAATCTAGAATTCTTTACTACAAGCTTAAGTATATTCAGGGTGAGACAGACAGATTTTTAATCAGTAGGGGAAATCAAAGGTAATGGGGAAAAGGCGGGAAAGTAGAGTTGAAAATGATCAAATCAGCCACAACCTCAAAAATGGTGGAACAGACTTGATGGGCTGAATAGCCTACTTCTGTTCATTTGTCTTATGGTCTTACTTAGGGATAGGTAATAAATGTTAGTCTAGCCAGTGATACACATATCCCATGAATGAATTAAAGAAAAATATTTTTTCTGGTATTGCAGCATTATTTTAGTTTTTCCAATTACAATTTATAATGGGTTATTTAAACATTGTGCAGTAGATGCACCAACCAAATGAATAGGCTCAGGTATGATGGCAGCACTTTGATAGCATCTTCTGATAGCAAAGAGAAAATTACTTTTCTGAATTTACCAATTATAGTCATACTCAGGAGACTATCATTGAGACTGCACAATCAGTTTGCCAGAGGAATTCAATAACATTATACCAAGCTCATATGAATGCTGACTTTAAAAATAAACTAAAGCAAGGTGAAAGTGGCACATATCTGACCTTCAAAGACTTGAGGTCTGGGGAATATTGTGATACAAAATATTAAGGGGAAAGGGGCCTCCAAACATATAATATGATGGATGAGAAGTGCATAGCCACTTCTGACAGTAAATACACCACTTGTTACACTGGTAAAGGACAAATAAGATATGCCCTTCCACACATACCTAAAATAAACATGAATGTATAAATAAGGAACACAATGCTTGCTTCTTGACCCTGCTACAACATTGAACTTTATCAAAGATAGCCAGTGCCAGTTCTGCCCGCCCTCAAAAAACAAATGTATATGCCATGTGAGTAAACAAATTACATAATCACTGCCCAATTGCAAGGTCTTCAACCATGACCTCTCCTTCATGATCTTGATCTCCAGGACCTCTCCAAGCATCTCCCTACTTGGCTCCAAACTTCAAGCTCCTCTTGTTTCCCTTTGAAGCTCTGATGTTATTCCTGAGGCCTGTGATCTTCTTAACCAATCTCAAGAACAGTCCTGATCTCAATAATCAATTCCCAGCTTTCATCACAGAATCTCAGAACTACCCCCTTTCTCTTTCAGACTCCCATGAAGCAACCCCATCACTTACCTGAAAACTGAAATTGTAACTTGTTCAGGCTCCAACTATCAACATCCTGATGGAGTCTGGGGTACAAAATCAGAACCTCCCATATGAGTGTGATTAGTTAGAACTGTACATCTGCCCACATTGAAGGCCAGTACTTTGGTAAAGCCCTGCTTTGGGTGATCAGCATCCCCTCTCCAAGATGCTGGTTCCACCTACTTACAGCTGCCAGTCAATTCAAATGTCGTTTTCATCAGCAGCATTACATGGGAAGCAGTGGCAGTTGGAGGAAAGACACTTTTGGAGGGCCAGAACTGTGGAGCATCCCAAGGCATAGTTTTGCAGATGGAGATCATAGGGTAAGGAGGTCCAGCATGTTATGGGGATGATCATATCCAGAGGCAGGGGTGACTGTTAGCAAAAGTCACCTCCCAATGTTGAGTCATTTCAAGCGTTTAATGATTTTAAAGAAGGAATTGTCCCTCACACCCGCTACCCAACCCCCATGCCATGAAAAGCCAGGCAGTCTGCATAGGTTGCTTGTTGCACACATTGTTTAGTGACAGGGCTGCTTGCAGCAGGGTTAATACTAGCAGTGGAGGAGTGAGCCACTTAAATAGACAATAATTGTTGACTTAACAGCCTGAATTGACAGCAGTGGGAAATGCAATTAGGGGTCTTTCTAGCCCAGGTTTAATCAGGATTGAGGTGGGAAGGATCACTAGAGAAGGAAGAAGATTCCACCCTATGAACTGTAAAGAACTAAAAGTGGATCAAAAGAAAGCATACCCAGCTGATGTCTAAAAACAAGGAACAACATTTTCTCTAGATTCTGAATTGATATCAGATAGCCCAAAAATTGACTCCGCCAAAACTTGTACAAATATTGTGAAGAACTGTTTATTTGATCTATAGTTAGTTTGAATAGTAGAGTGTAGAACCTGAAAATTAAAGTTAGTCCATCAGAATATAAAGGATTATTCCTGGGAGGAGCTAACCAGTGTTCTTCAAGTGTTCACCAGAACTGTGTCGTGTAGTCTAACTAGAGCTTCAGTGATTATTCTTAGTGGCAATAATATGTAGCTAAAATGGTAATTCTTCAGTTAAATCTGATGTTTCAGAAGAAATTATCGTGTATTTTAGACATAACTAGCTGTTATGAAATATGTTATAAACTTAAGACAGAACCAAATACATTATATGGATACACTTCCCCAATTGGTATCAATAGCTTGAAACTATAAAGAATAAGAAGGATTGATGGCAACAAATCTACTTATCAGTGTCAGCAGTGCCAGTAACCAACATTATAAGAAAAAGAAGCGTCAGTTGTTTTCTTTTAGCACATTTACAATTTCTTTTTATTTGTTTTTGAAGGTGTATGGTTAGTGTACATGTAAATAGGTCCACCTGGACACCCCATGCTGGCCTCTTACCCGCCCTCGATCTCTTCATATCCAACTGCCACCGCGACATTGACCACCTCAACCTGTCCACCCCTCTCACCCACTCCAACCTCTCACCCTCACAACACGCAGCCCTCCACTCCCTCTGCTCCAACCCCAACCTCACTATCAAACCAGCAGACAAGGCAGGCGTAGTGGTAGTTTGGTGCTAGACGCCAATTCACGGACACCTCCTCCTATTGCCCCCTTGACCATGACCCCACCTCCCACCACCAAACCATCATCTTCCAGATCATCCATAACCTAATCACCTCAGGAGATCTCCCATCCATCGCCTCCAACCTCGTAGTCCCACAACCCAGCACCGCCCGTTTCTACCTCCTGCCCAAAATCCACAAATCCGACTGCCCCGGCCAACCCATTGTCTCAGCCAGCTCTTGCCCCACCGAGCTCATCTCTGCATACCTCGACACTGTCCTGTCCCCCTTAGTCCAAGATCTCCCCACCTATGCTTGGGACACCACCCACGCCCTCCACCTCCTCCATGATTTTCGCTTCCCTGGCCCCCAATGCCTTATCTTCATGATGGACATCCAGTCCCTGTACACTTCCATCCCCCATCACGAAGGCCTCCAAGCCTTCTGCTTCTTCCTCTCCCGCCAACCCTTCCACTGACACCCTCCTTCAACTGACTGAACTGATCCTCACTCTTAACAACTTCTCTTTCCAATCCTCCCACTTCCTCCAAACCAAAGGAGTAGCCATGGGCACCTGCATGGGCCCCAGCTTTGCCTGCCTCTTCGTTGGATATGTGGAACAGTCCATCTTCCGCAGCTACACTGGCACCACCCCCCATCTTTTCCTCCACTATATCGATGATTGTATTGGCACTACCTCGTGCTCCTACGAGGAGGTTGAACAGTCCATCCACTTTACCAACACCTTCCACCCCGACCTCAAATTTACCTGGACCGTCTCAGACTTCTCCCTCCCCTTCCTAGACCTCTCCATTTCTATCTCGGGCGACCGACTCAACACAGACATTTACTACAAAGCGACCGACTCCCACAGCCACCTAGATTATACCTCCTCCCACCCTGCCCCCTGTAAAACCGTCATTCCATATTCCCAATTCCTTCGCCTCCGCCGCATCTGCTCCCAGGAGGATCAATTCCACTACCGAACAACCCAGATGGCCTCCTTCTTCAAAGACCGCAATTTCCCCTCCGGCGTGGTCGACGATACTCTCCACCACATCTCCTCCACTTCCCGCTCCTCCGCCCTTGAACCCCGTCCCTCCAATCGCCACCAGGACAGAACCCCACTAGTCCTCACCTTCCACCCCACCAACCTCCGGATACATCGTATCATCCTCCATCATTTCCACCACCTCCAAACAGACCCCACCACCAAGGATATATTCCCCTCCCCACCCCTATCAGCGTTCCAGAGAGACCACTCCCTCCGTGACTCCCTCGTCAGGTCCACACCCCCCAACAACCTAACCTCCACTCCCGGCACCTTCCCCTGCAACCGCAAGAAGTGCAAAACTTGCGCCCACACCTCCCCCCTCACCTCCCTCCAAGGCCCCAATGGATCCTTCCATATCCATTGCAAATTCACCTACACCTCCACACACATCATTTACTGTATCCGTTGCATCCGATATGGTCTCCGCTGCATTGGGGAGACAGGCCGCCTACTTGCGGAACGTTTCAGGGAACACCTCTGGGACACCCGCACCAACCAACCCAACCACCCCGTGGCTGAACACTTTAACTCCCCATCCCACTCCACCAAGGACATGCAGGTCCTTGGCCTCCTCCATCGCCAGACCCTGACCACACGATGCCTGGAGGAAGAGCGCCTCATCTTCCGCCTAGGAACCCTCCAACCACACGGGATGAATGTAGATTTCTCCAGCTTCCTCATTTACCCTCCCTCCACCTTATCTCAGTCCCAACCCCCGGATTCAGCACCGCCCTCTTGACCTGCAATCTTCTTCCCGACCTCTCCGTCCCACACCCTCTCCAGCCTATCACCCTCACCCTCACCTCCTTCCACCTATCGTATTCCCAGCGCCCCCCCCCCCAAATCCCCTCCCCCCTACCTTTTATCTCAGCCTGCCTGGCACACCAGCCTCATTCCTGAAGAAGGGCTTATGCCCGAAATGTCGATTCTCCTGCTCCTCGGACGCTGCCTGGCCTGCTGTGTTTTTCCAGCATCACATTTTTCAACTCTGGTCTCCAGCATCTGCAGTCCTCACTTTCTCCATGTAAATAGGTGATTAAAGCAAGAACATGCCGAGTGCATGATAACATTGTTAAACAAGGTTCTGGTTACAAGAACAAAAATTGCTGGAAAAGCTCAGCAGGTCTGGCAGTATCAGTGGAAAGAAAACACATTTAATGTTTCAGGACATGTGACTCTTCCTCAGAACCTGTTGGACATGCTCAATGGACTGATTTCTGTTTCTAAGTTCCTAACATTTAAACATTATTTCAGTACTATTCAGCAAAACTATCACTCACCCAACATAATCATGAGATATGTAGTCAATAAAAGCTTCTGGAATTACACTATTGTTATGATCACAGATGATAAGACTGGACAAGTCAAATACCAGAGTAAATCCTGCCTTGATAGATCACAAGCTGTAATTTTACAATTTGATTAACAGCATGGTCAATCACTGAATATAATCACATAAGGCCGCCATCATATATTTAACAAAAAATGTTAATGATGCAATGTGAAGGACAGTTCTGAGTTCTATTTGCCATTTTTAAATGCATCTCAAGTTGGCCAGCCTTGGTAAAAGTCCATTACCTAGTATTAACCCTTGTAGCCATCTGCTTTTTTGCATTCTAAGCATGAATAGAGAGCGTCATAGTCCCCCTGCAAATACAGAATGTATCTCTTCTTTTCCACATTCTTCTCCAAGACTTTTAGCATCAGACAATATCACAAATTCAATCATTTTTCTCTCATTCTCAAATCAAATTGAACTCACAATGGACTTCCAGAACCCATCCTGCAATAATGCAAAGATTAAAAAAAACGGAAAGAATTGCGGATGCTGGAAATCTGAATCAAAAACAGATTATCGAAAATTTCAGCTGTCTAAAACCAGAATTAACATTTCAAGTCCAGGGACCCTTGTTCAGAACTGCTGAGATTTTTCATATTTTCCATTTATGCTGCAATAATGCATCTTCATTTTAAAGAATGTAGGTTGGCTTTAAACAGTGCAGGATAAATTTAAGTAGCCAAAGCAAGGTATTTTGGGTCCCCTTGCCGATGCACGCAGCCAATCAACGACACAGTTAATGGTGGTTACGCACAGAAATCACAGTGATAATACAGGCAGTGTGAAGGAAGACATCATACTGCTTGTACTACATAGATTGTGGTTTATTCACAATACTTTGGAGCTAAGCAATGGCCCACTAGAGGGAAAAGCTTCTGATCCAGTTCATGAAGAGCTCCTCATCCAAATCTGTCTGAATTATATTGAAAAACCAATCTAAGTCAAATAGAAAACCTAGACAATGCTGTGGACTGATATCTGGCATTTACTGTTTCCTTTGTCTGATATTCATGGGTTCTACTGAGTTCAACACATTACAGTTCCAATATAATTACCTTGTTTCATCCTGTTTTTGACATGGTGCTGCTTCTGTTTTCTGGCATTTAAGTTTCAGTAGTAGCTACTGATTAGCCAATATCATCCATTCTACTTCCATTTAATCTTTGGCAGGTAACTTAAACAAATCATCTTTATTTACCTCTATTATCTATTAGAATTTGATTGTTTCCTTCTTTTATTTGTTGTTTTAATAGTCTAAAAAACTTGCAAAGACATTTTAATATGGATTCTTTTTCTTTTGTCTTGTGGTCACAGTAACTCAGGAAGCCTGACTGAGAAGGAACATCATCTATTATTGAACACTAAAATAGTGCCACCACTCATGCTATACAATGGCTACTCCCAGCCCAGGACACACAGTTGTAGCAACCCACACCTGGGTCTGATTGTTTTCTTTTATATGCAGAAGTGCTTTTACATACAAGTGAATACTGCACCCCTTCACCCCGCCCCCCCCCCCCCAAACCCAAGCCATCACAGCAGTTTTTAAACATCTATTAGCCACCACCAATTTCCAATTGAATAATTTATATGCAAAACTCATTAAGGGCAATGCAAACCATCAACTGGGCCTGCTTAATTTTTGTTTCTGGGCCAACTTCTCCTTTCCAAACATTTTGTTCAGGGATATCATCATACACCTCTGAGACAGGTGTGACTTGAACCTGAGTCACCTGGTCCAGAGACAGGGACACTATCAATGTGCCAAGAGAAACCTTTTGGGCCAGCTTAGCTTTTCCTTTCTAATCAATCTGTTCAGAAATGTTATTACATACCCCTTCAGCAAGTGGGACTTCAACCAACATCTCCTGGTTCATAGGTAGGGATGCTACCACTGCATCACAAGTATTCCTTAGGCTAGCTTCATTATTTTCTTAACTCAGCCTATCTTTCTAATTAGCCTCTGCAGAAATGTTAATATACACCTCTGGAGCAGATGGGACTTGAACCCAGATCTCCTGGTTCACCAGTGGAGACGCTACCACTGCAACACTGACAACCCTTTGGGCCAGGTTTCTTTTTAAAATATAAAGGGCTCAGGTGGTGAGTACCAGTTACCTTATTGGGGTTATCAACAGTTTCCTGGTCTATCCCTGTGATTAATCAACATACATGAACTGAAGACCATAGCCAAACCCTCCTGCATTTACTCCCTAACATGACCTGACTAATCATCCAACCCAGTCCAACCACCTACCTCCTGACCACCCTCCCAACCTGACCCAACTAGCCAACCTCACCTAACATGCAGCTTGACTATCCCCTGGTCCAACCTGAATACCCTGACTTGACCACCTTTCCACCAAATTATCTTTCGGAACTGATCATCTCCTGACCTAATTAACTCCTGACCCAACCCAACCATTCACTTTAGATCCAATTATTTAGATACTATTGATTTAATTCAGGTTTTGTAGTTACTGAATTGACCTAATTCAGTCAAAAGACATTTTATTTATAGACCATTCCATAAACTGCATACCTGTACAGCACAGGACGAGGAAGGTTTTTAAAGATGAAACACTGGTTCTTTTTGTATTAATCACCCTGACTAATCATCTCCAGGATACCATATAGATTTTTTTGCTTTTTCATTTTTGGAGAAGAAACAGTTGATGGAGGCATAGGAGCAGAAAGACCAGCCTTGGTAATCATAATGGATATTAGCTGGCTGTGTTGAAGCACAGCCGTCAACAGGGTATGCCTATGGAAGTTCTTAACCCGATCGTGAGGTCCATAGGCCTAACATTACTTTGCTCATCTTACAATAAAAGTGCATCAGCAGATTGTTTCACATCTGTGCAACCTCTTGTAGTTGGACCAGCTACTCACTGGGTGACATGGACCTGCTTTACTGGTGACTATGAAAATTGTATCATCATTGCCTCAGGTGTCATTACCCACATCTCTGGGTCTGCAGTTTTCAGCTGCAATAAGCAAATCATTAATACCCATTAACAAGACTCAGTAAGTACATTAACTTTCCAAAGATTTGCTTCAGTTAGAGCTTTGCAGCATGGGCTGGCTTCTCTTGTACACTGAGCACCTTTGTCTGCGTGAACGGCGGTTTCAGAATAGCAGATTTCAAGCTCACAGAGTCATAGAGTCATACAGCATTGAAACAGACCCTTCTGTCCAACCAATCCATGCTGATCATAATCCCAAATTAAGTAAGTTCCACCTGCCTGTTTCTGGCCAATATCCCTCCAAACATTTTCTATTCATGAACTTATCCAAATGTCTTTTAAATGTTGTAATTGTGCTCATATCCACCACTTCCTCAGGAAGTTCATTTCACACACGAACCCATACTCTGTATAAAAGATTTGCCCCCATGTTTTTAAGTGTCTCTCTTCACGCTTTAAAAAATGTGTCCCCTAGTCTTGAAATGGGAAAAGACAGTTCCCATTAACTCTATCCATAGCCCTCATTATTTTATAAACTTCTGTCAGGTTGCCTCTCAACCTCCTACACTCCAGTGAAAAAAGTCCCAGCCTATCCAGCCTTTCTTTGTAACTCAAACCTTTCATACCTGACAACATCCTGGTAAATCTCTTTTGAACCCCCTGTAGCTTAATAATATCCTTCCTATATCTGGGCAACCAGTATTCCAGAAGAGGTCTCACCAATGTCCTGTACAACCTCAACATGATTTTCCAATTCCTATACTCAAATGACTGAGCAATGAAGACAAGTATACCAAATGCATTTTTAACCACCCTTCCAAGTATTATGTAGTACCTGAACCTCTAGGTCTGTTCTCCAACACTATCCAAGGCCCTGCCATTAATTGTATAATACCTACACTTGTACCAAAATACAATACCTCACATTTATCCAGATTGAACTCCATGTCCAGTTTCATACTTTTTAATGTATTAAAATTTACTCAATTGACATATGTTGTGAAATTTTCCCTCAAAGATTTATGCTGGGAAGTTTTACTTAACATTACTTTTCTTTTTTTCCTTTTGCACTTACTGCCAGGAGGATGTCACACAAGTAGGCACGTCAGGTTTGCTTAACTTTAAACCGGCAAGTGAGTATTTTCATGGTGCTGACAAGGTTAGCTTTTTTCTACATTACGGTATCAGATTATACAGTCAATGATATGACAAAGACATTTGCCTTTGACCTCAGATGACCTCAGTCTGCTACCATAGCTGGAGGCAGAAGAGGAGCAACTGCATCTGCAGGGCTAAGAGGACAAAGGAGGGATCAGGAGATGCCATGTTCTCCACAGTTCTACCAGACAAGGAAAGACAATGGAGCAACAAAGACAGGAGTTTGTGAGGCACAGCAGAAATTAATCCCAAGGAAGAAGTAACTTACTAAGGGGAGGACAAGGCAACCATTGCTGACAAAGGAAGTCAGGCTCAGCATAAAAGCAAAAGAAAAAGCATACAATGTGCTGATGACAATTAATGGGAAGTCAGAGGATTGAGAAACCTTTAAAAACTAGCAGAAGACAACTGAAAAATCAGTGAAGGGGAAGAAGATGAAATATCAGAGTAAGTTACTTAGCTTAAAGGAATATAAAGGGAGATTGCAAGAGAATGTTTTAGACATATAAAAGGTAAGAGAGAGACAAGAATTGACATTGGACTGCTGAAAAATGAGGCTGGAGAAATAGTAATGGGGATCAAAGAAATGATGGAGAAACTAACTATGTACTTTGCATCAGTCCTCATGGTGAAAAATACCAGTAGTATACTAGAACTTCAAAAGAGTCAAGAGGCAGAGTTGAGTATAGTGGCCATCATTGAGGAGAAGGTGTTGGGGAAACTGAAACGTCTGAAGGTGGATAAACCATCCAGACCAGATGGATTACACCCCAATGTCCTGAAGGAGATAGATTGTGGAAGAATTGGTTGTGATGTTTCAGGAATCGCTAGAGTCAATAAGGGTCCAGAAGACTGGAAACACGCCTGTTAAAGAAGGGATGGAGGCAGAAGACAGGAACTATAAGCTAGTTAGCCTGATCTTGGTTTTCTGCTAAGATTTTAGAATCCAATATGTTACGAAGTTGTAGCTGTGTACTGTACCTTAAAGAGAGACTGGAAGCTGGCACGGACTTAAAGACGCACAGTGTGTGCTGAAAGAATTTAAAATGTAACAGTTGACTGTGAAACCAATAGTGCAGCTGAGTTGCCATGGCACACAACAGATTTGAATTTGGCCAATCAGTTTAAATTATGCCCCAAGATACCAAAATCCAATCGAATTTGAATTTAGTGTTTTGATGACATCAAATCAATGAAATTATCCGATGTTTTTGGGTATAAAACCAGGCATTTTGTACAGTTAGGTGGAGAACTGCCAAGAAAACCAACGAGTATGGACTGCGAGCCGAATAGCTCTCTGAAAGGTACCTATCCATAAGAAATGAATGCAGCAGAACACCGAAACAAAGCGAGAGACAAATCTACAGAGGTAAATCTACAAAGAAGAATTGACAAAGCTGACTGGTTTTGAAAATTGTTTTTTGTAAATCTTAATAGTTTTTTAAAATTGGACCAGTATTTTCGAATGGGAGGTAAAAGATAAGTTTAAGGGAAAGGAGTTGTAAAATAGTTCTTGGTTTTAATATTCTCTGTTGGACTTAAAGAATAAAATTGTTAATTTTTACTTTAAATAATGACCTCTGGGATAGTTCTTTGCCTCTTGAAATTTAACAGATTATGGTGTGAGGTGAGCTTTTGTGTGTGCCAGGTTTAAATTTGCAGAGGGGTTTATCCCGTGTCATAACAAATATTAAGAATGAGATTGCGGAGTATTTGGAAATGCAATGGTGAAATAGGGTTGAGTCAACACAGCTTTTTTAAGGCAATGTCATGTCTGACAAGTCTGTTAGCATCTTTGAGGAGGTAATGAGCAAGTGATATGATTTATTTGGATCTCCAGAAAGCCTTTGACAAAGTGCTACAAAGGAAGATGCTAAATAAGAGCTCATGGTGTTCAGAAGAAGGTACTGGCATTCATCAGAATTGGCTGGCAGGAAGAAGGCAGGGAGTGGAGATAAAGGGTTCGCTTTCAGAGTATCAACCAGTAATCAGTGGAGTTACGCAGGGGTCAGTTTTGGCATCATAACTATGCACATTCTACATCATCAATCTGGATAAAAAAAACTGAGGACATTATTGCTAAGTTTGCAGATGACACAAAGATAGCTGGAGAGACAGATAGTGCTGAGGTAGCAGGGAAGCTGTAGAAGTACTTGGACGGGTTAGGAAAAGTGGCAGATGATGGAATGCAATGTGGAGAATTGTGAGATTATGTACTTTGGTAGGAAGAGTAGAGATGTAGACTATCTTCTAAATGGGGAAAGGCTTCAGAAATCTGAAGCACAAAGGGACTTAAGAATTCCAGTTCAAGGTTCTCTTACAGTTAACATTCAGGTTCAGTTTGCTGTTAGCATTCATTTTGAGGTGATTAGAATACAAAAGCAGGGATGTACTGCTGAGGCTGTATAATGCTCTGGGTAGACCATATTTGGAATATTGTGAGCAGTTTTGAGACCCATATCTAAGGATGGATGGGCTGGCCTTGGAAGGGGTCAAGAGGAGATTCATAAGAATGATTTGGTAATGAAGGGCTTGCAATATAAGGAGTGGTTGAGGACTATTTGTCTCTACTTGATGAAGTTTAGAAGGATGAGGGGAGATTTCATTGAAAGTTACAGAATACTGAAAGGCCTAAATAGAATGGATGTGGAGAAGATGTTTTCACTAGTAAGAGAGACTAGGATCTGAGGGCACAGGCTCAGAGTGAAGGTACACTCCTTTATAACAGAGATGAAGAGGAATTTCTTCAGCCAGAAGGTGGAGAATCTGTAGAACCCTTTGCCACAGAAGGCTGTTGAAGCCAATGAGTGTCTTTAAGATAGAGATAGATGGGTTCTTGATTAGTAAAGGGATTGAGGGCAGGGAGAATTTGATTGAGAAATTTATCAGCCGTAGTCAAATAGTGGAACAAACTTGATGGTTCAAAAGGCCAAATTTTGCTCCAGTATCTTATGATATAAGAATATAATATCACAAGTTAAGTGAAGTATGTCCAGTGGTTTCACTTCACAACAGAGGTTGTAACAAAGCTATATCACCTCTTCCAACATTAACTATGGGGAGGTGGTGGTATAGTGACAATGTTACTTGACTAGTAATTCAGAAGCCCAGGATAATGTTCTGGGAACGTGGATTTGAATCCCAGCATGGCAGATGGTGAAATTTGCATTCAACCAAGAAAATGCTAGTCAAATTGTGACCATATAACTGTTGTTGTTGTAAATATCCTTCTGGTTGACTAATGTTCTTTAGGGAAGTAAATCTGCTTCACTAGCTTATATGTGACCCCAGACCCACAGCCATGTAACTGACTCTTAACTTTTCGCAAGCAGTTAAGGATGGGCAATAAATGGCTTAGCTTGTCTTGCCCATACCTCATGAATGAGTAAAAAAGAACTGCAGAAGAGAAATAGGTAACATGCTCATTTCTTGTAATTCAAAGCTGTATACCTCTAGGTTAATTAAGGTTGCAGCAGGTGACTGAAGCAATATCAGTGCAATTGCAGAAATGTCCTGCATCAAACAGATCATGGCTGCTCTCCTCAACAATGAAAACTACAACATCCCTTTTCAGATGGAAATAATATAACAAACAATAAAGGTCTGGCTTCACCAGCATTGCAGGCATATACCAATTGCAGGGCGTAATTGATTGCAACTACGTTGCCTTTACTGCTTCATAATAAGACCCTGGAGAATACACAAACTGAAAAGGCTTCCAATTACTGTGGCTGTGGCTGGTGTCTGACAACAGCTAGACAGTGCTAAAATGATCTGAGGATCTAGAGTCTTAAAATATGTGACTTTGGTAAGAGTTCCGATTCTGCATTGCATCTTAATGATTCTGGCTTCCTGAGGCAGAGGAGAAGTGAAATTCAAGAAATAAGCTGTACGCTTCCAAGGAAGCTTGCCAGGAATATATAACACGTCGTGGCAAAACATTTTTGAGCAATCTAAAGATAAATGCTCGAGCTGATTCACAGCAAATCTTAAGTATGTCATTTTATTTTGCATCAGGTCATATGACAACATGAGAAATAAGAACAAGAAAAGGCAAGTTGACTGCTCAAGCCTGCTCTGCTAGTCAATCAAGTCATGCCCTTAATTTCACATTCCCATCTTCCTGCCATAACCATTGTCGAACAAAATTTCTTTCTTATTCAGCCTTGAATGCATTCAGTGGCTCAATCTCTCCAGCTCTCTGGATACAAAATTCCAGAAGGTTAACAATCCTCTCAAAGAAATGCCTCATCTCCGATTTATATGGAAAACCCTTTATTTTGAAACTGTGATTCCTAGTTCTAAATTCCTCCTTGAGAGAAAACATCTTCTCAGTATCCACATCTCCTCAGGATCTTAAACAGTACATAGAAATATAGAAACCTTCTTTTGGTTCTCCCATTCAACTTCATTATGGCTGATCATCAACCTCACTGCTACTTTTTGTGCATTATTTCCATATTCCTTGATGCCATTAGCCTCAAAAATCTAATGCCAAATCTAATCCAAGATGTTTTTTAAGCATGCAGCTATATCACATTTAGAGTCCTCAATGTGTTAGGTTTTAACCTAAGATTGTTTGATTGATTTCTTATTTCCAAATTTCCAAATGTCCATGAGTTTTTAGTGAATGGACATTTATTTGCTTCATCATTAGATGTTGTTATTCAAGCTAAGAGAAACAAGGAGAGAGAGCAAGCCTTCCAGTTCTGCTGTTACAAATCCATTTTCTTCTCTTTGCTCTACTCTAAAAGGAGTTCCTGCAATGTAGCTCCTTTGTATATTCCTATGTCTAACTTCATTATATTTTTTCAATCCATGTAGTCTGCAGCTAACTCTCATATGAATCTAAATAATTGGTTTCATTCATTTTGATGCATGTTAATTTTTGTTCAGGCTGATTCTTGTTAATTGATAGTTTCATGAGATTTGGCTTAACCTGGTCAAATGATCACTGTGGCATCTTAATTCTGATTTTCCTTTTTAAAAACCATTTTAGTCCATGAAAGAACCCAGATATCAAAATTAAATAATGGAAGTGAAAATTTATGGCCTCTTTTTACTACTGAAATTAGATTAGACTAGACTGTTACAATATACTTTGGTAAAACATTTTTGGATATTTTGAGACTGTGGATGTCACCACATAAATGCAAATTTTTATTTTCTTTCTGGGGTGGGAGATGATAACTTCATATGATCCGCTCTCTGTTAAACTAATATCATCCGTTGAAACTATGAGCTCAACCATTACAGTGCTCATCTTGGAATACAAGGAAAACTCTTTGCAACTTGGACTTAGACTTACATAACTGCAAAGTGTCCACACAGAGAAAGATTTTCTGTCTTCACCTCACTCTGTCTTCCTTTAAAATGCTATTTAAAACCAATCTCTTTCACCAGATCTTTGGCCACCTTTCCTAATATCTCTTTACATGACTCAATGTACGATTGTGCTTTAATAAGACTCTTATGATTTTGGGACTTTTAAAAACATTCCTGCTACATTAAAGTTACTACATAAATGCAGGTAGGGATTATTGTGGCACAGTGGTAGTGTCCTTACCTTGAGACCAAAAGCGTGGCTTCAAGTCCAACCTGCTCCAGAGATGTCCCATAACATGTCTGAACAAATTGATTGAAAGTATTCATCAATTGCTGCTGTAAGTCATCATAGATTTGAGGTAGGTAAAGTATGTTGCTCTGATCACACGCTGATGTTGAACACCTATTTCGCTCCAGCGCAAACCCTGTTGTACGGCTAAATCCACCTCCATAGCATTGCTGAACTTCACTGCTGTCTCAGGTTATCTGCTGCCAAAATTCTCCTGCCTGTCTTTGTCACTTCAAGAACAAACACAAACGTCTGGCAGCATCTATAGAGAGACAAAGAGTTAATGCTTTGTGTCTGGCATGACTTTTCTTCAGAATTCCAGCATCTGCAGTATTTCGTCTTTGTGATGTCTAGACTTGACTTATATCAAAATGCTCCAAAGTATTCATCTTGATGTCATCCAAAGTACTGCTAACCATGTGTTAAGTAAAACCACACCTGTTTCTCTCACACCTCTGTTCTCACTGACTTGTGTTGGATCTAGGATAAGCAAGATCTTTGTTTTAAAATTTTGTTCTTTCAAGATCTTCCATGATGTTCCCCCATCTACTTTTGTAATTTCCTACCACCTAGTAATCCTGAAATATTTGCACTCCAATTCTGGACTTGCACATTTAATTGTTCGAGGGCCTGTGTATTTCGTTGCTCAGGTCCTAAACTCTAGCATACCCTTCCCATATCTCTCTGGCTCTCTCTAAAATGAAACAAAGAAATGCAGATGTTGGAGATCAGAAATAGCTGGAGAAATTCAGCAGTCTGGCATTATCTGTGAGATGAAAGCATAGTTAACATTTCAATTCCAGTGATTCAGAGTTCTGATGAAGTGCCATTGGACTCAAAATATTACCTCTACATTTTTTCTACATATGCTGCCAGACTTGCTGAATTTCTCCAGCTATTTCTGTTTTTGTCTCTGGTTCTCTACTTGTCCTTGTTAAATGTGCTCTTTAAAATCTACCTCTTCTGGTCATCTGACCAAATATTTCTTTATGGGTTTCAGTATCATATTTGGTTGTATCCCTGTGAGGTGCCTTATATTTCACTCTCTTAAAGTCACTATCTCAATCGATCTTGTTTTACATTCTTTCGTGAAATGTAAGCATTGCTATCTAGACCAGCATCTGTTGTCCATCCCTAATTGCCCTTGAAACTCTGTGGTCCAATCCTGTGATGTTTGGTACAATGAAGTGGGGCCATTTCATAGGGCAGATAGAAGGCAAGCACATAGTTGTGGATCCAGAACCTCAACGTGAGCTACAAATCTTCTCAAAACTCTTTTAGACCTGTGGATCTGGTGCCAAATGTAGGCCAGATTGGGTAAGGGCAGCAGATTTCCTTCCCTAAAGTGAACCGAATGGGTTTTAACAAAAACGAGTTACAGTTTCATGCCACCATTAGCCTTCGTTGTGATGAAGATCCATAGGATTTTTATTTTTAAATTGAATTTAAATTCCACTGGAGCTTGAGATGTGATTTGAACTCAGGTCCGCCTTCATCAACCTTAAGTACTGTGTTACGCCAGTTATATCACCACCCTGCTTGATGTTACTTATGATTTGGAGATGCCGGTGTTGGACTGGGTTGTATAAAGTTAAAAATCACACAACACCAGGTTATAGTCCAACAGGTTTAATTGGAAGCACTAGCTTTTGGAGCGATGCTCCTTCATCAGGTGATAGTGGAGGGCTCGATCCTAACAGAATTTATAGCAAAAATTTACAGTGTGATGTAACTGAAATTATACATTGAAAAATTGATTGTTAAGCCTTTCAACTGTTAGAATACAGTGATAGTTTCACTGCTTTCATGTGTAAATCACAATTTTTTTATAAATGCAACTTTTTTAAAAAACGGTTTTGTGATTTACACATGAAAGCAGTGAAACTATCACTGTTTTTTAACAGATGAAAGGCTTAACAGACAATCATTTTTTCAATGTATAATTTCAGTTACATCACCCTGTAAATTTTTGCTATAAATTCTGTTAGGATCGAGTCCTCCACAACCACCTGATGAAGGAGCGACGCTCCGAAAGCTAGTGCTTCCAAATAAACCTGTTGGACTATAACCTGGTGTCGTGTGATTTTTAACTTTGATATTACTTAGACATCAATGACTTATTCCTGAATGCCAACGTTATCTTTGGAACCCTAGGCGCTATACAAATACATGATACTGTTGTCCATTTAAGCTGACGCTTCGCTCACCAACCGCCAAGCGCGCGGCACCGCCTACACACACGTGCACTTCAAGCCCTCCCTCTTTTTGCCGTCTCGGTCTCGACCTCAGGCATCGCAAGGTCCTGTGGGCCCTTGTGGCCGCCAATCCGCTCTCGGTCTCAAGCCATCGGCGAGCCCCCCACGTGGGCTCAGGACGCGCCCCTTCGCGTCCTCTGCCAATCGGCCGTCGACCTCTTCCCACGAGCGCGCACGCTCTGCCCAATAGCATGCGGCAGTGGGCGTGGCACGGTGGCGCGTGGCGCCGGCCGGTCTGTCGCGCCGGCTGTCAGTGTTAGTTAAGCTCGGACTGCGGACAGAGAGAGAGCGCAGGCGGGCGGGGGAGATAGAGGCAGCAATCATGGCTGAGGGGGGTGAAGGAGAAGAGGAGATCCTCTTCCTTCGAACAGTAAGTGCGTCCACCGATGCAGTCGTTTTGCACCGCGTCTGCTCGGAATGTATCTCAGGCGGTGTGCCTGCGGAGGCAGAAGTGGTCTATCTGTGAATGCTTATGTTTATCTAAAATAAATGGCATAATTGGTAGAAAGGTTTAATCATTTCTGATTTTTTTTATTCTGTATGAGTGAAGTAAAGAAGTAAGCTGTGGCGCTTGCAAATAGCCTGCTGTACTCTTCAGAATTATTATTGAACTTTGCAGTGACTCAAATGCTGTACGATGCTTTGCACCCCCCAAAAAACATTCTGACTCATACCTCGCTATATATAATAACTGTCATTTGAACTGAATGTTATAAAGCCTGTGGTGGTATGACAATACACTGCTAATTATTTCCTCAAGACAAAAACAAGAGTAGAAACTGAATGATATTTAAACACTTAAACGCAGCCTTTTCTTCTGAACGGGGTTTCTTGATATTGGCTTAATTCCAATAACTTGTGTATTTTCATTTACTTATTTATACACTGAGGTTCATCATCTGATATAACAACAGGTGCTGTTTTAGTGACAAAGTGAATTTTGACTTTTGGTGAAGTGAACGCCAGTCAATTTGATTATGCATTTCTAAGACTGGCTATGTTTAAAAACTAAGCTGTCAAAATTTATTTTTTTAAGTTGTCAGCAATACCTTTTTTTAGTAGTTTATTATTAATATATATATCCTCTACAATAACTTGGAGTGTGTAATCAGCTTAGTGTTTGATAATTGTGGCTGGCTGAAATTTGTAGTGAATTTAATCATTATGGCCTCCTCTGTGCCTAATGCAGATAATTTCTGAAAATGTGAGAAGCCCATTGTCTATTGTGAAGAGAAGTTTTCAATCATTACATCAATGTTATTGTAAAATGCAAAAGGCTAACTGTAGCTACCCAAAATTTGTAGTTTCTGAACCTATACATTTTTGTGACTTGAAATTATTTCTCACTGATTTGTTTTCTATGTAAAATCACGTCACAATCAGAAATTTATATTTGATGTATTGTGTAGAGTACAAACATTTTTGCATTAACTGTTTCAAGTTGCAATGCTGAGGATGCACATTCTGTGTTATATATAGTTGGTGTAATAAATCTGCCTCTGTCTTTCTGCTGCTTTCGCTGTTCCTTACTGCTGCTGCCCTCATTCTGATGTCAGTTTTATTCTGTGATTTATGACTTGGCGCGGGCACACATTCTCACCAGGTTTATAAATGGAAATTAGATCTCTAGCCATTAGAGGACCCCACTCATTAAAAATTGATTTTCCCTCTTTTACCAAAAAAGTTCACTTTCTCCTTTTTCTTATCCTTTTTAATTTCCCCATATTAGTTGGGTATGTTTCACAGGAGAGCTACTCTCCTCCCTCAGGTGGAGTTTTCCTTTCTAAGTTGTGGCAGGATATTAAACTGCAGTGAGGAGGTGGCATCACAAATGGCCCAAATCCTTTCGTCGATTGACATTCACACACATGTAGTTCCAACAAGGGCACTTGAACAGCAATTAGGAGCAGATATCCTAGCCCGTTTTATCCAGTCCAAAAAAAAACTTCAGATGCAATTGTGGCATTCCTGCTGTTGCTCACACTGGAATCCGTTAATTTGGTGCAAATCAGTTATTGAATATGGGATTTCAGTCTACACAGCTTAATTATTTACTGGATAAATGTAATTTTAACTATTAAACAAATCATCAAGTACAATTTACCCACGTAGAAAACCTGTCTAAAATACAACACAAACCAAGGAACCTTTTATTCCTTGGATTGATATTGCCCATAATTCTTAATTATTAGAAGTTGTATCAAAACAGACGTTTTGGTTTAGAAGTAGAGTAAACTTATAGTTAAAGGTGTTTGTGTTGTTATTTGGCAGAAAGTTAGATCATAAGACATAGGAACAGAAATAGGCTGTTCAGTCCATTTGAGTCTGCTCCACTACTCAGAATATTGTTGAACTGCTGATTCTCGACTCCTTTCCTGCATTTTGCTCATAATCCTTGATTCCCTTGCTGATTAAAAATCTGTCTATCCCAGCCATGAATATGCTTAATGACCCAGTTTCTCTAGCTCTCTACCCTCTGAGAAAAGAAACGTCTCTTCATCTCTGTACTAAGTAGGTGACTCTTTACCTTGAGACTATATCCTTTGGTCCTGGACTCTTGCACAAGGAAGGGAAAAAGGTTCCTGGTGAAAATGGCAGACACTGGTTTTAAAATAAAAATCAAGATGAATATTTTCTCATTCTGCACTGAGATCATAATCACTAAGTAGGACATAGGGAATGTGAGTTTTTTAATCAACACAAAATAACAATAAATTTGGAAAACACCTCTAACTTACTTTGAAAGCTTTGTAAAGTACCAATTTCAGTTTTTTTATTATTCGAAAGCTTTCAAGATACTATATTGATAGTACTTATCAATATTTACTGTCAGCTTGGTTTGTAGACCATTCTTAGTGCTTTAAAGCTTCACTCCACAATTCAAATGCATGATCTAGGCCAGCACTTTCTTGCTTCCATACTATAGGGAATCTAATCTAATACTGCATGGTTTGATATTTCACTTCGTGAATAAGATGTTAAAAGTTTTCCCCATTCTGATTTGTAGAAATATACTCAATGTTATTTGCTTTTATATTGAAGAATTATTTGATTCACAACTGAAGCCACAAAAATAGGTTAGCAGATCATTGATTCTGTTGCTGTTTTTTACTGAGTAAGTTGGCCCATGTGACAACTGTGATACATTTCAAACCTATTTCATTGGCTGTGATTTTGTTGTGTTATCCTGAAGAGACTAAGTTATCCTTAGTCACTTTTATATGTTCACTTGTTACAGAATTGGAACCTAATGTTGGCTTCAACATTAAACACTCTGGTAAACAGCTCAGTTTTATTAATAGTTTTCTTTAGAAATCTTAAAGCACAAAGATGGATAAATCCCCAGGATCTGATCAGTCATAACATTGAGTATAAGCATTGTGATGTCTGGTTGTCGCTGTAAAAGACATTGGGGCCACTTTTGGAATATTGTATTCAATTCTGGATGCCCTTCTATAGGAAGAATGTTGTTTAAACCCAAAAGGGTGCATACAGGGTTTACATGATGTTGCTAGGACTGGAGATTTCAAACTATTGGGGGATGCTGAATAGGCTGAAGTTTCCCGCGTTCTCCCCCCCCCCCAACATCAGAGACTGAAAGGTGACCTTTTTATAGGAGTTTATAAAATCAAAATCATGAATACCCAAGGTCTTTTTCCTAGAATGGGGGAGTCCAAATCTAGAGGGCATAGGTTTAAGGTGAGAGTGGAAGGACCATGCATGAAACTGTTACCTTCAAGTCCTAAAGTCTTTAATAGGTTGGGGTGTGTGTATGGAACGAGATGCCAGAGGAAGTTGTAGAGGCAGGTACAATTACAACATCTAAAAGGCATCTGGATAGGTATAGTAATGGGAATGGTTTAGAGAGATATGGACCAAGTGCTAGCAAATGGGACTGGGTGAGATGGGATGCCTGGTTGGCATGGACGAGTTGGACTGAAGGGTCTGTTTCTGTGCTATATGACTCTGTGACTGAGTGGAAACATATGAGTGCAAACTTTGAATTTCGGGTTAACCAAGCAATCTCGGCCAACTTTATTACCATTGATTTTCTCTTTTTAAGAAGAGCAAAATAAAGTTAGACTACTTAGTATGCATTATCATCTTGTAAGATAAGCAGAACAGATGCTAGAATGATGAAAATATTTGTGAGACACCTCTGTCAACAGATTAGTATAATCTGGACCTAGGTGCTGTCGCTCAACTCCTATGTTAAATTATAGTCCCGTTTGCTTTCTCAGGTAATTGTAAAAACTTTGTGGTGTTATGTCGAGGAAGTTCTTGTTGATGTAGCTAAAATAGTTTATCTGGCCATTACTTCACTGTTTTTGCCAGATGTAACAATGTGCAAATTGACTAAAATTCTGAAGTACTTCATTAGCTCTGAATGGTTTGGCCAGCCTGAAGTTATGACGGGCAATTATAAGTTGAAGTCTTTCCTTCAGTTTTCTCATTGCGCAACTAACATTTTGTAATTAAGGCAATAATATATGAATTACATTCCCAGATCTGTCTGTTCTAAGTGGGAGTGTTACTTACTACTAATCATGCTTGGTAGTACAGGACTCGAGTATTGCTGAAAAACAAAGACATAAAGTTGAAGATTTTCATCTTAAAATCATCAGGACAGTATCACAAGACTACCAAATGCCAGAGGGACCAACAATTTATGGTGCATGAGAAGGGGATTGTCAACTGATCAACACCATCTTATGCTATGTAACTTATTGTTTTCGAGGTTTAGTATTCTTCTGATTCGTTACTGATGCGAGCAAGATTGAAAACTTCAACTTTGTCTTTTCTTTCAGTAATTATTACTAACTCAGAATATTCTGTCACATTCCATGATAATTGAATCCAAAGATTCTCTGCTGGAGAGAATTGAAATTGACTTTTTTTTGGAAAAAGATACATATGTCACTTTTAGTTAACAAAACTATATGTCAAAAATTGATAAAAGCATGGCATCCTTCAACTTTATTATTCAAATATTCAGGATATGACTCCACTTTTGGATTCTGTTCATAGGTGTTATTACACATCTCCAGAGTAGGTGGAATTTGTACCTAGGCCTCTTGACTGAAAGGTAAGGACAACACCAGCAATGTATCACAAGAGCCCCAACTCTGCTTTTGGAATCAGCTTTAATGTCTGCCATGGCAGGATTTGAACCTACATCCTGAGAACACTGGTCTGGTTTTCCAGATTACTAACCCAGTTCGTTACTGCTATGCCACTGCCTCCTCCACCAATTCTGCTTTTGGATTTTTACTGCGCTAATGAAGAAAATCTGCAAGCAATTCTACTCCGTTGCATTTATCATATTAAACATCTGAAGATTAACCTTTCCAACTCTTGGAGATTCTCAATTCAATAGTAGCTAAACTATATTCTGATCAGTGTTTGCAATGAATTCTATTAAGTGACAGTGTTAGCACCCTTCCTCTAAGGCAAGTGGTGTTCTTAACCCTAAACCACATTGGGAGTAAGACTAGTAGGTTATACTTTTTCTCTAAACATGACTTGTTTGAAATTGGTCAAACCAGTACACTATCAAGGACATATCTGTATTATGCAAAATATAGAAAAATAAAAGTACTTGGAAAGGCCAGGACTGATTCAGGATAGTCAACATGGCTTTGTACGTGGGAAATCATATCTCACAAACTTGATTGAGTTTTTTTTTTGAAGAAGTAACAGAGGATTGATGAGGGCAGAGTAGTAGATGTGATCTATATGGACTTCAGTAAGGTGTTCAACAAGGTTCCCCATGGGAGACTGATTAGCAAGGTTAGATCTCATGGAAGGAGAAAGTGAGGACTGCAGATGCTGGAGATCAGAGCTGAAAGATGTGTCGCTAGAAAAGCGCAGCAGGTCAGGCAGCATCAAAGGAGCAGGAGAATCGACATTTCGGGCATAAGCCCTTCAGGAATGAGGAGGGTGTGCCGAGCAGGCTAAGATAAAAGGTAGGGAGGAGGGACTTGAGAGGGGCGTTGGGATAGGTGGAAGGAGGTTAAGGTGCCTCTAGGAATTCCCTGGCTGTTCTGATTGGCTTGCCCGATAATAGTAGTTTTGTCCCAGTCGAACTCATGTTGCTTGTCATCTGAGTGTGTGGCTACTAAGGATAGCTGGTCATGTTGTTTTGTGGTTAGTTGAAGTTCATGGATGCGGACCATTAGCTGTCTTCCTGTTTGTCCTATGTAGTGTTTTGTGCAGTCCTTGCATGGGATTTTGTACACTACATTAGTTTTGCTTTTGCTCATGCTGGGTATCGGCTCCTTCATCCTGGTGAGTTGTTGCCTGAGAGTGGCTGTTGGTTTGTGTGCTGTTATGAGTCCTACTGGTCGCAGTAGTCTGGCTGTCAGTTCAGAAATGTTTTTGATGTATGGTAGTGTGGCTAGTCCTTTGGGTTGTGGCATGTTCTCATCCAGTTGTCTTTCCCTTAGGCATCTGTTGATGAAATTGCGGGGGTATCTGTTTTTGGCAAAAACATTGTATAGGTGTTCTTCTTCCTCTTTTTTTTTTTGCAGTTCTGGTGTGCTGCAGTGTGTTGTGGCCCTTTTGAACAGTGTCTTGATGCAACTACTTTTGTGTGTGTTGGGGTGCTTGCTTTCATAGTTTAGGACTTGGTCTGTGCGTGTGGCTTTCCTGTAAACCTTTGTGGTGAATTCTCTGTTCGGTGTTCTCTGTACCATCATGTCTAGGAATGGGAGTTGGTTGTCCTTTTCTTCCTCTCTTAGTGAATCGGATTCCTGTGAGTGTGGCGTTGATGATCCGGTGTGTGTTCTCTATTTCTGTGTTTTTAATGATTACAAATGTGTCATCTAAATATCTGACCCAGAGTTTGGGTTGAATTTGCGGTAAGACTGTTTGCTCTAACCTTTGCATTACCGCTTCTGCTATGAGTCCAGAGATGGGTGAGCCCATGGGTGTGCCGTTGATGTGTTCATATATTTGGTTGTTGAATGTGAAGTGTGTTGTGAGGCACAGGTCCAGTAGTTTGAGTATGCCATCTTTGTTGATATGTTCACCATCCTGTTGTCTGTTCTGTATGTCCAGCAGGTTGGCTATTGTTTCTCTGGCTAGGGTTTTGTCGATTTTAGAGGTGAACAGTGCCGTTACATTGAATGAGTCCATAGTTTGTTCCTTGTCAATATGTATCCTTAGTAGCCACACACTCAGATGACAAGCAACATGAATTCGACTGGGACAACACTACTATTATAGGACAAGCCAAACAGAACAGCCAGGGAATTCCTAGAGGCATGGCACTCATCCACAGATTCAATCAATAAGCACATTGACCTGGACCCAATATACCGGCCATTGCAGCGGACAGCTGGAACTGACAACCGGAAGCGGCAGATAAAAATCACTAAATGCCGGAGGAAAGATCACAGAAGCGCTTCACAGGAGGCTCCCAAGCACTGAGGATGTCACCCAGACAGGGGACAAAATGACTGCAACACAAATTCCCAGCTCGGCCAACAGAACCACAACAACGAGCACCTGAGCTACAAATCTTCTCTCAAACTTTGAGGGGAGTTACTGTTTAGCCACGGGGCGGTTGGGTTGGTTTGTGCGGGTGTCCCAGAGGTGTTCTCTGAAACGTTCCGCAAGTAGGCGGCCTGTCTTCCCAATGTATCCGCTACACCCGATGTGGCCTTCTATACATTGGGGAGACAGGCCACCTACTTGCAGAACATTTCAGAGAACATCTCTGGAACATCCGCACAAACCAACCCAACCGCCCCGTGGCTGAACACTTTTTTTTTAAACTCCCCCAAGGACATGCATGTCCTTGACCACCTCCATCGCCAGACCATGGCAACACAACGTCTGGAGGAAGAGCGCCTCATCATCTTCTGCCTAGGAACCCTCCAACCACACGGGATGAATGCAAATTTCTCTAGTTTTCTCATTTCCCCCCCCCCCCCACCAACCTTATCTCAGTCCCAACCCTCAGACTCAGCACCGCCGCCTTGACCTGCAATCTTCTTCCCGACCTCTCCGGCCTACCACCCTCACCTTAACCTCCTTCCACCTATCGTATTCCCAACGCCCCTCCCCCAAGTCCCTCCTCCCTACCTTTTTATCTTAACCTGCTTGGCACACCCTCCTCATTCCTGAAGAAGGGCTTATGCCCGCAATGTTTTTTTTATTTTTCCTGCTCCTTTGCTGCCTGACCTGCTGTGCTTTTTCAGCAACACATTTTTCAGCTTAGATCTCATGGAATACAGGGAGAACTAGCCATTTGGATACAGAACTGGCACAAGGGTAGAAGACAGAGGGTGGTGGTGGAGGGTAGTTTTTCAGAGTGGAGGCCTGTGACCAGTGGAGTGCCACAAGGATCCTCTACTTTTTGTCATTTACATAAATGATTTGGATGCGAGCATAAGAGGGATAGTTAGTAAGTTTGCAGATGACATCAAAATTGGAGGTGTAGTGGACAGTGAAGAGGGTTACCTCAGATTACAACAGGATCTGGACCAGATGGGCCAATGGGCTGAGAAGTGGCAGATGGAGTTTAATTCAGCTAAATGTGAGGTGCTGCATTTTGGGAAAGCAAATCTTAGCAGGACTTATACACTTAATGGTAAGATCCTAGGGAGTGTTGCTGAACAAAGAGACCTTGGAGTGCAGGTTCATAGCTCCTTGAAAGTGGAGTCGCAGGTAGATAGGATAGTGAAGAAGGCATTTGGTATGCTTTCCTCTATTGGTCAGAGTATTGAGTACAGGAGTTGGGAGGTCATGTTGCGGCTGTACAGGACATTGGTTAGGCCACTGTTGGAATATTGCGTGCAGTTCTGGTCTCCTTCCTATCGGAAAGATGTTGTGAAACTTGAAAGGGTTCAGAAAAGATTTACAAGGATGTTGCCAGCGTTGGAGGAACTAGCTACAGGGAGAGACTTAACAAGCTGGGGCTGTTTTCCCTTGAGCGTCAGAGGTTGAGGAGTGACCTTCTAGAGGGTTACAAAATTGAGGGGCATGGATAGGATAAGTAGGTGAAGTCTTTTCCCTGGGGTCGGGGAGTCCAGAACTAGAGGGCATAGGTTTTTAGGGTAAGAGGGGAAAGATATAAAAGAGACCTCAGGGGCAACTTTTTCACACAGGGTGGTACGTGTATGGAATGAGCTGCCAGAGGATGTGGTGGAGGCTGGTACAATTGCAACATTTTAAAAGGCATTTGGATGGGTATATGAATAGGAAGGGTTTGGAGGGATATGGGCCGGCAGGTAGGACTAAATTATCTGGTCAGCATGGATGGGTTGGACCAAAGGGTCTGTTTCCATGCTGTACATCTTTATGACTCTGAGGTGTACTTGATGAAGCATTCAAGATTTAAAGGTTTTGGTAGGATGGACACTGCAAGGTCACTTCCCTTCAGCTGGATAGTCTATTGCATAGGCACAGTCTCACAATAAGTGCTGATCATTTAGGATTGTGGTGAGATGTTTCTTCACTCAAAAAGTTGTGTATCATTGGAAGTCTCTTATTCAGGGTTGTGGATGTTCCAGTGTTGAGTATGGTTACTGGTGATTCTTTGGTTTTTCAGAAAATCAAGGGATACTGGGAGTGGGTGTGAAAGTGGAATTGAAGCCCAAGACCAGCCACAATCATACTGGATGATAGAGCAGGCTCGAGTGCATCAATGGTCCATTCCTGCTCAAAACCCTTGCATTGTTATACAATGCACTAGAAATGAAGAATCTATGTTATTTGCATGAGTTTGAAAAATAGTGTTCAAACCTGGCCTTACACACAAGTGACCATATGTTCATTAAATTAATCCCCATTGTGAGCCACTGCTGTATGTGCCTGTTTGTAAGAGTTTTGGGGAGGCCTTTAAAATTGTCTATAAAGATGCTAATAGGTATGTCTTAAAGCATTTAGTAACTGGCTACTATACACCACTGTAGCTGCTAAGTAGATCTGCATTGTTTCTTAAAATAATGTTCAGTTGCTTGAAAACCAATTAGTCTAAATCCTTTGAGTTGTATTAAGAAACAACATTCTAAAATATTGCCTGATTGCCCTGGTTTATGGAGATTTTGTTGTTTGATGGTACACAAATAAGTTTGAGCAGAAAATTAAAGAACCCAACTACAATTTTGAATTCAGTTTGCTGCTGATTGCACCAGAAGCCAACGTCTGTGCACATTATTTAAAATTTTTAAAAATGACTGTTTTGTTCATGGGATTTGGGTACCAATGGGTGGGCCAGCATTTGCTACTTTTTAACAAAGTGGTAGTGGTGATGAGCTATCTTCTTGAACAAGTACAAACCATTTTTTTTATATATAGGACACCCATAGTGCTGTTAAGGAATCATAGAATTCCTACACAGCAGAAATAGGCCATTCAGTCCATCAAGTCTGCAACGACTCTCAGCATCCTATCCAAACCACACCCTATTTCTATAACCCTGCATTTCCCATGGTAATCCACCTAACCTACATTTCCCTGGGATCTATGGGCAATTTAGCATAGCCAATTCATCTAACCTGCACATCTTTGGACTGTGGGAGGAAACTGGATGAAACTCTTGTAGATACAGGGAGACTCTGTCCATATGGAGTTTGCAATGTCACCCAAGGCTGGGAGTAGGATCTTTTTTAGGATTTTGACACAGCGACTGTGAAGGAATGATATCATTTCAAGTCATAATAAATTTCTGCACCGTATTTTGCAAATGGTACACAGTACTGCTATTGTGGTTAAGTGACAGGGAGAGTGAATGTTAAAGATAGTGGGCTGTTTTGACCTGCATGGTTTCAAGCTTCTTGAGTGTTGCAGCTACATGCATCCAAGCAATTGGAAAATAACGTGATAGATTACTGACTTGTGCTTTGTAGATGGTGGGTAGGTTTTGGGGAGTTGGCAATGAGTTACACTCCACAGAATTCCCAATCTCTGACCTGTTCTTGTTGCCACTGCAGTTATATACAGATCCAATTCAGTTTTTGGCCAATGGTAATCCCCAGGAATTTTTAAAAAAATAAACCTCCGTATGTTTCATATAGAATACTTTGCAAAATGGTTATTACAGTCATAAAGATGAGTAATATAAACCTTGGTTTTATGGTTTACATCTGTTACTTTTTTAAGGTTAACTGGCATGTACAATTCTATGGAGATCAATAGCCTTAAAGAACCAAACATCCCAAAACCCCACAAAGGAGAAAAAAAAGTGGACACTATATTTCAAAAATCAAAATCAAGAAAAGTCAAGCCTGAATTAACAGGAAAATTGCATTCAGTAAAACAGATTGGTTACATGTTGAGTAACTGATACAACAGACATAATATCTCTGATTTCCTGAAATAGTCCCTTCAGCATAAATGGTATTGATCTGAACCAGAGGTTCCTTCAAAATGTGATCACACCCAGATTATGTTTGTTCCTTTAAAGATACTGGAAATGGACATCAATCCCATTGGAAAGCACCTTTTCTCCACCTGAAACCCAACATTACAATTTCCATTGAAAGGCACACATTTTCAGATACTTGACACAGCAAGGTTGAAATATTTGCATCCATCTGCAGCCAAAAATGCTGAATGAATGCCCCACCTGCTACCCCAGCATCATAGTTGCCTGTTCTCAGCTGAGTGCAGCTGCAAAAATGCTCAAACTTGACAGCATCCAGGATGAAGCAGCCTGCTTGGTTTGGCACCCCATCCACTCCCTTCAGCAATAACTTCCTGCATTCTGCACATTGGCAACCCTGTGTATCATATGCAATTTATCAAACAACCTTTGACAAACCTCTGCCACTTAGAAGGATATGTATTGTAAACACCTGGCACACGTCATCACCTGCCGGTTCTCCTCCAAGTTATTCTGATATGCAACTAATTGCTGATCCTTCACTGCTAATCTCAACACTCTTTCTCACAAATATTACTGTGGATGTACCTACAGATGAGGCTTGCAAGGTTCCAGGTTTTTTTTTGGTCTTTTCTAGTATTGTCGCCACTTTTTCTTCTTTTTCACTGTTTCAATCTGACCACTGACTGAAATTTGGGAGAAACCACAAAGCTGCATGGTTAAATAACTTCATTTCCCTAGCAACCTAAGGCCACAAGCTGATTTCCCTGAAGTCTGATGTCACAACTAAGAACCTAATGGTAACGATTTTGCCTCTCCCCTTCCCAGACCTGTAAGTTTGGGTTATGTTTTAATTGGTGATTGTCTGTTTGAAAATAGGTCTTGAAATCAAGACTAGTGCAGGTGACCGCTTGCACTCTTTCCAAGTAAGGCTGTTTTTATTCACATAAAGTTCTTATCTAAAGTATTCAGTCATGTCAACATAAGTTATTCAATAATGTTTACATTTTTTTTAGGTTAGATTCCCTACAGTGTGGGAGCAGACCATTTGGCCCAACAAGTCCACACCAACCCTCTGAAGAGTAACCCACCTAGACCTATTTCCCTCTGACTATTGCACCTAACACTTTAGGCGATTTAGCATGGCTAATTCACCTGACCTGCACATCTTTGGACTATGGGAGGAAACTTGAGCACTGGGAGAATGTGCAAACTCCACACAGTGACCCGAGGTGGGAATCCAAACCGAGTCCCGAGCAGTGCTAGCCACTCAACCACCATGCTACCCCATTTATAGATTTTAATCCAAAACATTTTGTTTACATATTTCATTGCTATACACACACTATCTCAACTGACAATGTCCAAACAATTTTTTGACATTTGTGATATGTATAATCATCTGAACAAATTAAACAGCAAATAAAATAGTTGAATTTATGATGTAGCTAAGATGGTAATCAAACATATGGAGAGCTGAGGAAAAGGAATGAGATATGTACTCTTCAATATATGCACAGCCACTCTTGAGTTTTTGTACTTTATTCATTAATGATTTTAAAGCATTGAAATTCCGAATTTGTTGTAAATAAGCTTGCAGTATTAAGTTTTGTTTGCACTTGCATTTACTGCCTGTGTATTGTCAGCTTTGAAAATTTGTAAACATCTGACTTTCTGATAGAAAATAGACTTAAGTCTTAGTCTAAGTCCAAAAATGTACAGGTTAGGTGGATTGGCAGAGTTAAAATGCCCATGGTGTCCAGGAATGTGTAGATTAGGTGGATTAGTCAGGGAAATGCAGGGTTACAGGGGTAGGGTAAGGAGTTCTGGATGTAAGTTTGTTTGCTGAGCTGGAAGGTTCATTTCCAGATGTTTTGTCACCCTACTAGGTAACATCTTCAGTGGGCCTCCAGGTGAAGCACTGTTGATAATTCCTGCTTTCTAGTTATGTTTTGGGTTGGTGATGCCATTTCCTATGGTGATGTCATCGAGTTAGACCCTATCTACCACCCCCTGAGGGGGAAAAAACAACAGGAAATTACATCACCAACTCAAAGAAACCCAAACATAGAAAGCAGGAATTATCAGCTGTGCTTCACCTGGAGGCCCACTAAAGATGTTACCTGGTATTGTGATGAAATGCCTAGAAATGAATCTTCCAGCTCAGCAAACAAACTTACATCCAGAACCTCAACCTGAGCTGCAAATCTTCTCAAACCTTGATAGGGTAAGGGGGTTAGATCTAGGTGAGATGATCTATGGAAGGTTGGTGTGGACTTGATGGGCCAAATGGCCTGTTTCCAAAATGTAGGAATTCTGATTCCATAATTTGATGAAACAGAGCTGTTCATTTTTTTTTTCTTTGGTATGAAATTCTTATTGCAGTTTCCTGTCAAATTGCTTGCTTAAACTGAAGAAAAGTTTAATTGGAGGTGCTTCATCATGAAAGATGATCAAATCTTTAGATAATTCAAAAGATTTAAATTAGCATGCTTGTAGGATTAACATGGAGTAAATAAAGGCAGTGGATTCACAAAATTGAATAATCAAATGCTTGCTGGACCACCATGCAAAGAAGAATTGGGAACAACTAACCATAGCCTGATTAGAAGTAAATTCAGAATAATGAGAAAATAAAACACAGAACTGCAGATGCACAAAATCTAAAACAAATTGCTGGAGAAACACAACAGGTCCAGCAGCCCCTGAGGAAAGATAAGAGTCCAGTGACTCTTCAGTGGCCTGAATAACTCAATGAGATTTGTAGCATTTCTAAAATAATATTGCAGACAGTACATAACTGAGCTGAAGCTGTGCACTAATTATTCAGTTTTGCCTCTAGTTATAAGGTTTTGCTGAACAGAAAAGGCCAGGTTCAAAGCTAATTATTTAATTCAGTAACTTTTCTCTTTCAAGAAAATAAATTTACTCCAAATTACAAGACTGCAATCTCCATTAGCAAGGCTTGGGATCAGTTGGGAATATCTTTTGAAAATTGTTATTTTGGACATGTCCAAAATCTTATAGCTTTTTAATATTTAAACATGATCACCTTATCTATGGGGGATGTGTGCATGCACGTGTGCATATCATTGTGGAGTGCAGTTAATGTTCCCCTACCGGCACCCCCAATGAAAATAGGTCGAGAACAAAGTGAGGTTTTATATGAAGTGAAACAGCTTGGCTGCGATTATATATAGAACTCAGTTAATTGAGGAGAGACAAACCATAGGCCTGTTTCATTTCCAACTGTGTAATTTTAGTTTTGATATGTTTTTAGGTAAATATTTCTAAGAACAATTAATTTATTTATCACCTCTTTAATGTAGAGAAGCATCCAATTTACTTAATTCTAAATATTGTAAATTTACAATATTTTCACCTTCACACATTGAAGATGGCAATGGAGGAATAACTTATAAGTTTGCCAGTGTCACCAAAATTGTTGGTGTAGTGGACAATGGGCTGAGGAATGGTAGATAGAGTTTAATTCAGATAAATATGTGGTGTTGTATTTTGGTAAGGCAAATCAGGGCAGGACTTAATGGTATGATCCTGGGAACAGTTGCACCTTTTTGTGTGCAGGTTCATAATTCCTTGAAGGTGGAGTCTCAGGTAGACCAGAATGTGAAGGTGGTGTTTGGTAAACTTGTCTTTACTGGTCAATGTATTGAGTATAGGAGAAAGTGAGGACTGCAGATGCTGGAGATCAGAGTCGAGAGTGTGGTGCTGGAAAAGCAAAACCGATCAGGCAGCATCCGAGGAGCAGGAGAATCGACATCAGAAGCTGAGGGGTGACCTTTTATAGAAGTTTATAAAATCATGAGGGACGTGGGTAGGGTGAATAGCCAAGGTCTTTTTCTGAGGGCAGCGTAGTCCATAGGTTTATGGTGAGAGGGAAAGGATGTAAGAGGGGCCAAAGGGGTAACTTTTTCACCAGAGAGTAGTTCATGTATGGAATGAGTTGATGACAGTATAATTAGACACTTAAAGGTGTCTGGCTGGGTACATGCAAAGGGCTTAGAGGAATATGGGCCAAATGCTGGCAGTTGGGACTAGATTTAATTTAGGATATCTGGTTGTTGCGGATGAGTTGGACCAAAGGGTCTGTTTCCATGCTGTACAACTCTGAGGTCCTTTGGTGAGAATCTAAATTGCAGAAATGCTTAATGAGACACATGGTCACAACTGATTAGCTGCATCCCCTTTCAGTCAGAACTGTTTCAGTCGTCTATGGAGATGTGACAATTAACACTTGTTATATTGCCTGTCTATACAGCGTTTTGTTTTTGCATTGATCAGTAAATAAATTAGTGATTACATGCTGACTAGCAATCAAAATGCTTTTGAAAATTTGAACAAGTATGGAAGCTTTTGTGATTAGAGAAAAACAGTTGCATGATGTGTTGCAACCTTAATTTAGCCTTTTTGCTGAGAACTGGCAAAACTGACTGAGTTTGTTTCCAAAGAGAATCCAGCTTGGCATAGTAAATAAGGTCATCTTAATTGGGACATGCTGTACAATATTGCAAGTGTTCTTCCTCAACCAGGATACTTTTTAATAAACAGCCTAACGTTTTTTTTTAATCAATGCTGGGGTACAGATATAACTATAAAACAAGGAAAAAAAAGTTACACATATGCCAATGTCTAAATTGCAACAAAAGTTCTGTAATTTTTAAGTTTTTAAAAATCTCACAACACCAGGTTATAGTCCAACAGGTTTATTTTGAAGCACTGGCTTTCAGAGCACTGCTCCTTCAGACAACCACCTGATGATGAAGGAGCAGTGCTTCCAAGTAAACCTGTTGGACTATAACTTGGTGTTGTGATTCTTAACTTTGTCCACCCCAGTCTAACCCCGGCATCTCCATATGACTGTAATTTTAAGTTAGCGATCTTGGATTGTCGAATAACCACTATTATTACAATAACACTTTTGGAAGCTATTGACACAATTACAAAATGTTAATTATAATTGCGAAGGAGCTTAAGGTTTTCTTTTCATCAGATACCTGCAACTTCTCTCAATTATTTACATTAAATTTGTAGTTTGACTTGCATTGGAATGTGCAAATTGGCTGTGTGATATTTATGAAGATTAATTGAATTATATTGTTATAAATAGTTTTGTATTTTTTTGTGACAGATGTTTGGGAAAGATTCTGAATGAAATAGCGATTGCATTGATTATAATTTACAAAATTACTGTTTCTAGAAAGTTGCAGTTTTCTAATATGCTGGGAAACGTAACATCATTATATGAAGAGAGAGGGAAACAGAATGCAGGAAACATGAGTGAAGACTGATGCAAAGTATCTATTCAGTTCCTGCAACATTTCTTTTATTTCTCATTACTACTCCAGCCTCGTGGTCCAGTGTTCACTCTTGCCTCTCTTTCTTGCCTTCTTTATATATCTGTTGCACTTCCTTTTATATTACCTAGCTTATCTTCCATATTTCGTCTTTCCCCATTTTACTGCTTTTTTGTTAGTTATCCTCTTTTTTTAAGGTGTCCCAATTCTCTACCAACTTCACCACATTGTATGCTTTTTCTTTTGCTTTTATGCTGTCTCTGACTTCCCTTGTCTGCCATGGTTGTCTTGTCCTACCCTTAGTATGTTTCTTCTTCCTTGGGATGAATTTCTGCTGTGCCTCCCAAATTAACCCCAGAAACCTCTGCCATGGCTGCTCCACCGTCTCCACTGCTAGGCTCCCCTTCGTTAACTCTGGCCAGCTCCTCCCTCTTTGTAGTTACCTTTTTCTCAATTGTAATACCATTAAATTTGATTCCAGTTTCTCCCTCTCAAACTGTACAGTGTATTCTGTCATATTGTGGTCACTGCCCCTTATGGCTTCCTTCACCTTAAGCTCCCTAATCATGTCTGACTCGTTACACATCACCAAAACTGGTATTGCCTATTCCCTAGTGGACTCTACCACAAGCTGCTTCTGCTGCAAAAAAAAACCATCTCATATTCCACAAATTCCTTTCCTTTGGATCCACTACCAATCTGATTTTCCCAGTCGACCTGCGTATTGAAGTTCCCCCTTGACTATTTTATTAGTGCCTTTGTTACATGCCTTTTTCTATCTCCTAATCTATTTTCTGCCCACATCCTGATTACTGTTAGGAGACCTGTACAGAGCTCCCATCAGGGTTTGTTTTTCTTTGCTGTTCCTTACTTCTACTGAACCAGCTTCTGTACCTTCCAGCCCTATATTGCACTTGCTATCCACTTAATTTCATTTCTTATTAATAAGGTAACCCTGCCCCCCCCTCTGTCTATCTGGTTGACCTTTTCAAAAAGACACATCCATTGCATTTTTGGAAGTAGCCAGTTGCATAAAGGCTTTGTGTGTCACTTTGGTGACCCATTCCTTTAGGTGTCAGGTCCTCTGCAGATGTTGGCATAGTTCTGACATGGTATCTTGGACATCCTCATTTGGAGGAAATGGCATATAGGACACCAGAAATTGGTTTTCTGCACAAGCGAGATGACCTTTTAGCTGTCACTTTTTTTATCTGAAGGCTCCTCTCCGGCCCCTACAGCTTAAAGATGGTTCTGGGTTTGTTTTTAGCACATCGTCCTCCTCCGTTTTCCCTTGTGCTGTTGCACAGCAGCAACAGGGTCACTAACACCTTGCTATGGCTAAATCGTGCTTCTTATGAGCTTATAGAAAGGTATTAGAACCAGAAGAGTAACATGATCAGACAGTGTTTGCATCACTTAGAAATGACAGTTTTATCATATTCCTCCATAGATGGAAGATTAGGGCAAGGAGTGAGGTTGGGAGAGTAATGCCTTCGTATGAACCTCTGACATTGAAATCTTCTTCATCTGAATAGAGCACAAGCCATATCTCAAACTCAGGACATTAAGTGCTGTGTGATCACTGCTACCTTGCACCCTGACCACCACCCCAACCCCCCCCCCCCCCCCCCCCCCCCCCAAACAACATCACAGAAAATCAACAACGTGTACAACTTGTTGATGAGTACTTCTTTTCAAGGCGAAAGGAAATCAGCTCTGTCCTTGTACAGCCTGAGAGATCTTGGATTGTCTATGTGAATTGTGACCGGAAGGTGATACTTTTAAGGTGATTACTTTTTTTAATTTCAAAAGTATACTTTATTCATAAAATTATTTGGATCTCTATACAATCTGTTATGCCATTCTTGTGCACACATTACATTGCTTTACATACAGAAATTTAAATTTATTTTTCCTATATACAAGTCTGTACATTTACTATCCCAGCTCTTCTGCTGAGGTGTCAGCGGAGCCCAGATGACTGGGTGGGCCCCCTGTTCTTCTTGGGCAGGCAGATTTTACAAGGTCTTTCCCCACTGTGCCCTGGCAGCAGCTGCTCCAGCTTCAGCGCATCCCTCAACACATCATCCTGGATCTTGGAATGTGCCAGTCTGCAACACTCCAGTCAGTGTCAACTCCTTCAGCTGGTAGATCAACAGGTTTCAGGCCGCCCAAAAAGCATCCTTCACCGAGTTGATGATCCTCCAGGTACAGTTGATGTTCGTCTCGGTGTGCATCCTGGGGAACAGCCGGTAGAGCACAGAGTCCCGCATCACGGTGCTGCTCGGGACGAACCTCGACAAACACCACTGCATTCCTCTCCAGACTTATTCTGCATAGGCACGTTCCAGAAGGAGGTGTGTGACAGTCTCATTTCCCCCTCCCGCAGCCGCTTTGAGGGCAGTGTGCGGTGCGGCAGAGAGTCCGGGCGTACATAAAGGATCTCGCAGGCAGCCATGTCTCCCCACTAGCCAAGCCATGTCTTGGTGCTTGTTGGAGAGTTCTGGCGATGAGGCGTTCTGCCAAATGACTTTGACAGTCTGCTCAGGGAACTGCTCGAGAGGATCCGCCCTCTCCTTTTCCCGCAGGGTCTCAAGGACACTACATGCTGACCACTTCCTGATGGACTTGTGGTCAAAGGTGTTTGTCTTCATAAACTTCTCCACGAAGGACAGGTGATATGGAACAGTCCAACTACTTGGAGCATTCCGCGGTAGCGAGTCCAGGCCCATCCTTCGCAACACCGGGGACAGGTAGACAGGTGTTTGCGTACCAGGGATCCACGCACCACTTGATGCAGCCACACACAAAGGTGGCCATCAGGGTGAGGGTGGCATTGGGTATGTTTTTTTTTCCCCATTGCCCAGATCTTTATACATAGAGTCCCTTCGGACCCGGTCCATCTTTGCTCTCCATATAAATTGGAAAATGGCCAGGGTGACTGCAGCGGTACAGGTTCTGAGAATAGGCCAGACCTGTGCCACGCATCACAGCAATGACAGTGCCTCACACCCGATGACCAGGTTTTTTCCCGTGATGGAGAGCAACTGTAGCTTCTATCTGCCCAGTTTCTGCCTCACTTTGCTGATACGCTCCTCCCAAGACTTGGGCGCAAGCCCCAGGCCCCCATACCAAATACCCAGCACCTTCAGGTGGTCGGTCCTGACGGTGAAGGAGATGGAGGATTGGTCGGCCCAGTTCTCAAAGAGCATGGCCTCAGTTTACCTTGGCCCCCAAGGCCTGTTCGAACTGGTCACATATGCACATGAGTCTGTGCACGGACAGCGGATCCGAGCAGAAAACGGCAACGTCATCTATATACAGGGAGGTCTTAACTTGTAGGCCCTCGCTGCCAGGAATAGTCACCCTTCTCAGGCTTGCATCCTTCCTGATGGACTTGGCAAATGGCTCTATGCAGCACACAAACAATGCAGGAGAGAGAGGGCAGCCCTGCCTGACTCCAGATCTGACTGGGAAGCTATCTGATTCCCACCCATTGATGGAGACTGCACTGACAATGTTAGTGTAGAGCAATCTGATGCAATTGCAGATTCCCTTCCCAAAGCCCATTTTAGAGAGAACATCTCTCATATACAAGTGTGTGATATCCTGTCAAAGGCTTTCTCCTGGTCTAAGCTGATGATGCAGGTGTCCAACCCTCTGTCCTGCACATAGGAGATCGTATCCCTGAGGAGTGCGAGACTCTGAGCAATCTTCCTGCCTGGTACTGCACAGGTTTGGTCAGGGTGAATCACCGACCCCAGAGCAGACCTGACCTGGTTGACGATAACCTTTGACAAAATTTTGTAATCCGCATTCAATAGTGAGATTGGTCTCCAATTTCTGATTTCCACCCTCTTTCCCCCTTCCGCTTGTAGATGAGGGTGATGATGCCTTTCCTCATGGATTCACTCATGATACCTGCCAGAAGCGTACTGCCATACACCTCCAGCAGGTCCTGGCCAATCAAGTCCCACAGAGCAGAATAGAGCTCGCTTCCGGGAGTTTTATTCTTTTCGAAGGACTCTAGGGCCTTGGTCAGCTCATCCAGAGATAGCGGCTGGTCCAGCCTCTCCCGTGTTCTGTCGTCTAAGACGTCCGTGATAGAGGACATGAACGACTGGGAGGCCGCGCTGTCTGTTGGCTTTGCATCTTACAGACTGGCATGGAAGGATTCGTTGATCCTCCATGACATTCGCCTGAGATGACGTTATCGAGCCACCATCTTCCTTCAAGCTGCTGAGCACGGAGCTCTTTTTGTGCACCTTCTGGAAGAAATGTGAGCATGTCTCATCCTGCTCTGCGGAGCAGACCCTGGACCGGAAGATTATCTTGGAGACCTCCGAGGCAAAGAGCAAGGCTTGCTGGCCCTTTACCTCCTCTGATGTCCTCCGTGACATCGACCCCCCCCCCCCCCCCCGCAGCAGGAGCAGGTTCTGCATTGTTTCCTGGAGCTGGCTCAGTTTTCCCCGCCTCTCGAACACCTTTTGAGGATGAAGAACCTCTTGATCCCTTTTACTGTTTCCCTCCAGTCCACTGGGGACTTAGAGGGGTTTCACGGTTCTCCAACCGCGTAGTCCCTCTTGAGCCCCTCAATGTTTCCTGGGGTCAACCGCTTTGTGTTCAGCTTCCACATTCCCTTACCAGCCTGCTGCTCGTCCTGTAGGTGACAGTTGACCAGCAGGAGGCAGTGGTCAGAAAAGAACACCGGCTTGACGTCGATGGATCTGACCGGGATCGTTCGGGACACAAACAGGTAATCTATCCTTGAGCGGATAGACCCGTCTGCCCGTGACCAGGTGTATCTACGCTGCACTCCGTCTGCAGGGATGCTGAAGACGTCGTACAGCTTGGCATCTTTTACTGTTTCCATCAGGGCTCTGGACGTGGCATCCAGTTTACTGTCTTCCCCCCCCCCCCCCCCCCCCCCCTTCACCTCGGAGATGGTGAAGTTGCCTCCTCACAACAGGATACCCAGGCCGGAGGCGAGGCTATCATTACCTCCTGACCAAACTGATGGCCCACAGGCCCACAAGCTCGACCATCTCCTGTAGCCGCTGAGGTGCGGTATCCCACACTCCTGCAGAAACAGGATGTCGGCTTTAACGTTGGCCAGGAAAGCTATCGTAGAAACACATCGTGTAGCAGGTTGATGCTACGCACATTGATACAGGTAATTTTTATCCCCATTTTAACAATTTAAGAGTTTACCAGTGTCCATTTGCTGCAGGTTCTGCCTCTCTGGGGTAGCTGTGTGCATCCACGTGGTGACGGCAAACAGCTGCACCCTCCCAGGGCTGAGGTAGCTGTCCGGCTCCATACTGGGGCCATTTCCCCGCTCTGGTGTCTCCGGGTCGGGCCCAGGGTCCGCACAGTCCAGTTCTCTGTCTGTCTGACAGTGGGGCTGTCACAGGACTGCTGCTCCCAGTTACCTAGAGCTGTGGGCCAGTGGGCACCTCATTTCTCATCTGGTGGGGGGTGATCTTTACTAGTCCCCTCAGAGGGATTGTCTTTTCCTGACTGGGCGGTGCTGCCCTCCTTTTTTCCCTGCGGTGCTCTGTCTCTTCCTCTGGTGGTGACCCTCCTTGCGCCTGTCGTCACCACCCGAAGAGCTGCCTATAAGTGTCACTTCCCCCTTTTGTTGGGTGGTTTTGGGGGCCTGGCGAGGTTTCCTCTTCCTGCTTTTGACAGTAATCCATTTCTCTGCCTCCTTTATTCCCTCCGTCTGTCTTGAAGGAGCTTGGATCGGCTGCTGCACCTCCCCGCTGTTTGCCGTCTGCTCAGCTCCAGCCTGCCCTTCCTTCTGGGTGCCACCAGACACCGTTCCCATGCTGGTTTGTGGTACCTTGCTGGTCTTATGCGGTCCACGGCTTGTGTTGCCACCTCCGGCTATCTGTGTATAGGTGGCAGCCCCTCGTCTTGGGCAGGCATTGTACATGTGGCCCGCCTCCCGCACAAGATTACAGTTCTTGGCCTCTTTACATTCCTTGGTCGGGTGGCCTTCCTGTTTGCAGTTTCGACAGAAGGTCACCTTTACAATCTGCCGCCATGTGGCCTGACCTCCCGCAGGTTTAGCACACAGGTCCCAGTGTACATCAGGTAATCTCTGCTTCCTCCAGTTGCGAAGGTGGAGGATGTCCCCACTGCCATCGACCCTCCAGGTTACCCTGACCTGTCGTTTTTTGGTCCAGATTCCAAAAGGATCGACCACATTAGTGCTTTCTCCCTCGACCTGAACGTATCTTCTCAGGAAGGCAGGACATCAGCTGCTGGGACATGGGGGTTGTACATATGGATTGTAACAACCCGATTCCTCTACGCAGGAAGCACACACAATGGGACCGCCGACAAGATTGAGAACAGAGGTTCCCCTTCCTTGTCCTTGAAGACCTTCAGGAGCTGCTCGCAATTCTTCACGGTCCTGAAGATAACGTCAAAATAGCCTGCCCCAGGGAAATCCTGCTGGGCAGTACTGTCTTCAGTTAGTTTTTGCCATTTACATGGTCACAACCAAGCTTGACCAGGATTTGTATCCACATTTGGATACTAAGATGCATTTCTCATGATTGCAATTACAGATGACTTCAGCATGTACTTCAAAAATGTTTACCTAATACAACTGCCCTCTTGAAGGGCTTTGCGTCGCTCACTCGTATAGCCCATGAGCTCAGGCTGAAAGAAACATTTTCTCCGTTCCAATTTGCATGATTATAGAGGACTGTGCTGGTTATGCTTAGCACAGGCTGAGCCAAGCAATCAAATCCAACACCAATCTTCTTGCTACCTCTTGCCTTGGTCCTTTTTATCCAAGGAAGTCTTGCACATCTGTATGAGGCATTGCTGTGCCTGCAATAATATGCAAGTTTCATCTCCTTACTGGTGAAGTGATATACTTTTATATTGGAAGTAGTTTAATGAGGAATCATTGTGTTGATTTTTTTTGGGGTGAATGGATCCAACCGTGTGGAAGCAGTTCAGCCCATCAAGACATCACTCACCCTCTGAAGAGCAACCCACCCAGACCCAATCCCCTACCCTATTTCTGTAACCTTGCATTTCCCGCCACTATTCCCACCTAATCTACATGTGTTTGGACAGTGGGAGGATACTGGAGAACCTAGAACAAAGCAAAACACAATGGGATGAATGTGCAAATTCCACACACAGTTGCCCGAGGCTAGAATAGAACCTGGGTTCCTGGCGTTGAGACAGCAGTGCTAACCACTGAGCCACTGTGCTGCCCCTGGTTGTGTGAGTTGGGTCTGTACTGATTTGGAGTTAAGAATGAGAAGTGAACTTCTTGGATGTTTTTAAGTGTTTCAGATTATTTTCTCTGAAGAGTATTGGAGGCTGAGTTATCGAGATATCTGATCATCAAAGGAGTCCAGGTTTATGGGGTCAGACAGGAAAATGGAGTTAGCCCACTCTGATCAACCATGAGCTTATTGTTTGGCAAAGTGGCTTTCAGGGGCCAAATTGCTCCTGTTTTCCTAACTTAATTCTGACTTGTTAGTAAACGAAACTGGAAATGTTGGAATTCAATTTAAAAAGGTAAATAAGATATAATCAAGTTTTGATTGAATTTACCACTGAAAATAATTTTTTTTGTACTCGTTATGGTTCCATTGCTATCTGTGTTTCCTACTTCTAGCTATTTGATGCCAAAAGGTGCAGTTTAAATTGTTGCTGATAAGTCCATCCATGTGAGATGAGGAGAGGAGCAGCTGTTCAGTAATTCTTGTACATCTCAGCAATGAAAGGCCATGAGGTGTTTCAGGAATGTGATACTTGAGCAGCATATAGCCTGTTGCTATTTGACAAACTTTCAGATATCAAAATCTGTGCCCTTCAGTATAACAACAGCCAGCTTGCTTTTATGTATGAGTTCCTTGCAGTGATCTGGTCCTCAACTTTAATAGTTTTTTTTTCCTTAAACAATTGAAACATTGGCATGACTTCTTGAGTTTCCAATTTTGAAATTTGGTCAAATGACACCTGAATCCAGTGCTCAAAATACGGGGCAGTGGGTGAATTTATTCCCAAAATGCTTTGGAAAGTTCAATTATAGGGGCAACCAATCTGAGAAAAGTGAAACCCATGAATAATTAGTCAAAACCTGCCTCTGAGGAGCTGGTCCTCCAGTCACAGCTTGTGTCTCTCCTGTGCTTTCTGCAGATGGATTCAGTGAAAGTGGATGGGAAGCAGCTTGTAGTTAGAGTAGAGAGCGGGTCAAGTGAGAAAGAAAGGAGTAATTGAAGAGAGCGAGCTGCTGAGGAAAGCATTTGCTGAGAGCAAGGGTCCTTCTGCTGGGAGGGATGAAGCTGAGTTTGGGAGGCTCTGAGGCTCAGCTGAGTGGTGTGGGTTGCTGCTGAGGCTGGTAGAGGGTTTGAAGAGGCTACGAGACGAGAGGAGGTGAAAGGAAGAGGGGTTGAGGTAACTAATTCCTTGCAAATAAATGTGAAATCTCTAGTTAAGTCTGCATGAGGTCAGGCTTACTACATGAGGGAAACAATGTTTTAAGTGCTGCATTTAAATCTGAAGTTGAGATCCAAGATGCAAGAAAAAAAGATAGTAACTGCCAAGTTAAAATTTGCAGCTTTGTGAATATGTGATTTGGTCTTTCTAGTCTATAGATGTTGTGATTAGGGCAATGGCTTTTTGTGTATAGAAGTGAGTGAGAAATACTTTTTGGGGGTGAAGAAAATCTTCAATGCTAACTTGTACCTCTTGTCTTGTGCTAAGTTTTATGTCTTAAATGTTTCTTCGTGCATTGTGGCTTGAGGTTTGGTGGAGGGTTAATAACTTAGAATATTGATGAATTCTTCTTCTATTTCTGACAGTCCAAATACCATACGCATTGCTTCAAGTAATGAAGGTATTGTAATGTGATTGCATCACCTCATAGGTAAGTTGGTAAAGTGGAAAAGTAGCCCTTGAGAAAATCTCAAGAGATGGGTGGCACAGTGGTTAGCACTGCTGCTTCAGAGGACCAAGAACCCGGGTTTGATTTCAGTCTTGGATGATTGTCTGTCTGTCTGTCTGTGTCTCTCTCTCTCTCTCTCTCTCTCTCTCTCTCTCTCTCTCTGTGTGGCATTTGCGTGTTCTCCCTGTGGCTGTGTGGATTTCCTCTGGATGCTCCAGTTTGTTCCCACAATCCATAGATGTGCAGGTTAAGTCAATTAGCCATGCCCTGAATTGCTCTATAGTGCCCCGGGATGTGTAGGTTGGTTGAATTAGTCATGGTAAATGCAGGGTCATGGCGATATGATTGGGGGTTGGGTGGGTGGGATGCTTCTCAGAAGATGGGCCAAATGGCCTCTGTCTGCAACATAAGGATTCTGATTCTTTAATCGCCCTGGGGGAAATAAAAAAACTTTCTACCCTGCTTGAAACCTAATCCCATTAGTGTTCCTGATCAGACTTTATTAAAGTAATGCTTATTCAGATGGTTTTTAATCAATGCCAGTTTGTCTTGTTTTAGTTTGCCAGTATAGAGTTCATTTAAGAAATATCAAATCACTTTTCAATATTGTTTTATTTTGATGGTTTAGTTAATGTATTTGAAGTGTTTTCAATTGGTAATGAAGCCCAACAATGGTTCATATGTAGTCCAGAATTAACATTAAAGATGTAGTTAACATAGACACAGGAGTAAGCCATTTAACCCCTCAATCTTGTGCCATTCAGTGAGACCATGGCTGATCCGTAGCCTAATTCCATATGCCTATCTTTGGTCCTTATCACTTTTATTACCTTTTTTTTGTTTTACAAAAAATATATCTATCTCTGGTTTAAAATTTATCAACTGATCTAAATTTGTGGAAGACAATTCCAAACCTCTAACACCTTTTTCTATGTAGAAATGCTTCCTAACATCTGTCCTGAGTAATATGGCCCTAATGTTTAGCTAGAAATCTTCTCCTGTGTTTTCCTGTTAATATAATTTGAAGAATTCGAGCAGATCATCACTTAATCTTCTAATTTTTAGAGAAAATAGGGCCTAATTTGTATTTTTTTTGTGGCTTAACCCTTGAAATCCAGGTAGCATACTTGTAAACTGATGTTGTACTCCCTGCAACACCAAACTATCCTTCCTGATATGTGCTCGGATCTGCTCTCAGTAATCCAAGTAGTGTCTAACCAGGATTGTTTGTATAACTGCAGCATAACCTCTGCATTCTTATGCTCCAGTCTTCTAGATATAAAGGCCAGCATTCAATTACCAGCCTTGATTATTTTCTGCACCTTTATAGATTGAGGCATATAAATACCAAGCTCCTTTTATACATCTACTGCGTATTAGCTATATACTGTTGAGAAAGTGCCCATTATATCTTTAAGTCCAAAATGAATAACCTCAAACTTGTGTTGAAATCCATGTGCCACAGTTTTGCCTATTCACCTAATCTGTTAATATCGTTTTGTAATTTTATGCTATAATATACAATGCCACTTCATTTGCTGATGACAAAATGTTTGGATATATGACTTTCTATGCCATTATAAAAGTTAATAAATATTGTGAATAATTGAGGCCCTTGAACAGATCATAAGGGATACCACTAATCACCACCTGCTAATTTGAGCACCACCTATTATCATTACTTTCTCTCACCTGCCACTCAACCATTTAAGATTTACAGTTTGCAGACTTGAGTGGTAGGGCTTGGTAGCTAGACTTTGATATTTTTAAAAATGGAAATGATGGGATCTAAGATGGCGGCGATCTGAGAAGATCACACTGCAGAGCTTCACATTTGAGCAGGACAGTCCTTTTAACCCACCCAACCCAGGTCATCAGGATTTCTTGGGGCGCTGGAAAGATTGTGGAGCCCCAAGAAACATTTAAAAATTGACTTACCTGTATTTTCAGCTGTCCAGAAATGCCTGAAAAGGGAGGAGGAGCATCTGAGGCTGGGCCTGCAGCAGCCTCTGAGCCGATTATTCTCCAGGACCTGGTGAACCAGCTCTCAATCTCGCAAGATGTTGGGGAAACAGATTGAAGAGAAGCTGGCTCCAGTCTCTCTCATGCTGCAGAAGCATGAGCAGCAGCTGGGAGACCTGGAGAAGAGGACGGATGAGGTGGAGCACAGGGTCACAGTGGTGGAAGCTGATGCCAGTTCATTTAAGGAAGAGATCCAAGCCCTGAAGATGCAGGTTCGTAATTTGCGTGACCAACTGGATGATCTTGAAAACAGGGGCAGGAGAAAAAACATTCTGATCATCGGTCTGCCTGAGGGTAAGGAAGGTGAGTGGCCTGCGGAATTTGTTGAAGATTGGCTTCCGAAATTCCTTGACTTGGAGACTGGCATGAGAGGATTGAAGATAGAGCGGGCTCACCGGGTCGCAGCACGGAGGACGGGTCAGGGTCAACGCCCTTGTCCTTTCCTGGTGCGGTTCCATCATTACCGGGATAAGGAGAGATTCATGGAGGCTTCCAGACTCCAGGGGAAGGATCCAAAGGTACTAATTTACGAGGGGCCTAATCATGTTTTTTCAGGACATTTCAGCGGCGGTGATCCAAAAACGAAAATCCTATATTGGTGTCAAGAGTAGATTGAAGGAACTTGGGGTTCAGTACTCCGAGATATCCGGCAGTGCTTTGGATCACCTCAGATGGATCCATGCATCTCTTTGACACATCGGAGAAGGCAAGAGACTTTCTGGACAAACTAACCTAATTTAAACAATTGTAGGATGTATAAATATTGTTGCTTGGGTATGCGTTTATCATTCTGTAAAAGAAATGGAGGAAATCCGGTTGGAGCTTTCTTCTTCCCCCTTTTTTTTCCTCTATTGATAATTTGGTTCAAACTATGTCTGGCGGTGGTTAAGATGTACATTTTAAATTTCTAAGTTAGGACAAACCAAAGGATGGGTGGGGTATTTATTCCCCCTTTTTTTTGCATATTGATATTCTATGGAGTGTTTATTCTTTTTTGGCTTGTGCTTGCGATGCAGCTCTAGTTGGGAGAAGTGTAGGTGGTTGAGATGGTTAGATGCCTATTTATGGGCAGTTCGGGACGGGTCGTTGCCCCCTCCAGGCAAGGGGTGAGTTCCCCTACTCAGCGCTATTGGCGCTATATATGTTGGTTTGTTTTCTGGTTTTTGTTTTTTATTTTTAATAAGTTTGTATGTTTGTTAAATGTAGTGGTTTTAGTTTATGTAGTTTTCATATTTGGTGGACCATGCGACATTAAGGTTCAGCAATGTGTGGTTCGGGTTCCTCCTCTCTGGAATTTAAATGTAATTGCAGAAGATTATGGCTAATGATTTGATTAAATGGTATACCTGGAATATCAAGAGAAGTCACTCATCAATTAAGAGGAAGAAGGTACTCTTATGTCTTAGAAAGGAGAAGGTGGATATTGCTTTGTTACAGGAGACGCATTTGGATGACAAGGAGCATCTGAAATTACTGCTGAATGGCTTTGACCGAATTTATTTTTAATCATTTTAACACCAGAAGTAGGGGAGTGGCTATATTGGTAAGGAAAAATCTCTCATTTAAATTGTTGGAATGTGTTAAAGACACATACGGGGAGGTTTGTAATTCTTAAAGCCTTGATAAATGGGGAAGAATATGGCATTTTAAATGTTTATTGTCCCCCAGCTCATACTCTTAAGTTCTTAGTAGATGCTTTTTCTAAACTGATAAGTCTCAAGTCTCGGCACATCATTATAGGGGGAGATTTTAACTGCCTCATGGACCCCACAGTAGACAGGTTGCCTAAAGGTCCCTCGATACCCTCTGCACAAACTAAACAGTTATTGGGTTTGTGTGGGGAATTAGGATTGGTGGACGTCTGGAGGTGTCTCCACCCTACAGGTAGGGATTTCACGTTTTTCTCCAACCCGCACAGATGTCACACAAGGATTTTTTTTTCTGACCCCTGCGGTAACCCTGGATCTGGTGGCATCCGATTGGTAATATTGCCATCTCTGATCATGCTCCAGTGTATCTCCTGGTTAAAATTAAGGATGTTACAGTGGATTCAAGGTACTGGCGAATGGACCCCTTTATTCTCATGGACAGCAAGTTTGTGGAGTATTTCTCTAGGGAATTTCGGGCATTCCTAGACATCAACATAGGCTCGGTTGATAGCTCATCTGTTCTCTGGGAAATTGCCAAAGCTTATGCCAGAGGGTTAGTTATTTCATATTCCACAAGTAGGAAGCGGCAGAAGGGTGAGCAGCAATGTCTCCTTGAAGCACAGTTGAAGGCAGCCGAGAAGGCCTATTTTGACAGACCCTCGTTGGTCAAACTACAGAGGATTACGGCACTGCAGTCTGCACTAAATTCTGTGCTCACGCAGACGGCAAAGAAGGAGCTGGCTTTTGCAAAGCAAAGGTTATACGAGCATGGTGACAAGCCAGGCAAATACTTAACATACCTTGCCAGAAGGAGAAGTGCCCCACAAACCATTACAGCGATTAGGTTCCCAGACCCTTCCCTAACATGTGATTCTAAAAATTAATGTGGCGTTTCAGAGATTCTACTAAGTTTTATATCAGTCTGAGAATTGAGGAGGGGCGGGCCAAAATGGAATCCTTTTTTAGAGATCTGAAGCTTCCGGGTGTGATTCCCGAACAGCAGTCCTTTCTCAATGCCCCATTATCAGAACAAGAAGTGCAGGAAGCTGTGAGGCAGCTTCAGAGTGGAAAGGCGCCCGGTCCTGATGGACTTCCCAGTGAATTCTATAAGGAATTTTTAAGTATACTGTCAGGCCCCATGCTGAATATGTTTAATGATTCATGCAGTCATGTTTGTCTCCCACTCTCTCTGAGAGAGGCCAATGTTTCACTTTTCCTTAAAAAAGGGAAGGATCCGGAAGACTGTGCTTCATACAGGCCCATCTCGCTCTTAAATGTGGACTCTAAGATCCTCGCTAAGGCTGTTGCGTTAAGGCTGGAGACTGTGTGTTACCTTCTATTATTAAAGAGGACCAGACGGGCTTCATAAAGGGTCGCAGATCCTCCAATAACGTTAGGAGGCTGCTTAACATAATTCAAGCATGCCAGCAGCAGTCAATACAGGGATTGGTGATTTCTTTAGATGCAGGGAAGGCATTTGACTGAGTTGAGTGGCCGTACCTTTTCTATACTCTAGACGGATTTGGTCTGGGCGAAGTTTTCATAAGATGGGTAAAGGTTCTCTACAGTGTAGCTCTTGCTGCGGTCATTACCAACGGGGTACGATCTGTCCCCTTTCACTATTACTTTTTATGTTGGTGATTGAACCGTTGGCAGAGGCCATTCGTGGGGATCTCAATATATCAGCTCCAGAAGTGGGGTCAAAATTACATAAGATCTCGCTGTATGCAGATGATGATCTAATTTTCTTGACAAATCCAGCAGTCTCAATGCCTTGCCTGATACAATGTATTCATGTGTTTGGCGCTTTTTCAGGGTATAAGATTAATTTTGCTAAATCAGAGGCTATGCCTTTGGGTGGTCTTACGAAAGAGTTGGCTCTTGACAGTGACTATAGATTCCCATTTAGGTGGTCACAGGGGGGTTTTGTGTATTTGGGCATATTCATTACTCCAGTTCTGGATTGGCTGTTCAAAGCCAATTTTATTCAATTATTTGAAAAAATTAAACAAGATCTCCAAAGGTGGGAGGCACTTCCAGCCTCATGGTTGTATCGGATAGCGCTTATTAAGATGAACATTCTCCCTCGTTTGCTATACCCTATACAGATGCTCCCCCTGATTTTCAATAAACAAACACTCAGGAGACTGAACAGTTGGTTCAGCTCCTTTATCTGGCACCATAAACGGCCCCTCATTAAATTAGCCAAACTGCAGTTGCCTCAGATTGGGGGGAGTAGACCTTCCGGACATTAAAAATTACCAATTAAACCCGCTCTTGACCTACGTAAGTGATTGGGTTTATGGGGACCCTATTTCAATACGGCAAGATATCAAAGTCTCTCAGGCAAGGTGCCCCCTTACCAATTTGCTGTTTTTGGACAAGGTGAGGACAGTTAGGGAATATTGCTATAACCCAATAGTCATCAATACTGTTAAAGCATGGAGGGCAATTTGGCAGAGGGAAGGTAATATTGGCAAAACATCTTTGTGGGTATGCTGAGTTTTCAACCAGGTATGATAGATTCAGGATTTAAACGTTGGGCAGCTATGGGTATACCTTGCATGGGTGATTTATTTGAGGGAGATGTAATGATGTCCTTCGATCAGTGAGTACGGAAGTACGAGTTACCTAATAGAGACCTTTTTTGTTTTTTTTTCAAGTTAGGAATTTTATTCAAAAAAGGACCACACTTTTGACCCCTACAAATCATCTGTCATAGAAAGAAGGGTGCTAAGAGCTAAGAGTACACTCTGTCAGTACTCTATATCACCAATTGGGGGGTGCCACCTCAGATGAGTCTGATTGACTCTGACTCTGCAAGATGTGGGAAAGAGAGCTGGGTGTTGAAGTTTCTTCAGAGGCATGGGAGGATATTTGGGAGAATGCAAGGAAGATAACAAATTGCAATAGGACCCATGCTTTACAGTTGAAGATTCTCCACAGGGTCTACTTAGCTCTAGACCGTTTGTCAAAATTTAAACCAGGAGTATCTTCAGCATGCCCCAAGTGCAAGGTCTGTACGGGTACTCTTACCCATTGTCTTTGGTCTTGTGACAGGCTTCAAACATATTGGAGCGCTGTGGTGGGTGCAGTGGAGAGGATTTTAGGTGTAGGGGTGGAGAAGGATCCTATTTCATTCCTTTTGGGCCTATCCATTGTATTTTCTGCAGACTCGCATAAGGCATAACTTTTCAATATTCTTACATTTTGTGCAAGGAAGGATATCTTGCTAGGTTGGATATCAGAAAATCCCCCAGGCCTGTCGAGTTAGTGGAAGATTGTTATGGAGCATATTCCCCTGGATTTTCTCACAAATATGGTACACCACAAAACTGAGAATTTTTACAAAACATGGCAACCCTTTTTGAAATACCTGGACACTGATTTATCTGCCACACTAACAAGCACTTTTATGTAGCCATAACGATTGTGTTTCATGAGTCCAATATCCAGGGAGGAGGAACTGTGAATGTAGAGTGTTTGGCTGGGCTGAGTTATTACTATTTATTTGTTTGCTGTTTAGGTATTTATTTAGTTAGTTAAATAGCTAGTTTAGGTTTTTTTTAAATTTTATACTTTATATATGTTTATACATTTAGTATAGGAGGGTGGGTTGTTGAATTTTTTTATTATTTGGGTTTAGTTTTGTACTATTTTTGTCCTGTTTTTAATTGCATTGTTTTGTATTTGTAATATTTAAAAATCTATTTTTTCTTAAAAATATATTTTAAAAAATGGAAATGATACTTGGAATGATTTGGAAAACTTTGCAGACTGACTTTTTCTCTTAGCATATATTTCGCAGGCAGTGTAAAGTTACCTTAGTCTTAACCAGACCTACAGCTACGCTCTCCTTTAGAGAGAGACAGTTGGTGGTTTAACCTGAGTCCACCATGCCTCAGGCAAGGGACGAGATTGAGAAAGAGAATCCTTCATGGTAACCTTAGCTAGTGCAGGAATTGAACCCATGCCTTTGGCATCATTCTGTATTACAAACTCACCCATCCAGTCAACTGAACTAAACTGACATCTCCTGCATGTAAGCGATGAGTGACTTTGATTTTACTGAAGGCAGTGGAAAACTTTGGCCTGGAACCTTCTTGATACCCTTGCATGTTAGGTAGGCAAAATGCTTTCAAGCATACGGTGAAAAGATGCATAGAGTAGTTGAAAGATAAGGGAAAATAATACTTTCGCATTACTAGGGTGCCATCATTTTTAAATCATAGACAAGAAAAGGTAGACATAAACACTAGGCATTCATTGCACTGTAGAATTTGATTTTCAGCTTTGTTCAGTAATAAAACTGTCACAGTAAAACAAAAGTGTAGGTTCAAATATTAATTCTGAGACTTAAACACACAAAAGATAAAGTTGACACCTCCATATAGTACTGAAGGAATGCTGCACTAGCAGAGGAGTTATTTTTTTGAGTGAACAGTGAACCTGAGGCTCCATCTGTTCAAGGAATGTAAGAGCCCAGGATGCATTTTGAACAACTGTGTCCTAATTACTAATTAACTCCCAACTAATGCCACTATAACACCTTTCTTATTTGTCTCATTGATTGTAAGACTACTCAGATTTGCTGACAAAATTGTCTACGTTACGGAAGTGACTGCACTTCAAAATAACTTTATCAGCTGTTATGCACTGAGTTGTCCTAAGTATTGCAAGGTGCTAAACATTTTTTCTTTTTTTTGTTATCATTGAAACTTAAAGACACCTGTCCAAGGGGGATCAAGATGTTGTTAGAAACATTACAATCATTTCAGAAAATACACTTTTTTAGATTTTTCAGCCTTTGTACATTTTATGCAGATTCAGAATGAGAGATTGTAGTGATGATTTAGAAAACTGCAAAATTTGTAAGTTTTTTTACTGTGGACGGTAGGCAGAGTGAATTGTAAAATTCAGTGAAATAGTAGTGTTAAATTATTGTCTGTCAGTGTCCAAGAGTGAATTAATTGTGTTGTAATATTATAGTATTAGATGAGCTGAGTACTGCTGATGCCAGTGATGTGATGTAATGTTTGGAGAATTTAAAACTTCATATTTTGTGAAAAGTCAACTACGAATATGATTTTAGAACCAGTACTCTGAGGTTCTGCGATGAAATGTAGATGTAGAAACATGTAAGTGCAATTGTGTGAAATGTCTCTTCCTCATTTTACCAGCAGTGGTAGTCCATTTATTTTAAATATATTGAAGCTTTCATTAAAGAAACTAAAAGGACATTTTACATTGCAACATAGATATGAGGTTGGCTGAGTGACAGGAAGTAGAGTGTATTGGAGTATGCTGGGCTTATTTTTCTGAATGGAGGAAAGCATACAGTAGGATTTCCCTGGAGTTGATATTAGCATGCTGCTTTTTCTGATCCATGTTAGATCTTGGGTACATAGTAGTGTAGGAATAGAAACTAAAGGATACAAGTGCACAGGCAGTTTAAGATGGCAGAGTAGGTTTCTTAAAGTGGCCAAATGAGCTAAATAAATCAAAGCATAAATTAAAACATTGGTGAACCTTGAGAAAATGATAGCATTGTTCAATTCTCGATATCGCAATTCAGGAAGACCATGAAGTGTTTAGAGACAGTACAGAAAAGATCCATGAGAATGGTACCATGAATGATGGACTCGAAGTTACTTGAATAAATTGGATGAGCCAGGGTTGCTCTCCTTGGGGAAGAGACCTTTTGGAGGAGTTGATAAAGATATTCAAAATTCTGCTGGATCGTGGACCGTAAATATTGAGACTGCTCCCGTTGGCAGAAGGGTTGAACTCGGGCCTGCTGTTTTAAGGTAATTGGTTCTTTCACTATTGGTGAGATAAGGAAAGCTTATCTCACCAAACTATGCTGGTGTTGCTTTTAGCTGTTTGTGCTCTCTGTGGTCTTTTTGCTTTGTGTCTTGTTATTCAAAGGTGCAAAGTGCAGCTGAATAAATTGTGATTTAAGCTGTGATTAAGGCTGAGCACTTCTCTGCAGCCAATGTGTGAATGGTCTGTGCGAATAATTATTGCCCTCCTGCTTTAGAGACACTAGAGTTTCCAAATTCCCTCCTTAATTTGTAAATTTATTTTGCCAACATCAATTGGATATTAATGAAAAGCAATTTCCTGACCTCAGCAGTACAGTTGACCACTGCTTCCCAAGTTCCCCCTCTGTTTCAAAGACAAATAGGAGTAGGCAATAAATACCAGCCTAATGCCCTTCATGTGTGGGATAGAAAGCAAACTGTGATAGTGGACTAGGAATGAGGAGTGCTCTGAAAACTCTCCCTGCCCAGCTGCACCCCTGAACCACAGTTCAACACCCTCTTATTAGTTCTGATAGATTACTCCATTTTAAAGGTTGCAGAAGTCAAGTGGACTTGGGTTAGTTGAATGTATTCTTTTAAATGTTTTCCTGATTTGGTGTATCATTCTCTTTTATGTCAAATAATTCACTGAATAAATCAGTAAAAGAATGCACAAACTGCTTATGAAATATCCTTTTTGCCTGAATCATGGAATCATAAAATACTGAAGTGGCTGTATGACTGTGAGGCCCTTTGGCCCATTGAGTCTGCACCAACAAAACTAGGCAAAAGTGAGGACTGCAGATGCTGGAAACAGAGTCTGGATTAGAGTGGTGCTGGAAAAGCACGGCAGGTCAGGCAGCATCCGAGGAGCAGGAAAATCGACGTTTCGGGCAAAAGCCCTTCTTTAGGAATGAAAATTTTCCTGCTCCTTGGATGCTACCTGACCTGTGCTTTTCCAGCACCAACAAAAACTACTCTAAATCTACATGAATCCCACTTTCCAGCACTTGCCCCATAGCTCTGAATATTTTACAATTAAGTAAAAGTAACTACAGACATGAGGGAGGAGCTGGCCAGAGTTGATTTGGACTCAGAGCCTGATGGGGAAGATACTGGAACAGCAATGGCAGGAGTTTCTTGGGGTATTTCAGGAGGCACAGCAGAAATCCTTGTCGAGGAAGAAGAAACATACGAAGAGGAGGGTGTGGCAACTAGGACTGTCTTCTACCTACATTGGCATTAAAATATTCCTAATGTAAGGAAGGAATTGTGTATCCAGCCAGTATTTATACAAAAGCTATCCTGAATGCTTCTTTAAAGACAGATTTCACAAATCTCCATAATCAGCATGAATCTTCATGTAGAGTCAAACACCTGTGCTGCATGGGTTTGGTTGGGAGGGCAGTGATCCTATTGGATTTGATATCTGTTTATTTTGCAAAGTAACGGTAGAAGCTACTGGGTTATCAATTTCAACGCGGCAACGTTACTTATCAAGCAAAAGACAGCCACTATGTAACTGAGGTCAGATCTGATTGATATGTAAATGATAAGATACAATAAAGCAAGTAAGTTTTATATGCTAATGAAAGAATCATAGAATTCCTACAGTGTAGAAACAGACCATTTGGCCCATTGAGTCCACACTACCCCTCCAAAAAGCATTCCACCCCAATCACTGTAACCCTGCATTTCCCACGGCTAATCTATCTAGCTTACACATCCCTTGATACTTTGGGCAGTTTGTCATGGCCAGTCCACTGAACCTTGCACACTTTTGGACTGTGGGAGGAAACCTGCACAGACAGGAGAATGTCGGGGTTTGCAAAAACAGCTGTCCGTGGGCGGAATAGAACCCAGGTCCCTGGCACTGTGAGGCAGTAGTGCTAACCACTGAGCTCCCGTGCCGTCCATAGAGTCTAGTAATAGGTTGATGTTTATTTTATTCAAAGGAAAAATAAACTTCTGGCTTGAAGTTATTGCACTTATTTCAAACAGCCAAATAATTTATGTAATTACAAGTTAATACAAAAGCAAAGTACTTACGCTGAAAGGGAAAAAAACTCAGCAGGTCAAGTAACATCTGTGGAGAAAGACATTGTTAATGTTTTAGGTTGATAACATATCATAGTTCCAAATCAGAATGGTGTGTTGCAAGTGGCTATGTTCCCATATGTTTGCTGCCCTTTTCCTTCTCTGAGGTAAGGGTTACAGGTTTGGAAGATCCTCTTAAGGGAGGGTTGGATAAGTTGCTATAAGATATCTTGTAGCTAGTATACATTGTTGCCTCTCTCTTTTAGAGGTTGGCTAAATGTTCAATTTGTTGGATGGGGTGCCATTCTAAAGGGCTGCTTTGTCTTTGATGGAGTGAACTATTGGATGTAGGTTTGCTTGCTGAACTGGAATGTTCCTTTTCAGACATTTCTTCACCATACTAGGTAATCTCATCAGTGAGCCTTTGTTGAAGCACAGATGTTAGTGACCTGACTTTCTATTTGTGGATTTAGATTTCCTTTTGGGTTGGTGATGTCCTTTGCTGTGGTGATGTCATTTTTCAGAAGGTGGTAATGGGGTCCAAGTCCATTTGTTTGTTCATCGAGTTCTGGTTAGAATGCCATGCTTCTCTGAATTCTCGTGTGTGTTTCTGTTTGGCTTGTCCTAGAATGGATGTGTTGTTCCAGTCAAAGTGGTGTCCTTCCCCATCTGTATGTAAAGATACTTGTGAGAGTGTGTCGTGTGTTTTTGCGGCTGGTTGATGTTAATGTATCCTGGTGGCTAGTTTTCTGCCTGTTTATCCAATGCAGCGTTTGTTACAGTTCTTGCAAAGTATTTTGTAAATGACATTAGTTCTCCTTGTTGCCTCTATGGGTTCTTTCCCCATGGAGTGAACTATTTGAATGTTATTGGAATTGCATTCATCCAGGCAAATGTAGAGTATTCCATCACCTGAGGTGAGTTGCATTCCAAGCCTCTGACCTGCTCTTGTGTCCACAATATTTCAAGGGCAATCCAGTTCAGCCTGGACATTGCTGATAAGGAATTCAGCAATGGTAATGCCACTGTATATCAATAGGAGATGATTGAATTCTCTCCTTTTGGAGATGGTCATTGCCTGATGCTTTTGTAACATAAATGTCACTTGCTATAAATCAGCTCAAGCCTAAATGTAATCGGACTTGTTTTGTATGTCCATGCGCTGCTGCAGTATTTGTAAAGTTGTGAATGCTACTGAATGTTGTACAATAATCCACTAACATCTACTTCTGATTCTACGGTGGAGGGAACATGAAATATGAATTAGCAGTAGTAGGTCTTCTGGACCCTCACGCCTGCTCAGCCATTTTATAAGTTCGTGACTAATCTGATCGTACCCTCAATTCTGTCTATACCACTGGAATTCTTGATAGGAATATTAATGTAACAGCTGAAGATAGTAGGCTAGAATACTGTCCTGAGGAGTTACTGCAGTGATGTCCTTCAGTGATGACAAGTGGTATTCCTGTGGGCTGGGCATGATACAAGCCCCTTTTTCCCCTTCAATTTTTCCAAGGCTCCTTGATCTCATACTTGGTCAAATGCTGTCTTGATGTTAGTGGCTGTCACTGTCCTCCCACTTCTGGAACTCAATGCTTTAACCATATTTGCAGCAAGGCTGTAACAATATTAGGAGCTGCAAGTGGCCCGAGTGGAACTCAAACTGAGCGTCAGTGAGCAGGTTATTGCTTTGAGTGATATCAAGCTACACTTGATGATATCTTTCATCTTTTGATGCTTTGAGAAAAAGCTGAATTCAATTTGGCCTATTTAGTGTGGGCAGGATGTGCCGAGGGAATGTTCCACATTGCTGGGTAGATGGCAGAGTTTCTAACTATACTAGAAAACTCTGCTTTGGGGCACAACTCATCTTGGAACACAATCTCTCAGCAATAGTACTGATAATCAAGATCTGTAGCTTTTGCAATATCCAGTGTTTTCAGCCATGGAGTGAATGAAATTAATTGAAGATTGGCATCTATGATGTTGAGATGGATTACCCTCTCAGCACCTCCTGACTGAAGATAGTTGCATGTGCTTCAGCCTTGTCTTCAGCACTGATATGTTAGGTTTCTTTCTCCCTCTGTAACTGCTATGTCGGTGACAATAGGGTTTTCTCTCTTGATTTTAGACACTGTTTAGTAGATGTGTTCTTCAGAAGCTTGGACAGTAGTGGTGCTACTGCGCTGCTATTGGTTATGAACATTGGAGTTTCCAACCTAGAGTTATATCCTCTACCTGTGTGACCAGAGGTGGTCAATTTCAAGCTCATTTTCCAGTGTAAATCCTTTTTAATTTTTCTGAAATCATGGGTCTGTAAAGAGAACAAACCATCTTAAACCTGTTTCTCCATTTGAGAGACGTGCAGTTTGTCCTGGATGTGATGTCCGCCCATCCCTGCCAGCACTCCTCCATTATTTACAATGTGATGTATGCACACTGGAAATGAATTAAACACAATATCAGAAAGTCATTCCCATCTAGTTAGCATTTTTTTGATCTAATCTCCGAAAATTAGTCTGACAATTCATTCACTGAAATGTGCTTAATTGTTTGAAGTTGCAAAACTTGACCTACTCTTGGGAAATAAGGCAGGGCAGGTGACTGAGGAGTCAGTGGGGGGAGCACTTGGGGGCCAGCGACCATAATTCTGTTCGTTTTAAAATAGTGATGGAAAAGGATAGATCAGATCTAAAAGGTGAAGTTCTAAATTGGAGAAAGGCCAATTTTGACAGTATTAGGCAAGAACTTTCGAAAGCTGATTGGAGGTAGATGTTCGCTGGTAAAGAGACGACTGGAAAATGGGAAGCCTTCAGAAATGAGATAACAAGAATCCAGAGAAAGTATATTCCTGTCAGGGTGAAAAGGAATGCTGGATGACTAAAGAAATTGAGGGTTTGGTTAAGAAAAAGAAGGAAGCATATGTCAGGTATAGACAGGATAGATCGAGTGAATCCTTAGAGTATAAAGAAAGTAGGAGTATACTTAAGAGGGAAATCAGGAGGGCAAAACGGGGACATGAGATAGCTTTGGCAAATAGAATTAAGGAGAATCCAAAGGGTTTTTACAAATATATTAAGGACAAAAGGATAACTAGGCGGCCTTTGTGTGGAGCCACAGAAAATGGGGGAGATACTAAATGAATATTTTGCATCAGTATTTACTGTGGAAAAGGATATGGAAGTTACAGACTGTAGGGAAATAAATTGTGACATCTTGCAAAATGTCCAGATTACAGAGGAGGAAGTGCTGGATGTCTTGAAATGGTTAAAAGTAGATAAATCCCCAGGACTGATTAGGTGTACCCGAGAACTCTGCGGGAAGCTAGAGAAGTGATTGCTGGGCCTCTTGCTGAGACATGTGTATCATTGATAGTCACAGGTGAGGTGCCGGAAGACTGGAGTTTGGCTAACGTGGTGCCACTGTTTAAGAAGGGTGGTAAGGACAAGCCAGGGAACTATAGACCTGTGAGCCTGACCTCGGTGGTGGGCAAATAATTGGAGGGATTCCTGAGGGACAGGATGTACATATATTTGGAAAGGCAAGGACTGATTCAGGATAGTCACCATGTCTTTGTGTGTGGGAAATCATGTCTCACAAACGTGATTGAGTTTTTTGAAGAAGTAACAAAGAGGATTGATGAGGGCAGAGTAGTAGATGTGATCTATATGGACTTCAGTAAGGCGTTCGACAAGGTTCCCCATGGGAGACTGATTGATTAGCAAGGTTAAGTCTCATGGAGTACAAGGAGAACTAGCCATTTGGATACAGAACTGGCTCAAAGGTAAAAGACAGAGAGGGTGGTGGTGGAGGGTTGTTTTTCAGAGTGGAGGCCTGTGACCAGTGGAGTGCCACAAGAATCGGTGCTGGGCCCTCTACTTTTTGTCATTTACATAAATGATTTGGATGCGAGCATAAGAGGGATAGTTAGTAAGTTTGCAGATGACATCAAAATTGGAGGTGTAGTGGACAGTGAAGAGGGTTACCTCAGATTACAACAGGATCTGGACCAGATGGGCCAATGGGCTAAGAAGTGGCAGATGGAGTTTAATTCAGATAAATGCAAGGTGCTGCATTTTGGGAAAGCAAATCTTAGCAGGACTTCTACACTTAATGGTAAGGTCCGAGGGAGTGTTGCTGAACAAAGAGACCTTTTCCCTGGGATCGGGGAGTCCAGAACTAGAGAGTATAGGTTTAGGGTGAGAGGGGAAAGATATAAAAGAGACCTAAGGGGCAACTTGTTCACGCAGAGGGTAGTAAGTGTATGGAATAAGCTGCCAGAGGATGTGGTGGAGGCTGGTACAATTTCAACATTTAAAAGGCATTTGGATGGGTATATGAATAGGAAGGGTTTGGAGGGATATGGGCCGGGTGCTGGCAGGTGGGACTAGATTGGGTTGGGATATCTGGTCGGCATGGACTGGTTGGACCGAAGGGTCTGTTTCCATGCTGTACATCTCTGACTCTAAATCCTTAATTTCACACTTTACACAAATTCTCTGTTTTTGGGTTTCAAGATTGGTTCATATGCTTTTGCAAATTTGTTGGGTGAGACAAAAAGAAATACTTTGAGATCCAAAATAATGAGTTAGTTTTTTGCCTGAGAAATGCAAAGGATCAGAAATACTCATCGTAATAATTTTCACAGCATTTTTCTATTCCTGCATTTTTCTATTCCTGCATTTCTCATCTCTTACGCAAGATGCGTTTTCAATTACTTTTGCTGCACCTGACAAGAAAGAACACATGGAGTCGAGAAATTGGCTTTTGCTGGTACAAATATGTATAGGAAATTGTCCCTAACCCAGAACACATCTTGTCAGCCTTTGCATTGGGCTGTTGAGATGCAGACGCTTGCTGGGCATCCTCCTGCAGCTCACTGCTGATGAGGTTTGCAATTTTTAGATTATTGACAGCAGCTCTCGTTCTGGTGGGGGTGGAGGGAGGGGTTTGGGCATGGGGTCAAGTGGGAGTTGTGAATCTGGAAGGAGCATACAGGAAAGTACAGTTTACAACACTGAACCTTGTTAACTGATGGTAGCAGTCCTATTTTATGACTACTGGTTAGGTAGCATATATACCACGTTATACATATGAGTGACAAACCTAATGGATTAAGAGGATATCATAAGTGCACTGTTTCTCTATCTTCTTTCCCCCCCCCCCCTTACCCCCGCTTGCTTATATTATAGAATCTTGACCATTAAACTCCTTTTTTTTAAAAAAACTTGTTTGACAGTGTTGTAGGTGTTCCTCTTCTGGGTCAGAATGCATGCATAAATGAAGTCTGCCATACTGCATGCTTTTGTTCCTCTTTTTATACCTGAGATGGATACAGCATTATCAGATTTCTTGGCCACCGTGCACCTGCTACTTTTAAAAGCCTGCAGCTGCTGAAAGAGCTAGATGCAGACCAAATGTGGGAAAAGATTGAAATAGAAGGAGGAGCAACACTGAGTCAGCAGTAGTGAGAGCTCTCAAGAGTCTGATATATTTCTATGAATATTCTACACAGGCAGTAAAAGAATTTGCAGGGCTAGCATTTCCATTTTGTTGAATAATTATCCAGTGTTGGAAACTGTAATGAATTTGTGAAGTTGTCCCATGTAAGTGACATTGCAAGCACCTATGTACTTCCTGATTTAAGAGGTGCTGGAACCATCAACTCCTCCATTTGTACCATGGTAGAAAGAAAGATTGATTTGCAACTTGATGCTGACTTACGTGACCTCAGGATATCCCGGAGCATTCTACAGCCAAAGCACTATTGAAGTGTAGTGACTTCTAAACTATAGAAAATTGTACAGACCACTTACATTCAGCAAGGTCATACAAAGCTTCACAATGTAAAAATGGCCAGATAATCTGACTTTCAGTGATGTTGATTTGAGAGATAAATGTTAGTCAGCATACTTTCTTGATAGTGTCACGGGATCATTTACACTTGCCTGAGAGAGTCTGTATCATTTGCATTTCTCGCACTGCCATCTTGCAATACATCTAGCAACAACCTAGATTGTGGTCTGATATTCAGGAGAAGAATGATAGAGGAAGATGTATTTTGTATGCTGTCAGTGTAGACTTCAACTTTCCATGTTATGGAAAAGATGAATAAGTTGGAAGAGGCAGCAAAGCACTGTGCCAACCAGCTGTGTACTCCTGTGATGTGAATGACATTGCTCCTAGATAACATTCCAGTGGTAAAAGCAAAATATTGGAGATGCCAGAAACCTAAAATAATAACACTAAGTTCTGGTGAAAGTCAGCAGAACTGCCTGTCTTTGGAGGGAGAAATCAAGTTAACATTTTTGAGTGCAGTGTGATTCCTCTTCAGAACACCATGACAATATTCATGCTGAGGTTGATCAAGTCTTGCTGAATGCAGAAATGGACTGTTTTATTATATGTTGAGCTGTGAATGGGACTAAAGACTCAGTGACTACCTATTTGTCATTACGATGAGAGAAATTAAGTATTTTAGGTTAAGGTTAGGTCACTGTCCTGAGCACTGCTTTCTGATATCTAGAGATAGACAAAAATTGACATTTAAAAGGTCAATTGCCTATCTCCTCGACCATTAGTCCGCTGTCTATGGCCACCAGCATTCTGGTTAGAGAATTGATCAGAAAGAGATACATCTGTGTAGTTTCTTTGTCCCTATCAGATATCTGTCCCTAAATCAACGTTATTAAACAGACAGTCAGGCCACGAGCCATGTGCCCTTTGTATGCAAGCTGGAAACTGTTTTTCTAATTCTAATAGTGAGTACTGTAACTTGCAGTGAAGGTTGTGGGAAGATGTATACATTTGCTAAAAATTTGGAATGATTTTGATAATGGGGAGAAACTGTTTGCCTGAGAGGAGGATGAATAACCAGAGCACACATTGAGAAATTACGAAGAACCAAAGGGGTGAATTTTATCTTTATAATCTGGAATGAGCTGTCTGAAATAGTGATCAGGGATAATCCCAGGCCTTGAATGATGTGGGCTTTGAGAATTGTGAGAAGTCAATCAAGACCTTTCTTTATAGAGTGAGCTAATGGGTGTAGTGTACTTCTGTGTTGATTAGCTTGTTAATGTAGCCAGGAAGCTTGTCATCAGTAGCTATGAGTCAAATGGTAGATATGTTTCTATCTGGCATCATGCTGTGAATTGCATTCCTGTCATGTGTACACATGGCAAACATGTCTTAAAGTCTAAGGGATATAGTCGTAAATTAAGTGAGACACCCCTCAATCGGAGGGCTCCAGCACAGTTAGGCAATGACAGCCTTCTCTCTCTGCTCCACCTCCCCAAAAAAAAACAATTTTCTCAATCCAGAAGCCTGGGCACAGTTATTCAACCAGTCAGGGCTGTTATACTCAGAATATTCTTCTCTATTGGGTGAGTAGTCAGGAACCCTTTCCAAGCTACTGTCTTTCTTCAAGCTTTGAATATTGTATCCAAGCTTCATCTTTTATAGGTATTTTTTAATCAACCTGTACAGGGATGTTATGGCACATCTCTGGAGCTAATGGGACTTAAACCCAGGTTATCTGGCTCAGAGGTAGGAATATTAACATAGCACCATGAGCCCTCCAACTGCACTTCTAACCTAAGCTTGAGAAAAGTACTGGTGACTATTCTGCCTTGGGTTGGATGGAGATCTAGCGCAGGCTTTTTTTTAAGCTCCTTTGTGGACCAAAAAGAGCAGGAGTAATTCCAGCTATTTCTCATGTCAGCCTTTGCCATTTGATTTCCAAATCCAGGTGTATATGGAAGCTGCACGAATAAAGTAAGTTAGTAATTGGTTCTGTAGTTACTATCATTTTGTGTGATATTTCATAGCAGCAAATGTTGATCAGGCCTTTCAGCAATGAGTTTAAGGAAATGATAGAAAAAACTACAACCATGGAAGATGAACTGTACAATTTAACTTTGCCTAGATTCAGCAATTATCAGACCAAAACCACCTACAAATTTTGCTTTGTGCCACCTTAGCTATAGGTTTACTTGCCAAACAGACAAAAAGCTTATTTTTTGAGTTTCATACCTTTTACCTAAAGTGTTGTGAAAATATTGGCTTGTTGCTGATTCACTAACCTGGTTCACTTTCTTTTGTTTGAAAGGATGATCAAGTTGTTCTTCAGTGCACTACGACCATCATCAAAGCACAGATTAAGCTCTGCCTTTCTGCTGAAGGATTTGGAAATCGGCTTTGCTTCCTTGAAGCTACATCAAATGCAAAGGTATTTTGTTCTCTAAAATAAACATACTTATCCTGAAATTTTCCCCAGTGCATAATTGCAGTTTTTGGGCTGCAGTTCTGACATGTTAACACTGCTTTCTCTTCACCAATACTGCCTGACCTGAGTTTTTCCAGTGATGTCTAATTTTGTTTCTGATTTCCAGCATCTGCAGTTTGGTTTTAGTATTAGAACAGGGTGGCACTTCTTTTTTCCAAGAAGAAATTATTAATTTATCCTGGGCCTATGCCAATCATACAGTGTGAATTTCCTCAATTATTTGTGCTACTGCAAAATATGGCTACCAAAACCACAATTAGCTCTTTGCTATTATTCCATCCCACACAAATTTCCACTATGTGTTCTGAATAGGTGCAAGTGCATGCAGAAAATTTTAATTGTACTTGGACCCAAAGTCACTATTCATTCTTAATTTTTTTTTGTGATGATTTCTGTTTCTATTTCTTTTTGCTTTTCTCTTTACCAAGTTGTGCAGTTTTTTTCTACATTTTAAAATCATTTATAGTTTCCATATCTGGTGATAGGCTAGTCACCAATATCCACTACAAACCCACTAAGTCCCACAGTTATTTGGACGATGCATCCTCACACCCCACTTTGTGTAAAGACTCTTCCATTCCTTTCTTTCAGTTTCTCTACCTCTGTCACATCTATTCTGATGATGCCAGCTTCTCCAATGGACCTTTTGAAATGTCCATCTTCCTCAACCCAAAGATCCTCCACCACCATAGTAGATAAGGCTGTCAGCCTTGTTGGACCCATCTCTCACACTTCTGTCCTTGCCCCTTCTCTTCCCTTCCCTTGCACAACACCTATAGGGTTCCCCTCGTCCTCACTTGCCACTCCACCAGAATCCACATCCAAACGATCATTAGCTGCCTTTTCTATTACCTCAGTGGGATGCCACCACCAGACATGTTCCCCCTCCCCTCTCTCTAGTCAGCACTCCGTCGGGACCATTCCTTCCAGGTCATCTTGGCCGACCCTTCCTCCACTCCCAACAGCTCCCCCCACCCCCGAGGCGTCATCCAACTTGCAGAAGGTGCAACACCTGCCTGTTTATTTCTTCCTTCCTCAATCCAAGGCACTAGATACACCTTCCAGGTGAAGCAGCGATTTACCTGCACTTCACTCAATCTAGTCTACTGTATCTGTTGCTCACAATATGGTTTCTCTACATTGGAGAGGCAAAACGCAGACAGTGATTACTTTGCAAAACTCCTATGTTCTGTCTGCAGAAATGACCCAAAGCATCCAATTGCCTTTCACTTCAACACCCCACCGTATTCCCTGACCAACGTTTCTATGAACTCCAGCAAAGCTCAGCACAAGATGGAAGAACAGCACCTTATTTTCCACCTGAGGACCTGCAGGACTGAAAATCTAGTTCAATAATTTTTAGGGCCTGAGCACTTTCTTCCATATCTTTCTTTCTACCAACCCATACATACCAGGTGTTGTCACCACATGGGCTGTTACCACAACCAATCCATTGTTAGCTACAAATAGTCCTCATTACTAGCTATTGATTCTCCCAGACTGGCCATTATCTATACCTTTGCCCAATTGCTGTTCTTTCTCTCTCACTGGGCTTCATCTCTTCCAATCATTTACTCCTTCACCCCTCTCCTCACCTCATCTTCAGTATTATGCTAAACATTTCCTAGCTGCAGTTAGCTTTGAAGAGGGTTCACTGAACTGAAAAGTTAATTCTGCTTTCTCTGAAGAGATGCTCTCAGACCTGCTGACTTTCTCCAACAACGTCCTTTCTTTTTTACCCTCCCCTGCCCCACTCGTCACCTTTTCTTAGATCACAGCACAAGATTGAATGTGTTACTTTTACCAATTTTAACACTCTTATACTGAAGATTCTTTTTTTTTTAAAAGCCTCCTGGGATATCTGGTTGGCATGGACGAGTTGGACTGAGGGGTCTGTTTCCGTGTTGTACATATCTATGACTCTATGATAATTGCTTTTGAGATACAGTCCGGATGAGAAAATACCATTATCCGGAACTGAAGGACAAAGAGAACAATTGTGAATTTACATTATAACACCATGGTTGAGTCTGAAGTACCTGAAATTACTTTTGCTGTTTTCCATGACAACTAGAATTAAAATTCAGGCTTGTTCGGCTGAATGTGGGACACTCATTACTGAAAAGTGGAACAAAAGAAGAACATTCATAGCAGTCTATGAAAAGATACTGGCATAATGTAGGTTTTCCCAAAAGAATCTCAAATGTAGATTACCTAAACTCTTATGCTTCTAAGGATCTTAGGAACATAGGAGCAGGTAGGTCTATGTATCTTAGCATGCAATAAGGCCATTGCTAACTTCTACATAAACAACTTTCCCACTGTATGACTACACCCCTTGATTCTTTGTTATAGAAGTTTATGGAATAGAATAAGGCCCTTCGGCGCATCTAGTCTGCACTGGTCAAAAACAAGCACCCAACTATTTTAATCCCATTTTCAGCACTTGGCACATAACTGTATGCCTTGACAATGTATGTAGCTAAAACTGCTAAACTGTTATGAGGGTTTCTGCATCTACCAATCTTACACCCACCACTGAGTGGAGGAAAAAGTTTCCTCCCATCCTTTCTAAACTTCCTGCCCTTTACTATAAATCATGACCACAGTCATTGATCCCTCCACTAAGAGGGGGTGGGGGGCTGGGGTGGGGGAGGGGAGGGGGTGGGGGGGAGGGGAGGGGGTGGGTGGGAAGAGAGGGAGAGGGTGGGAAGAGAGGGAGAGAGAGTTCCTTTTCTGTGTATCCTACCTATGCCTCTCCTAATTTAATGCTTCTCAATCACGATAGCATGGTGGCTCAGTGGTTAGCACTGCTACATGAGTGCCAGGGACCTGCATTCGATTCTAGCCTTGGGTGACTGTCTGGAGTTGGCATGTTCCTGAACCTGCATGGATTTCCCCATATGTTCAAAGATGTGCAGGTTAGGTGGATTGGCCATGATAAATATGGGATTGTGGGGTTACTGGGATCAGGTCGGGGACTGGGATTTAAGTGGGATGCTTTTTAGAGGGTTGATGTAGACTCAGTGGTCCAAATGGCCCCCCTCAGCACTGTGTAAGGGTTCTGTGTTGCCCCCTCAGTCTCCTCAGCTTCAAGAAAAGCAACCCAATCTATTCGCTTTGTAATTAAAGCTCTGTAGTCCAGGCAAGTCATGGTAAATCTCCTCCACACCCCTCCAGTGTAATCACAACCTTCCTTCCTATCATTGGATTCAGAACTCTAGCTGTGGCCTAACCAACATTGTATACAGTTCCAGCATAACCTCCCTGCTGTTAAACTCTAAGCCTGGGCTACTAAAGGCAAGTATCCCATATGTCATCTTAACCATCTTTTATCTACCTGTCCTGCAAAAGGAACTGATTGACTTGCATACCAAGGTCCCTCTGATGCTCTGTGCATCTAAGGGTCCTAGCAGTTGTCATGTATTCCCTTGTCTTGTTCTTTTCTGTTCAAGTGCACCACTTCTCAGTTATCCAGATTGAATTCCATTTGCCATTGATCAGTCCATCTGACCAGTATGTTTGTATTCTCATGTAACCTTAAGGCTATCATCCTCACTATGTACAACCCCACCAATGTTTGTATCATCTACAAACCTACTGATCAACCCGTCTACATTTATGAAATTGTTTATATATAATCACAAATAGCAAGGGCCCCACTGCAAAAAAACTCACTGGACACACCTCTCAACCAGCAACCTCTACTTCCTGCAACTCAGCAAATTTTGGATCCAATTAGTCAAATTTCCTTGGATCCATAGGCTTTTATCTTCGCTAACAGTCTCCCTTCTGGGACTTTATCAGCAGCCTTGCTGACATCCAAGTATACAACAATGAATGCATTTCCATTATCTCCACACCTGGTCACCTCTTTGAAAAATTCAATCAAGTTCATCAGACAAGACAAAATCATGCTGACTGTTCATGATTAATTCCTGCTTCTCTAGATGCAGATTAATTTCGTTCCTCAAACTTGCTTCCAATAGTTTCCCCATCAGTGAGGTTAGACTAGCCTATGGCTTCCTGGTTTACCCCTTGTTCCCTTCTTGAATAAAATGGCTGTTCTCCAGTCATCTGGCAATGCTTGTGGCCCTGGAGGAATTGAAATTAATTACCAGAGCCCCTGCCAATTCCTTCCTTGCTTCACACAACAGCTTGCGATACATTTCATTTAGCCTTTGAGATTCATCTACTTTTAAGCTTGCCAAGCTACTTTTTGTCAATGCTATTTTCTTTCAGGATATCACCGTCCTTCTCTCTGGTTTCTGTACCCTTCCTCTCATCAGTGAGTACCAACACAAAATATTAAATTAAGACCCTACCAGCTCCACACACTCTTTACTATTGTTGTCATTGGTGGACCCAACTCTCTTCCTAGTTATCCATTTATCCTTAAAGTTCTGGAAAAATAAAATAAGATTTTCCTTTATTTCACCTTGTTGTTCTTGTGTGCCCCCTTTTTGGTTCCCTACCTTCCTTTTTTAAGTTTCCCTTGCACACTCTGTACTCCCCAGGGCTTCTACTATTTTGAGAACTCCATATCAGCCATAAGTCTCCTTTTTTTTTCCCTCTTCACCCAATTCTGTCTCTTCTTTGTTATCCAGGGATCACATGATTTGGTCACACCCTTTGTCTTTCTTGGAACTTGTTGGCCCTGTACCCTCCCTGTTTCCCTTCTTGAATGCATCCCACTGTCCTGACACTAACTTACCTAAAAGTATCATCTCTTGGTCTGCTCTGGTCAAATTGTAACTCATCTTATTAAATCAGCCTTGAATGTAATGGAGCTTTGATTGCTGTCTGCAAAATACTTCAACATAAACTTAAGCCCAGGTCCTCTGCCTTGAGAACAGTCTTTTTACATTGCTTAAAAAGCTCTCCTTAATGCATTTTAAGAATTTTATTCCCTCTAAACCTGTCACACTATGACAACCCCAGTTAAAATTGGGGAAGGTGAAATCCCCTACTTTAACTACCCTCTTTGTTTTGCACTTGCCTAAAATTTGCTTACACGTCTGTTCCTTCTCTCTGACTGTTGGGGCTCTATAATACTGCTTTTTTTTTGGTTTAAGTTCTGCATGCATGCATACATTTGAAGAGCGTTGTAAGATTTCTTCTCTCTGTACTGCTGTAATTGATTCTCTGATCAATAGTGTGTTATTCCCTCCTCTTTTACCTCTTTACCTGTTCATGCTTGAAGACTATGAATTGACCAGCAGGAGTTATAGAATCATAGTCTCTTCGGTAATGTAAATTACTAATTCAGCCCATTGATTCCCTCCTCCAAGTGAAGCAATCCAGTTAGTCCTATCTCCCCACATGATCCCTGTAAGTTTATTACACATGTCCATCCAATTTCTTTTGAAGTCTTTGTTTGTTTCCCCTATCACACGCTAGTGGGCAGCAAGTCCCTGTTTGAAACCACTTGCTGCATTGGGGAAAAAATGTCTTGCTGCATTTTCCCTGGCATCTCTTTAATTAAATCTTTGTACACAATTCTATGTACCACCAGCTAATGGGAAGAGGCTTTCCTTGGCTGGAAGGTTCTGACATATTTACTTTACGCTTAGTGGCAGACCCATAATGTTTACACAATTCCTTCTCTTTCCCCTTGCCAGCACTGCAAATTGGAAAGTCTAAAGAATCTGACTTCTAAATACTTTACATGCACCACATCCTACCCTACCTGAGCAGCCGGCCTCTTGTAACAATGTTGCCTCAGAGACTGAGGCTTTCACCGCAGCAGTACTGCAGTCCGGCAGACAAGATAGGTCCTTTTTAAGAGGTCAAGGGAGTTCAATTCCAGTGCTTTCAATGGCCACCTCTTCCCCAATCTGTCGTCTCGATCATTCCCAAATTGAGAGAGGTCTTGGCTCATCCCCTATCCAACGAGAAAGCAAGCTGTTCCTGTTGCCCGCTGAAAACAGTTAATTGCAGCGAAGGCATGCAGAAGCTCTAAAGTGATTGTTAAGACCCTTAATTGGTCAATTAATTGGCAGTGGGGCGGGGGAGAATCTACCATTTCCTGCTTTTTGTCTTTAAGCCAATGTTTTATCTGTTTGGTTTAGTACTCTGATTATGTTGCAAGACATTAATGCTGTATATCTACTTGCATAAATTCTGTTCACATTAGTCACAAAACATTAATTTTTTTAATCAGTTGGAATCCACTTTGAAAACTTTTAGTCAGTGTTTTTAAGTGGACTTCATTTGTACACTGGGTTGCCATTTTGGTTTTATTTTATGTAAACTTAGGGATATTATCTTTTTAAATATTTACATTTTGCATATTTCATACAAGTAGCCAAAGCTGATCCAAGTGAACAGATTGATATATAGAAGATATTAATCAGGTAGTTTAAACCTGTTGAGGTACATCTTTAATATGTTTGTTTGTTCTCTCTCCATCATTAGAGCAGGGGTGATGCAGTCCTCATGTGATTCAGCTTTGTTCTGTTTGTTTTGAGGTAGCTACCATGTCACATGTTGGCAAATTCTTCTGTAGTGTAATACTGCCACCAAAATTTCAGTTGTATGCTAAATCAACCTATGCATTTTTCTGTTAACAATTAGAGATTTGATTTTTATCTACTAAGTAAGCAAATACACTTAAAATACACCTGTAATTCAAAAAAACCAAAATCTTCTCAATAACATTCTTGGCAGTATGCAAAATTATATGAATGGAGTTTAGGTGTTTTACCCATTGTGCTTTTCCCACAGTAATTGGCATGCTCCAGTTTGACCATGGAAGATTTTATAAAAGTATAAAAGCAAGATAAGGAATAAATGTCTTTAAAGATCCAAATTATTGTTAATTTTATGCAAGTAACCTGACAATCATGGAATTGAATCTCCATTAAAATGAGTGGTGTAAAGTACAGTAGACTCACATTTCCTTTCTATTTGCAGAATGTGCCTCCAGACCTTGCAATTTGCAGCTTTGTGCTGGAGCAGTCACTCTCTGTGCGAGCCCTGCAAGAGATGTTGGCCAACACAGTTGAAAAGGGCAATGAGGTAGGTTTGCAAAATAAAGTTTTGGATGGGGTAAAATCAAATTTGTTAACCATTTTAACTCCATGCCAATTTATATGGAACATGTCTTGCTCTGAATCAGCAATTTTGAGTTTGTCTTGAAGCTAGTAAAATTATTAAGACTATAGAACTTGATTTTGAGGTTACCTAAATTAAAATGAGCATTAATAAAATACATTAGTTATATAATTTAGTTGTGAGATAACGTGCCTAACCTTGATGGTCTATAGTTGAAATGTTGATTGTAAGAATTATAAACAAAACTTGCAGTGGGTACCATTTTGAGAAAAAGCTTCATAATGTTCTTAACAGTTCCAAATTTTTATTTTATTCTCTGTTTTAGTTACCGAATTTCAATACTACATCAAGTGATAATGTATGCTCAATGAGTGACAAAATTGAAGAATTTACAAATTAGTTTTATCTGATTGGCGTTAGCTGCCCCATCTATGGTCAATGTAGTTCCTGAAATTGATTAATTTGAGTTCTTTTAATGTTGGAAGGAAGGGACATTATGGATTTAATTGAATAATTTCCTAAATGTACAGTTCAGCAGAATACTCTTAAACTAAGACAACTTCACTATTACTGTATGATTATGGATTTAGGACTATATTCATGTTGTGTCTTCTGTTTGCCCCTTTTATTTGTGGAGCTGTGGTCACCTCTGTGACATTTCAATTAAATTGTGCTTGAAGGCATGCCTGAAACTGAATAAAATGTTTCTTTTTGCCCAGGAAACATTTGTATTCAACACTATTATTTTCCTGTAATGTTGAAATATTTTTGAAATATTTTGATTTTGTATGTGTCCAAATAGGATAAAATAGATTACTGTTGTTACTTTGTTTGAATATTTAGTATAGCCTACTTTATTAATTCATCATTTGTATATCCAACAGCTTTTCTATTCCAGCACCTGATTGAGGTGCGAGATCCTTGAGCAAAATTAGAAATCCTGATGATAAAAAAGTGACATTGCATTCAATTTCATAATGCAATACCTGCTAATTGCTACCCTTCAATTCCAGTTCTAATATTATGAACTCCAGATGTATTACAGAAAAATTGTATAACAAAAGACAAATAATCAGGAAACAGATGGGAGAATGATTTATGAGAGAAGACTATTTTGGGAGATGACATTGGTAAAATGTATGAGAGATATTCAACAGTAACTCGGTATTTCATATATTAAATAGAAATGAGGAGGGAAAGGTGTATTTAATTTATTTGTTTCATCAATATTGATGTCATTAGTGAGTGGTCTCAATAACAAATAAAAGTAATAAATGTCAACTTTATCTTCTGTAATAAGTTGGTATTAAAGGTATAATGTGTTTTTCAAACCCATGATTTCCTAATTATTTTAAAACCATAGATTAAAGACATCTGAAATTTTGTAAATTTCTCATTTATAAACAATTTATATGAAATATTCTTATGGTGCATCAAAGAGCGAAATTAAATATGTGATTTGTGATTTATAGCCTGGCTTGTTGGGTTGTCGAGAAACCATATGTTGAGCACGTACATGATATTGCGGATGAGTGGGTCTGGATGGATCATTCATTCCTGCAACATGATAGCTAGCTTTTTCTCATTCTATAGGTTCTTTGCTGTTAATTGTAGACATTTATGCACTAGAAGTTGAAGATATTATTTCCAGTTTCTTTTATAGATACAAAGAGAATAATTAGACTTTATTTCAAAATATTGGCCCAGATGTTTTCAGGTCCCCCAGATTATTGTTTTTGTTGGGGCAAAGTGGGGATGTATATCAACACTGTGGAAATCCAGTAGCTGACTGGAATTGCCCAAGAATTCTGATTTTGATAATTCCTCTGAAAAATTGAAGGTTTTGGAGGTTTTTCACTCATTTAGGTTAATAGGTGCTCAGGAAAGGTTAGAATATTAAAAGCCCTCTCTAACTCCTGGGCAACTATTGAGCAACACTTCTGAGTCACCACTGACTTTAACTCTCCCTGACCTGATTCTTCAACCTGCCCGAAGCACTCAAGCACTTATCCGATAACCTCCATCCACTTGGCACCCCACCTATCTGTTCCACCCACCTATTTACACTTTGTTTATATACTTATCCCTTCACAGTAACTGTCAAAAGTGAGTGTGGGCTTTAAGAGTATAGAATACAGCATTTATTGCTTTTAAAATGGATGTGGCTTTGCAATGATTGTCTCCACTGCTAGCTGCAAGGTTTCCTGGACTGTTCTGTTATTTTGGAACAGGAAGTTTCTGTCCAAGAATGTCCAGAGTAAATTTGATCCAAAATAAGTGTTTAGTGTTTTAACAGTTCAGCATTGTAAATAGGATTTCTGGCCATGACTGGAATTTCTGTGCTATTCTGCATATGTACAGAGTATTTACGGTCAACGACTCTTAAACAAGTGATTTCAGTAAAGAGTCCATTCTCAAGTGCAAATTTAAAACTTATATTGTCTACAAAAAGTATTCTTCAAGGTTGTGCTTGGACAATTTATTTGTTCACATCAAAGCAAATAAAATATCTGTGTGCTTGGGTGAGTAGCACTGTAGCTTTTTAAATGTCTACAGTATGCAATCAACCATTCAAAAGTGCTGATGCACACAATTAATTATTCCAAATATTTCTAGTCAACCCCACGTGCTTCTGCAAAGCATTAAATTTGCCCGCGGTTCAAAAAGTTCACTTAGAAAAGATGGTCGCACTGTTATACGTATATCCGAAGATAGGATAAGAAGCACAGTGAGGCTCAGGAATCTCCAGTTATGCTTTAAAGATTGGTCAGTGCTGGCAAATACCTCAGTCAGTACGAAGGCCTGGCTTGAGTCAGACTATGCCAAAGCAGTGCTGAGGAACCTCTTGCATTCATTGAAATAGATTAGTACAAAGAGCACACTAGCAGTAAGATGTTACTAAATCATCCTGAGATATTTAGACAAATTAACTTTAATCCCACTCAAAGAATTGATTATCTGTCATTAACCTAGGAATTACCTTAAACAATGGCCTCAGCCACCACTAAAGGAATTTATTAATTATTAAATGACCCTTAGAATATCTTCTGTCATGAGCCTGATGGAAATCAGACCCCTTATTCCATGAACTGTCACATGAAAAATTGCCAATTCAGTCTCTAGGATGGTTACTGCTAGACTGTGACCACTGTCTTAAGACGAAAGAAATTCGCACCAGGTTCATCAATGAACAAGAAAACAATTTATTTATTATAACAAATGTATCCTGTAACATAGAGTAGATTATTAATTGTTAATGCAAACTTAAACTATACCCCATTAATATCAAACACACATGCATTTATTCACACAAGAGGGACACACAATCAGTCTTTTTAAGACTATAACAACTGGAAAGTATGGTCCAAAAAGGACATCCATTCCATTGATTCAAAGTTCAATTAAAAAGGGAAATGAGGGGACTTTTCTCAGCTTTTTAAGAAAAGGTTTTGCCATTGATATCACACTTTTGTTAACTGTGGCAGTCCTCAATTCGGCAGTTAGTCAATTAAACTGATGTCCTGGTTTAGATTTAAAGTCTGGTGGTGTTTATTTTTGTTTCTTTTCACAAAGTCTTTGAGTATCATCTCCTTTTCAATTTAAAAACAGAGATTTTGTTTGATGTGGACTGTTTGTTTCTCTCGGTGACCAACTACCATTTACAACCAGTCCAAAGCCCAATGCTGGGCAGTTGCTCATTCTTCCAAAGGCACCTAGTGCTACATATCCCAAAGTATCAAAATCCAGCTTCCAACAAATAAGTGTTCTGGTTAAACAACAAGTTTCAGGACTCTTGCAGATTATCTTCTCCAAAATTGATCATTTAAAAATAACAAAGATGTGAGCTGGAATTTGTTGGCTGAAGACGACTGGGAAACAGGTTGTAGTAAAAGGTAAAGAAGAGGCCAAAGAAGTTATTTTTTTTGAGGCCAGGCCTGGAGTCTAATTGCAGGTTGAGTCTCGATCAAAAGAATTCTAACAAACACAGTGACCCTGCAAAGAGCATTATGTTTAAATAGATAGTAGAAGTCAAGGTCAGTGCATGGAAATTGCCTCCAAGTCAGGAAGAGATTCTGTGCTCAAGCAAATGGCAGTTGTTGAATGGCATTTGAGGCCTCCGGAAAAGGCTATCAGTTTATCAGGGCACAGTCATTATTGAAGTTTTTTCTAGAACTATGTTTTCTGGCAAGGTGAACTTTGGTTGCTGACAATACAGCATGAAGATTTGAAAGCTCCTTGCCTAAACTTGCACACCAGCTTTTGGCAGTATTGAGAGGGAAAAGCTGAATGATAAGTGTTACCACCCGAGTGAACTGAAGACAACCTTGATCGATGGTTCCAGAAAAGCAACCAAGAAATCTACATCTATGCCTATGGCATCATGAAAGCCATTTAAGTAATCTGACCAATTTTGTTATTTTCTTTTATTTATCCCTTAACTGTTTCTTTGTATTTATCTGTCCTCTATGCGAATGGAGCGGAAAACAATTTTTCAGGTTTAAAGCAAAGACATTAATTAGATTATGGTGTTGTTTGATTTTTCTGTTATTGTGTATTTAATAAATTCTGTATTTTTGTTTATGATAAACCAGTTTCAGGAAATTAATTATTCATTAAGTTTGGGATTGGTAATTCGAGCATATGATCAGGAATCATTGGTGTAACTATTTGGTGTGTTTGGGGTTAATGTTACCGTGCTGTGCATAAAGAGGTAGAAAAGCTGTCTGTTTTCATGTTGTAGCATCCCACAGTTTGACTTTTACTTTTTGAGTTGTTTTTAAAAATAATCCACACTTCAATTTTCTGGTTTGCATTTCCAAATAAAATATCTGTGGCTCTTACACCCGTCTCTGCAATATTGAGGTCTCTGCAGCTCCAAACCAATAAAATACTTGAAAACAACCTCAACATTGTGTGGCTTGTGCGAATATATAACCCTTATGTATTTACATTATAGTCATGTGCCCTATTTTATTTAGAGGCTTCTGAGTGGCTTCAGTCCACAGGCTGAGGAGGTAGAAAAGAAGAATTTGAATTTTCACAAGTTCAGGAAATCTCAAATAATTTTCGTCAATAAGACAGATTTTTGAAGTACAACACAGTTAGGTAGAAAATCTGGGCGGCACGGTAGCACAGTGGTTAGCACTGCTGCCTCTCAGCGCCAGAGACCTGGGTTCAATTCCCGCCTCTGGCGACTCTCTGTGTGGAGTTTGCACATTCTCCCCGTGTCTGCGTGGGTTTCCTCCGGGTGCTCCGGTTTCCTCCCACACTCCAAAGATGTGCAGGTCAGGTGAATTGGCCATGCTAAATTGCCTGTAGTGTTAGGTAAGGGGTAGATGTAGGGGTATGGGTGGGTTGCGCTTCGGCGGGGCGGTGTGGACTTGTTGGGCCGAAGGGCCTGTTTCCACACTGTAAGTAATCTAATCTAATCTAAAAAAAAGACTATCCACTTTCCAAATAATGTAAAGCATATTTTTGATTGTGTTCTGAAATGTGAAAAAGACTTTTTTAAAACCAAGGATTATGAAAAGGATTGCTTCACCTAATGAATGTAAATTGCCAAATTCATTGTAAGTGCATTTACTTTGCCTGTTCAGGAAGTTTCTCACAATCAGGAAGGAGAGATCACTTCCTGAGGTAGGCATAGCCTGAGTTTCTGGGATTTTGCAGCAACATGGAAATTCGATGTTGGGAGGGAAGAGATGCAGTTTGCTTGCTTTTTTTGGCTCCGCTTGTAAGGTCTTTTAACAGCATAAATTAAAGCCCAGCATCAGGGACATAGCACAAAACAAACAGATACACCCAGAGGGAAAGCTGCAAGTACATTGGTTGGTAATAGCTGCTATTTTGACTATCTTAGTTACTTTCAGATTAAAGGTGGGTAGGAGAAATATTTTACAGATTTTAAAAAGAAACTAAGAAACCAGTAGGAAATCTAAGATTGTTGTTAAAATGTGTTTTTTTTTAAAAGTAAATAACAGAGATGCAGGGCAAGGTGACATGTTCCCGCATGATGTGGGAGCTGATGGACCCCATTACAGTTCATAGTGTTGGTTGATTGAGGAACTTTGGCTCAGAATTGATAAGCTATAGCCTGATCTTAGAACATTGATACATCAGGGAGGGAGAGTGTAGCCTGGATGCTGTGTTTCAGGAGGCAGTCAGAACTCATGGATTAAGTACTTCAAATTTAGCCAGAGGTCTGGGAAAGGAGGGTATGATTATGAGCAAGGCAGTTAGTGGGATCCAGGAAGTAGTATTGCAGGTCCCCTAGCCCTTGAGCTTGTCTTAACAGGTTTGAGATTTTTTTACTCCCTGTGTAACGAGATTAGGGGACCTTAGGCAGAATGAGCAAACTAGCCATAGTACCATGTTACAGGGAGCTATTTGAGTGGGTGGAGAAAAGAGAAATGTTTTTATTATCTAGTCAGGGGACTAGCTGCTGTTCTCTGAGCAGAATCGGTAGTCCCAAAGGTTGTGTTGTCTGTCTAATGCTTGGGTTCAGGATATCTTTGTTGGGTTGCAGAGGAGCTTGGAGTGGAAGGGAAAAGATCCAGTTGTCATGTTCCATGTAGGTACCAGCAGTATTGGTTGAAAGAGGTTCTGCAGAGGGAATATGAGCAGTTAGGGGCTAAATTAAAATACAGAATCAGTAAATGCCTGAGCCACATGCTAATTGGCACAGGGTCAACAAGATGAAAGGGATAAATGCGTGGTTCAGCGATTGGTGGGAGAAATGTGTTAAAGTTCATAGGATAGTTGACAATAGTATCGGGGGGAAAGGAGGAAGCTGTTCTGATGGGATGGGCTCCACCTGAATCAATTTGGTACCAGAATTATGGCTGGTTACAAATTAGGGTTGTATACAGGGATTCAAACCAAATGGGCTGGATTCAATTGTGTGGAGAATAAGAAACTCAAAGATAAACATTCAGATTGCAGATTGTAATGGGGCTGATTGTTATCAAGTACAGGGCAGAATGTATGAATGTCATTATTATACGAAGGAAACATAGAATTGTGGGGGAATTTGATATTAGAACAAATTTAGAGGCTTTGTATCTTAATGCATGAGCATTTGGAATAAGGTAGACAAACTGACAGTGCAAATTGAGTAAATGATTATGATTCCTAGTCGTTATAGAAACATAGTTACAAGGGGGTCAAAACTGAGAACTAACATTTAGGGATATTTGATCTTTTGGAAAGACGAGACGGTTGGAAAAGGTGCCTGGTAGCACTTGAGATGAAATGAGGACAGTTGTGAGAGATGTTCTAAGCTTGGATGACCTATAGGTCATACGGGCAGAGGTTAAAAAACAGCAAGGGAAAGAAGTCATTAGGAGGAGTATGTAGGAGTCATTAGGAGCCACTGTGGAGGAAATGCTATAAATTAGCAAATAATAGGAACATGTACAAAGAATGGAGCAATAAATATGGGTGACTTTAATATTAGTGTTGAGTAGTTTAATCAAATTGGAAATAGCAAAAGCCCTAAAGACACTGATAAATTCAGAATCCAGCAAAAGAGGATTAAAATGATTTTAAAAAGAGAAAAAGTAAACCATGAGGGCAAACTAGCAAGGAATATACAAAAAAGACACTATGAGCTTCTAAATAGATAAAAAGGAAGAGAGAAGGTCAAAGTGAATTTGGATCCCTTACAAAATAAGCCTGGGACGATGGTTATGGGGAGCAGGAAATGACAGGAGTTTAATAGATGCTTTATATCAGTCTTTACAGTGAAAGGTACTTCAAACATCCCATTAATATTAAAGAGTAGATGGGAGAATTAAGCACCATCTCCATCACCAGAGAAGTAGTATTGGATATAGTAATGGGGCTAAAGGAAGATAAGTTCTCTGCCCTGATGGCTTGCATCCTCGAATTGTAAGAGAGATAGCTACAAGATAGTGACTACAGTGGTTGTAGTTTTCCAAATGTGTCTGGATCTGGAGATGTACCAGAGGATTGGAAAACTGTCTATCTGGCACCTCTGCTCAAAAAGGGAGGGAGGCAAAACGTGTGTATCTATATCTTATCTACCTATAAAGCACACAAGTTGTCAAGTGGAACATAATGTGGAAGTGAGAACAAGAGAACGATATTATTTCAATGGAGAAAAACGGCGGAAAGCCGAAACACAAAAGGACTTGACAATACTTAGGCAGAAAGCTAGTACACAGATGCAGCGTCAGGAAGCCTGATGGAATGTTGGCCCTTGTTTCAAGGGAATTGGACTATAAGTGGGGAAGTCTTATTGCAACCGTACAAGGTTTTGAGACCACTTCAGGAGTACTGTGAACTGTTTTGGTTCCCTTTATTTAAGGAATCATATAAATTTCATTGGAGGCAGTTCAGAGAAGGTTCATTGGGATGGTCCTTGGAATGAAAGGATTGTCTTATGAGCAAAGGTTGAACAGGTTGGGACTGTACTGACTGGAGTTTAGAAGTATGCGGTAATATTATTGAAACATATAGATTCTTCAGGGGCTTGACAGGATAAATTCTGAGAGGATTTTTCCCCTCATAGGTGAGTCTAGGACCAGAAGACAATATCAAAATAACAGTGCTTCAGTTTAAGACATAAGAAATTTTTCTCTGAGGGTTGTGGGATTTTGGAATTTCTTGCCTCAGAGCTGTGGAGCTAGACTTTAAGACTGAGCTGGATTGTCGATCAGTCGGGGAATCAAGGGTTATGGGGAAAGGGCAGGAAAGTGGACATGAGGAATGTCAGAACAGTCATGATCCTATTGAATGGTAGAGCAGACTCGATTGACTGAATACAAACCAAGTTCCTATTTCGTATGCTTTTATGATTTTACAGTGATGTGATATTCAACGATTGGAGGGGTTTGTCCTCTGCCTGACGACAACAATGGGGGTTGGCGTCTGGGTAACTGAACAGCTTGTGAGTGTGAACAGTGTTACTAGAAACGCTCACTAGTTGGTTAATAGTTTACAATCAGTCCGTGCTTGCTGCAAGGAAATGAAACAATCTGGGGAAGAGAGATTGAAGAATAGCACGTCCTGGTAACTGAAAGATCATTTTGATAAACCTTGTGATAGGAGCCATTGAACTGCATTCCCAGCTTTTCCCTCAATCCATAACATAATATTTTTTGTCTGGTGTTTGCCTATATGTATGTCTCGGGCGAGTATTCTGATGTGGTTAGAGTTTTAGTTGGCAGAGTACATGTTGACATTTCATATTGTTAATCTGTCACAAATAGTATTTTGTAACAAATAGTAATTCCTGGTAAATACAGAAACCTGGTCCATGTTTTCTGTTTGTTCGGGTCTAAACAGAAGTTAAAATGGGAAACCTTTCCATACTTTGATAAAATTTTTAATTTTTGTGACAACTCAGAGAAAAGAGAGGCTTGTTTTCCAGCAGAACGCACCAGTGAAGCATGACCACTGCACACCGATAAATCATCAGATAATTTCCTTCAATTTTTTTTTGTTACATAATATTCTGTATTGCCCTGGAGGTCTGACTTTGGTTCCCTTCTCTTTTAGCTCTTGATGGAAGAATGTATTTCACTTGTACCTGATGTAATTCTTTTGGGAAGGGTCTAAATAAATGTTTATTATTGTTGAAATAGATTTACATACATGCCTGAATGAAGTCCATCACCTTTATTCTTCCATAGCAATAGCTTACTCGTCTGATTAAGTCTTGCAAGTATATAGTTTTGAAAAAGAGGGGGATTATTATTAAATGGCTAGTTAGTTTCAATTGATTATGAGTCCAATATGAGCTTGTACGATTTTACAAATTCTAGACCTTTATTATGGAGACTATCTCACTGTTCTGCTGTAACATGTTTCGTTAATGCGAATTCGTTGTAATGTGATTGATGAATTGGGGACACTGTTTCTAAAGTGCGAACTTTCAAAACATCTGTTGGTAGAAACGCGATTACATCGACAACACTTTAAGTGCTGTTTCTAAACTAGTTTTTCTATAATGCGGGGTTGCACAAGAACACAACCATCGCATTATCAAAGAGCTACCTGTATTGCCTGTCTGCAATGTCATGCCAACATTTATTTGCATGCTCAGTATATGCTGACTCATCAAACCAAGCTGTATTTTTATGCAGTGAAGATCCTCTTTAGGTAAGCAGTTACTACATGGTTTGAAATTATTCAGCCTAGGTTGCCCTACTGAATCTATTGTTTAATAATTGAAAAAAGTTACGACTTTTTAGTGGTACATGCTCTGTATAATTCAAGATATTACTCTTAACTGATTTTCTTTTCAACGACTTTGATTCTTCTGTATTCCATTTCTAAACATCTTTCATTGAGCATGCTGAATATGTCACAGTCATCAAATCATGCTTATACGTCAAGGCACTGTTAGTTAATACTTCTTTCACTGTGGTTTCAAATAAAGTTTAAATGTGTCTAGTTATCTGTAAGTACTGTACTATTCACATTGATGTATCAGTGAAATGATAAAACTGGTAAAAAGTGATATATTCCTTGCAGGTAGCTGTTTGGGATTAAAGCATGGTGGTGTGGTGGTAATGTTACTGGGCCAGTAATCCAGAGGCACCTGGTGGACTTTGAATTCAATTAATACGTAAGAGCCTAACATATAGTTAGTCAACTATCATTGTTGTTAAAAACCCATCTGGTTCACTGATGTCCTTTAGAAAAGGAAATTTGCCATCCTTACCTGGTCTGGCCTACATATGACTCTACACCCACATAAATACCGTTGACTCTTAACTACCCTCTGCAATGACTTCGCAAGTCCACAATCCACAGAAGAATAAAAGAGGCTCAATTTTATGTTTTAAACGTGTACTGATTCCTGGAAAGCAGACTGACAGGTGAAGAGAGATGGATTGAATCATTTAGGATTATATTCATTTGAGTTTACAAGAAGGAGAGGGGATGTCATAGAACCCTATAAAATTCTAGAATGGATAAGTGCAAGAAGGATGTTCCAATCTCTGGGGAATCCAGAACGAGGAGTCACAGTGTAAGGATATGAGGTAGGCCATTTAGGACTGAGTTGAGGAGAAAATTCTTCATACAGATTGAGGAGCCTTTGGAATTTTCTGCCGTAGAAAGCAGTTCAGGCCAAAATACATACTGTGTTCAAGAAAGAAATATAGAATTAGAGTATCCTTTACTGTCACAGTGAAAAGTTTGACAATTTTTCACCTTATGGTGTCATCTTAGGTACATGGTGCATAGGTACAAATCTTAGATACAAAAGAAGAATAAAAAAACAAAGTAGTTGCATTATTTTACAGTGATTCATAACAGAAGTTAGTGAAAAGGATAAACATTACATTGCAGTAGCTCAACGCAGGGGCCCCCATTCACACTGCACCAGACGCAGGCCAACACCTGTCCCTGCTGTGCTCCAGTCTGCTCTGCACCGATTGTCGATGCTCCAAGGTAGGTTTTCTCCGGGACTGTCGTCCCCATATCGGCTTCCCCTTGGGGATTGCGTCCCCTCGCCGGCCCCCGCTCTGGGACTGCTTCCCCACGCTGGCCTCTGCTCTGGGACTTTTTCCCCACGCCGGCCTCTGCTATGGGACTACTTTCCCTCGCCAGGCTCCGCTCTGGGACTGCTTCCCTTCGCCAGGCTCCACTCTGGGACTGCTTCCCCTCGCCAGGCTCCATTCTGGCACTGTTTCCCCTCGCCGGCCTCCGCTCTGGGACTGCTTCCCCTCGCCAGGCTCCATTCTGGCACTGTTTCCCCTCGCCGGCCTCCGCTCTGGGACTGCTTCCCCTCGCTAGGCTCCATTCTGGCACTGTTTCCCCTCGCCAGCCTCCGCTCTGGGATTGCCTCCCTTTGCTCTAGGACTACTTCCCCTCGCCAGGCTCCGCTCTGGGACTACTTCCCCTCGCCAGGCTCCCCTCTGGGACTACTTCCCCTCGCCAGGCTCCCCTCTGGGACTACTTCCCCTCGCCAGGCTCCGCTCTGGGACTACTTCCCCTCGCCAGGCTCCGCTCTGGGACTACTTCCCCTCGCCAGGCTCCGCTCTGGGACTACTTCCCCTCGCCAGGCTCCGCTCTGGGACTACTTCCCCTCGCCGGCCTCTGGTCTGAAACTCTCATATAGTTGTTGGGGCTAAAAGGATCAAAGGGTATGAGGCACAAGCAGGAACAGGATACTGAGTTAGATGATGCAGCCACGATCGTATAATGAATGGCAGAGCAGGATGAAAGTGCTGAATGGCCTCCACATGTTCCTATTTTCTATATCTTTGGTCTTGACTGCGAAAGGTCTGCTTGCCTGCTGCGTTGGAGGCCCTGAGTCAAGTTAATAGTTATTTTGGTATTATTGGCCCCAAATTTCTGATGGGAGGATGGTCATTACAGAAACATAAATAGGAGTTGTGCCTCGTGACCATGTGGATGTTTTGATGTTGTTGACTGCTGACTCCCTGAGAATAGACCTAAAATTAAAACTTCCTTTAGGCCATTACCTGGCACCTGGAAGCCTCCAGTGAAGTCCCCAACTCTGAATTAGAGTTGTTAACTTTAGAGGGTTCCACTTGACTTTGTTTAATATTGTAGTTACTCAGAAAATGTTAACTGTATTACAACATGTTTTAACTCCTGGGTAATAATTAAACTGACTGCCCCTCTTTGAATCCCAATGACACTTGACCATACCCATTTACTCCTTTTGATCTGACCTCATTCAACTCCTTGCACCCCTAACCTGATACCCCGATTTCTCTAAGCATTCACCTACCAACCTGCCTTAGTACCCCACCCTCTTCCCATCCAGCACCCTAAATCCTTGCCCACCTGGCACAGGAGCCCCTTCCCCACCCAGCATCACATCTGTTCACCCACTTGACACCCTAGCCCCTTGCCCACTCGGCAGAGCACACCCTACCCGAACTAGTACCCCACTTCATTGATTTTGCATATTTGTGTTCACCGGTGTCTATGAAAGTAGCTTGAAAACCTTTTAATCCCGAAGTATATCTGGAATTGTTGTGAAGAAGTGTGTGGTTTCTTGTTTTGATCCACTTTGTTGCTGTCTGCTTGGATTTCTTCACTGGACTTGATTTGCTTCCTTTGAGAGAGCTTCTGGCCCAGAAGTTTGCACATAAAACTCCTCCAGAGAGAAGTACTTTTCTTGTTTAATCAAGATTGAACAGAAATTGGGTTTCTGATCTTGATCAGAGGGGCTGAGCCACATTGGCTCACTTTTTAGAGGTAACATCATTATTTCTTTAAACCAATATTGAGAATTATTTGCTATAATTTGAATGCCCAAAAATTTTACACCAAATAATTTTGATTTGTAACACCTGTCATTGGCTAAATACAATTCATCCTACATCACAGAATACCATTCTGTGTCTCAGTTGTCATAGTTGATACATAGCAATTGTGCTGCCCTTCTGGGTGTAAAATCAAAATTGAATTCATTCATTTGAGACTTTCACATTATGTTTTCCTGTTCAATCAGCAAATATGATTGATCCAAGTAGATCTTTTGGGATATGAGGGTTACTGGCAAGGCCAGCATTTATTGCCCTTATTTTCCTTGCATGTTTATGAGCCTTCTGAAACTGAGTGGCTGTCCACAGGGTAGGTAAGAGGCAACCACATGGAGTCAGATTGGAGTCACATGCACAGTACGTGTTTCAGACAGGTAAGGTGTAGTCCAGGCTTCTGTATTACTATTCTGGTAATGTTACAGCTATGATATTATCTCCCAACAGTTTGATGTTGGCTGATAGTTGCAAGGAACAGTACGTTTTGAATTACATTGGTTAAAAATATAGATAAAAAGCAACTGGAAAATTTGTTACGTGCAGGGAACCCAGATGTATGCACAACTGGTAAATTTTATTAATTTCACTGCAAAATATTACTGTATTTTTGGATATTTTCAAGTAACTGTATATTGCATGAGCAGGACTACGAATCAATAAATGTTAAGTAACAAGTTGACTTTATCTGAAACCACAAGATTGAAGCTGCTCTAGTTCAGAAAAGGGAAGTAACAAAAAGAGTGTGTGTTTGGTGATTACAGTTCATGTCATCATTTTTATTTCTTCATAGCAAACTGTATTTAAGAAAATATTTCTGAACGTGGTTAGTAATTAAGAAGTTATTTTGCTTCCCCACCTGTAACAATTAAAAGGACATAAGATGTCTCCATATCTAGTGATTAACATTCCAAAATGTTCTATGATTATTGCATCAACCACAACCACTAATTTTGGCCACAAGGTATTATACTTTACTGTTTAATTTGACCTAATATATAATCTGCTTTATTTTAGATCACTGTGTCATCAAAATTACTGTTAGAAATTGGACTAGCCAGGGGAAAGTGGGGATAGTCTAAAAAGTAGTGCAAGTTGAAAATAATATACTTTTTCTGATTTTCATTTTTTTTTATCTGCTATGCAAGCCTCTTGATCTGGACAAATGGGTATGTTGGTGTGTCTACTGATCTGTGGTTTTGTTGCTGTGCCCCTTTTATAAACCATTTTAGATCCCTTGTCATAGGTGATTAGCAGTCAGTGCATGAGCTCTAACACATTTCACTTCACTCATAAAGGCCCTGTTCAAACCTTGCATAACAATTTAATTTCGTTGCATTCATTTCACTGCAATGCAGTAAGCTAAATCCTTACTTTACTCTGAAGTTCTGATGTAAAATGGTATAAGTGTGAAGAAATAAGTATATTGTATTTCAGGAAACTAGTTTACTTCTTGTTCTGTGCAATGCACAAAGAACAACTTCTTAACATCTCTGTATCTTTTACTCATAATAATCTTGACCTTTTAATCTTTTTTGCATTCAGATTTCGCTTCTGGGTTCTTGCGTGTTCTGTTCAATTCACTACATTTTATTTTTCACCAAGAAAAAACATTTGGAAAAACAGTGTTCTTTTACCGAGGTTAGGAATGGGTATGGAATTACCTGTTCATGCAATGTAGCTTATTTTCCAAAAAAACTTGATACTTTCACAAGACCTAGATAGATATTAAAGAGGAATATCACTCTGCGGGGGAAATTGTGTCCAGTACAACACAAATATTTTGCTACATCTCCCTGAGAGGCAATATTTGCATTCTTCATACTTGAAGCAAAGCTGGAGATGCCCACAACTGGCACCTATTCAGATGCATTCAGCATTCTTATTCATTTAGATGCTGTTATGCTTACTGAACGTTTGCACCTATTTTCCAACAGTATTTGACTTCTGAGTTCTGTTCCCAATGTTCAGACATGTTGGTGGTTCAGTTTTGATTTGCACATTGGCCTACCTGTTTCAAAATCATCCCATATTTGAACAGGTATCTTCGACTCTGGGGTTCTTCTTGATTTAAACAGCCATTGACATCACTTCCCAGGGATGAAATGTTGTTTTCGATGATTTCCCTCTTCCGTTTTCATATTATATTTTCGGCTTTCGTTGTTCCTTTCCTGAAGATGAAACTCATTGTCAGCATAATTGTTCCTCTGGTGCTTCACCACTAAGACTATCATCTGTTCAACCATAGCTGCCTGATCATATTTTTACCAGTTAACTACACAGGAACAATTGCTGCAATTGAGTCTATTTAAGACTCAGGAATTCCTTTTTGTTTCCATTTTATGTCTTGAAAGAATGAGTGGAGTCTGTGTCCTCTTCAAAGATATTCAGTACGATGAACTATATTATATAAAACCTAGTAAGTGGCTGTCTGAACCTGTTGCATTGTTATTTAAGATCATGGCTGATATTCTATCTGACCCCTCTGTATCCTCATGTTTCATGATTCTTAGTGCCAAAAGTCTAATGATCTTCATATTAACCGGAATTAACGATTGAAAATCCATAATCCTATGAGGTAAATAATTTTAAAGATTCATTACTCGGAAGAAATTTGCTTGTTTCATAGCAAATGGCTGACCCCTTACAAGAGGCTATGAATCCAACTCTAATAGTCTAACTAGGGGAATTAACTTGCAGCAACTACAATGTTAAGCCCTCAAAGAATTTTAATGTTCCAATGAGGGTATGTCTCATTCTTCTAAAGTTCATTTAAATAGCTATTTCATCTCCATCTCACATTGGACAAGGAATCAATGGAGTGTACCTTTGTAACACCCCTCCTAAGGTGAATATAGCCCTCCTTGGATAAGAAGATCAAAACTGTTAAGGGTACTTCTAGTGCTGTCCCACTGATACCCTACATGATTGCATTGAAGTAGTGGCTGCATTTGTAGCTGGCAGATCCAGTACCAATTATTCTTTCTCATGTAGTTCTTCTCTTGTGACAGTTACTTTGATTATTTTCAGCAGCCCTTTCGTAAAGGACTGTGAAATAAAGCAGCCAAAACTGTGATACTTGATCACAACTGTAGTGCAGATCATTTATCATAAATTAACCACATGTGAATTCTGAAACAGTATTGGTCAATAGCTGTTAAAATACAGTATGTTAACTATTTTGTCACGTTTTCTCAGGTTAGAGAAATTCACATTTTATGTTTATCATCTTTCAAAGTCAATTTCTTCGACATTTCCAATCACACAATGCAAATACTTTTAATCCTTGACAAAGACTAATGTTCCTCTTTAACACCACATCTCCTTGATTATTGATGAAAGCAGTCATGCTAATCAGAAGTTTGAACTCTCTACTTTTAGATAATAGTATATTAAATGGTTTCTACAAAATTAATTCTCTGTTTTGATTAATTTAATTTATGTCCTGCATTACTTTGACATTTAGATACTGCTGAAGCTTATTACTGAATTTCTAAGAAAACAAACTTGATTTTTTGGAAGCCAAAAGCACATTCATACAATATCAGAACTTCTGCTTTTTCTCTTGAATTGGTATAATGTTTCAAGACTTTTTCTCCTTGCTGTGTAAATATAGCATACAGCCTGCCACACTTTTTAGAAACACTGTACAATATTTGGCTGAACAGGGCCATTTTCCTCCCAGCGCTTCAACCCTTTAGCAAGCCAAGTACAGTACACGCCACATAAAAACAGCTGCTGGTGCAAGTGGACTTTTAAGTGCTTTGTGCAATTGTATATTATTATACTTAAAGGGATACATCACATCTATACCCCAGGGCATGCCATTTTGTGGCTGCTACACCTACCTAAAATAGAATTTATATATTTTGCAGGACAAAAATAGAAATATTAAAATGAGATTTAGGTAAGCTGCTCTGTAGAGAAATGATTAAGCTGTCTGATTTTACCTGGTGTGTACTGATTTTTTTCTTTGTTTATTTGTGTTGTGGTGATTTTATAACCTTTCACCTGGTAGCTAAAGGGTTACTTACCTAATTCAAATTACTAAAGTTTATAATAACCTTGATTAAATGTGAAATGGTTGTTATTATAATCTAATAACACCATTATTTATCAAATGGAGGTGTTTCATTGCTAATCAGGTAGGTAATTTGTACTGTTTTATCTTAATTCTGTGTTGAAAATTGTAATTAAATGGTATTCTCTTTAGATGTTGCAACCATTTTACAGCTATTCTCATTTATTGTGGATCATTTTCAGGCAGTTATTACTTTATTATTTGCAAATCTGCTTTGAAAGTTTGCAAAGCCTTTTTAAATGTTTTGAAGGGCATAAATAGTACCAATAACAAGTTACCATTAATACAGATGCAGCTCTTAAGCCAATTTGTATGCTAAATGAATAATATTTATTCTGTTTCAAGATTTTGTTTTATTGTTGCATAACTTGTATCATAATTTCTACAGAAATATTAGGCCACAACATAGGAACTCATCTTACTAAAACTTATTAAGAATGAAATAGGAGGGTAAAAAAGGCAAAATAGTCTAGAAATCTGAAATGAAATGAAAGAAAAGCTGATAATGCTCAACATGTATTGCAGCATCTTTGAGAGAGAAACTACGTCTGATGAATTTTCTTCAGAAGTTGCTGGAATCTAAGTAATTTCTTTGTACTTTGACCTGAAAATAAAGAAATTGTGCAAATTGTCAGTGAAATTTTGAGAACAATTTATAACTACTAGCTATAAGATCAACCATTTCTAGTAAAGCGGTTTGGTTGTGGCAGTAGCACAATTGGATAACAACTCTATTTCCCACTCATCCATCCTGTCATAACTTCTCAAAATTCTGTTTTTCAATACAGTTATCATTATTGGTGTTTAGGTGAATAAGAGTTCAAGTCTCAATCTGCTCAAACTGCCTTCATAAGACAAAGTTAAAAATCACAACACTGGGTTATAGTCCAACAGGTTTATTTGGAAGTACCAGCTTTCGGAGCGCTGCTCCTTCGTCAAGTAGCTCGTGGGGAGGGATCATAAGACGCGGAATTTATAGCATAAGATCATAGTGTCATGCAACTGATGTGATATATTGAACAAACCTTGATTGCTGTTCAACAGATAACAGCAATCTAGGTTTGTTCAATATATTGTATCAGTTGCATGACACTATGATCCTGTGCTATAAATTGTGTCATATGATCCTGCCCCACTAGCTACCTAATGAAGGAGCAGTGCTCCGAAAGCTAGCACTTCCAAATAAACCTGATGGACTATAACATGGTGTGGTGTGATTTTTAACTTTGTCCATCCCAGTCCAACACTGGCACCTCCTCTTCATAAGACAAGTCTTTTCTCCCAGAAATCAATCAGTGTCCCTTTTCTGAACTCTTTTAATGCAAATATAACTTTCCTTCAATAAGGAGACCAAAAATATACAAAATAATCCACATGCATTCTCACTGATGTACAACATCACTGCATCAAGATTTCTGCACTTGCAATAAAGGCAAATATTCTATTTACCTTCCTAATTACTTGTTTCATTGCATGCTAGCATTTTGTGATTTGTCCACAGGGATATCTCTAAGGTGCAATATTTATTTTACTGCTGTCTTCCTTTCTATGTACTTATAGAAGACTTTACTGTCTGTTTTAATAGTTTTGCTAATTTTCTTTAAAACTTCAATTTCTTCCTTTGTTTATTGATCCAGTGCTAATATCTACAAGTTTCCCCATCTTCTGAGCTATTGATCTTTTGGAACCTTATGCGTGCTATCTTTCAATTTGATCCCAACCCTAACTTGCTTATTCAAAGATGTTGCATCCTTTTCAATGTTGAGATAGGAAATAACTCTTTAAATTTTGTCAGTACTTCTCTATCATCTTATCTTTAAACCTGTTTCCCCACTCTCCTTCAGCCAATCTTGTTTTTACATTAGTTATAAAGACATAGTGCTGAAAAAACACAGTAGGTCTGGCATAATCTGTGGAGAAAGAAATTTCAAGTCCAGTATGACTAGTCATAGCAATATAGAAAATATGAACAGGAGTATCAGAGTCACTGTGACGCTGGAAAAAGCACAGCAGGCCAGGCAGCGTCTGAGGAGCAGGAGAGTTAATGTTTTGGGCATAAGCTCTTCATCAGGAAAGTGGAGGGGGAAGGGGGCTGAGAGATAAATAGGGGCTTGGGGCTGGGGGTGAGGTAGGTGGGAAGGCAATAGGTGTATGCAGGTAGGAGGTGATTGTGATGGTCGGTGGGAAGGGTGGCGTGGATAGGTAGGAAAGAAGATGGACAGGTAGTCAGGTCAAGAGGGCAGTGCCAAGTTGGAGGGTTGGATCTGAGGTGCTTACAGAGTGGTTCAGGAAACATCTCTGGTCCGCATGCACCAAACAACCTCACCACCCTGTAGCCAACCACTTCAACTCCCCCTCACACCTGCCTAAGGGCACACAAATCCTGAGCACCACCACCAAATCAAAGCCATCTACCAGCTGGAGGAAGAACACCTCATCTTCTGTCTCAGGACCCTACAACCACACGGCATCAATATTGACTTCACCGATTCCAAATCCCCCCACCCCTACCTCATCCCAGATCCAACCCAGCACCACCTTCTTGACCTGACCTACCTGTTCATCTTCCTACCGCTCCACCCTCCCCACCGACCTATCACAATCACCTCCTATCTGCATTCACTTATTGCCTTCCCACCTAGCTTGCCCCCAGTCCCAAGCCCAACACTTACTTACCTCAGCCCTTCCCCCTCCACATTCGTGATGAAAGACTTATGCCCAAAATGTCGACTGTCCTACTCCTCAGATGCTGCCTAGCCTGCTGTGCATTTTTCCAGCGCCACACTTTTCAACTTATCCAATTCAATAGCCTGTTCCTCTTCTCATATCTTTTGATCCCTTTGGCCCCAAAAATGTTATATACAACAACTTCTTGAAATCTCATAATGTGTTGGCCTTGACTGCTCTCTTTGGTCGTGAAATCCCCAGGATCAACACTGTTGGGGTGAAGAAGACCATGACCCCTGATTCTGGATTCTTCCGTCATCAGAAGCATTCTTCCTGCATCTAATCATGTCCTGTTAGAATTTTACAGATTTCTACGAGGTACCCGCCTTCATTATTCTAAACACCAGCAAATATAATCCTAACCAAGTCAACCTCTCTTCATACATCAGTCTTGCCATCCCAGAAATCAGTCTGCTAAATGTTTGCTGTATTTACTATATAACAAGACCAATCTTCCTCAGGTAAGGAGACCAAAAATGCAGACAGTATTCCAGTTGTGGTCTCACCACGGCCCTGTAATATTGCTGAAAGAAATCCCTGATCCTGTACTCAAACCCCGTCTTGCTAGGAAGGGCAACATCTCATTTGCCTCCTGACCACTTGCTGTACCTGCATGCTTACCTTCAGTGACTAGTGCACAAGAACACCCAAGTCTCATTGTACTTCACCTCTTAATTAAAAGCCATTTAGATAATCTACCTTCTTGAATTTTGCTCTCAGGGGAGGCGATAGCCTAGTGGTATTGTCGCTAGACTGTTTATCTAGAAATCCATATAACATTCTTGGGACTTGGGTTCAAATCCCATCACGGCAGATGGTGGAATTTGGATCCAATGAACGTCTGGCGGTAAGAATCTAATGATGACCATGAATCCATTGTCGATTGTTAGAAAGAAACAATCTGGTTCACTAAAGACATTTAGGGAAGGAAACTGCCATCTTTACCTGGTCTGGCCTACATATGACTCCAGACCCATAGCAACTGGTTGATTCTCAACTGCCCTCAGGGAATTAGGTTTGGGAAGTAAATGCTGCCTAGCCAGTGACACCCTCCACTATGAATGAATAAAGCTCCCAAAGTGGATAACTTCACATATATCCAAAATATATTGCATCTACAGTATCTCTGCATCCTCTTCACAGGTTACCCTTCCACCCAACTTTCTGTCATCTGCAACTTTGGAGATATTACACTTAGTTCCATTGTCCTAATCATTAATATATATTGTGACAAGCTGCCGACCGAGCACTGATCGCTGTGGTACTTCACTAGTTATTGCCTGCCTTTCAGTAAAAGACCTGTTTTTTTTTAAGCCTTTGTTTCCTGTCTACCAACACATTATCTATCCATTTCAATACATTACCCTAAATTCCATTTTACTTGCTAATGTTTTATGTGGGATTTTAATCCGCATAAAGTTTCTGAAAGTCCAAATAAGCCATACACTTGCCTCCTCCCCCCCCCCCCCCCACTAACATTGAGTTACATCCTCAAAGAATTCCAGTGGATCTGTCAAACATGATTTCCCTTTTGTAAGTGTATACTAACTGTCTGATTCTGCCACTATTTTCAAAATGCTAAGCTACTAATTCATTTATAATGGACTCCTGCATTTTCCCCACTGCCAACATCAGGCTCACTGGTCTATAATTCTGTACTCTCTCTGCCACTCTTTTTAAATAGAGTGGTTACACTAGCTACTCTCCAATCTGTAGGAACTGTTTCAGAGTCTATAGAATCTTGGATAATGACCAATAATGCATCTACTACATCTAAACCCACTTACTTAGGTACTCTGGGATAGATCCATTGGGACTTACCTGGCTCAATCCCATTAATTTCCCCAATATCATTACCTTACTAATAATGATTTCCTTCTATTTCTCCCTCTCATTGAACTCTGCAATCCCCACCATTTCTGGTATGTTATTCATGTGCTATTTATGTGAACACAGAACCAAAGAATGTATTGAGTTGGTCAGCCATTTCTTTGTTCTCAATTATAAATTGTCCAATTTCTGACTGTAAGGGACCTACATTTGTCTTCCCCAAACTTTTTCTCTTTACATACTTACAGAGACCTTTACAGGCAGTTTTTAAATTCCCCATAAGCTTACAATTTTGCTCTATTTTCCCTTTCTTAATCAATTTATTTGCCCTCCTACATCTCTATGACTCTATAATTTTAAAATGCTCCCATTCCAAATTTTTTTTTTGGGCAATTTGTATGCTTCTTCCTTGCATCTAATACTATCACTACTTTCACTTGTCAGCCATGGTTTAGCCACCTTTCTCATTTTAATTTCGCACCAGACAGGAATGAACAATTATTGCAGTTCACCTATGTGCTCTGTGAATGTTTACCATTGCCTTCCCACGTTCATTCCTTTAAGTAATGTTCCCCAGTCTATCATAGCCAATTCATACCTCATGCATTGTGGGTCCAGAATCTAAATTGAGGAAACTTAGTCTCAGAATCAACTACATCACTCTGAATCCTGATGAGGAATTCTATCATGTTCACTCATCCCCAAGGAGCCTCACACAACTAGATAGTCAATTATTCCTTTCTGATTACAAAATACCATGTCAAAAATGGCCTGATCTCTAATTGTTCCATTACTTATTAGTCCAGAAAACCATCCGTATGGACTCCAGGAATTCCTCCTCTACAGTTTTGTTACTAATTTGATTTGCCTGACAATAGGATCCAGTGAGATATATCTGTTTTGTAGGGAAGTAAGCACAGGAGATTTCTGTAGCACCTGTCTAGTCTTTTTGCTATGCCTGACGGCCACCTTTTCCCTTCTTGCCTTTGCCTGCAGTTTGGCCACCTCTGTATATGTGCTACTCACAACATACTCCAACTCAGATGTTCCACAGTGTTGCTAGCCTCCTCTTCAGCCCCAAAACCCAGGCTTCCAAGAGCTGCAACTGGAACACATCCTACATACATGCTGTCCCCGAGCACTCAAACAGTGCCCGACTTCCTACATAGAGCAAAAGCAGCCCACCATAGCTTTGAGCTCTCTCGCCATGACTTATCTCTTTAAAATGTGATGTAATTAATCTAAGGGTTATGACTGAATCTTGACACATGGAGTCCACATACTTCCTTCCCTCTTGATATGTTCCAGTGTCTGCAGCTTAGCCTCAAGTGCATCAATTTTGAGTTGAAGTCCTTTGACCAGTGCTTGCTGCAGATGTGGCCACTCTAACCACACCACTGTCCAGAAACTCCCACATATTAGAACTGCAACGCATCACCTATAATGTTCCATCTAAGCCACAAGGCTCCACAGTCGCAGTAAGGTTCTGTGCATGCTAACTGGTGTGTTCAGCTTGCCTATGCATTAAATTTCAGTTTCAGAAATAACTGCTGCTCACTGAGAAAACACAATTAAAGGGGTTATTGATCATCTGCACAGTCATCCCTATTCTAGTTGATTAATTAATTTGAATGCTAAGTATTTTAAAAATGAATTTCTTAACTGTAAACTTCTCATTCTAGAATCCAATTTTCTGTCAATTTGTTATGTAATTCATCTCATGTATATCATGGCTTTAACATGGTCATGTTCATAGGAAGAGTAGATCGGTGACAGGTGAGGCCATTTTTATTACAATCTTAGAGCTTTCTTTGCTACTGTTTCTCTGTGGAGAAATTGCTGAAATTGGGAAGGCTCTGAGCAGTAACTCTTACCAGGCAAAATTTCTGTTTATCTGGCAGATTGCTGAGGACTTCCCTAGTTTAACAGAGAACTAGTGTACTCGTGTTAATGAACTAAAAATGTAGCCAAACCGCCGCATCCTTCATGTATATGTGATTGTTGTTTTCTCCATGACAGGAGAAACAATTTGAATTTTGTTATTAATAAGATATTAATCTTCATTTGCTAATGATTTATAACGAGAGTTTCTTGAAAGGGAGAGTCCTGATTAATTAGTTTTTGTAGTCTTAGTACCTACACAGGCACTCTGTCCCAACTCTTCTGCCGTTACATTGACGACTGCATCGGTGCAGCGTCCAGCACCCAGGTTGAACTGGAGCAGTTCATCAACTTAGCCCACAACTTCCACCCCGTCCTCAAATTCACTTGGTCCATCTCGGAGACTTCCATCCCCTTCCTTGACTCTCCATTTCCATCCCCGGCGACAGTCTCAAGACGGACATTTACAATACGCCCACAGACTGTCACAACTACCTGGACTACACCTCCACCCATTCAGAATCCTTCAAGAACTCCATCCTGTTCTCCCAATTCCTCCGCCTCTTCCGCATCTGCTCAGATGAGGAGACATTCCACTCCCAAGCATCCCAGATGTCCACCTGTTTTGAACAACATGCCTTTTCCCCCCTCTGTTATCCAGACAGCCCTCCATTGCACTGCCTCTTTTCCTCATTTCACTGCTCTAAACCTCCCCACGCAAAACACAATAAAGAAAGGGTCCCCTTGTCCTCACCTACCACCCCACCAGTCTCCACATCCAATGCATCATCCTTAAATACTTCTGCCAACTCCAACTAGACTCCACCACCAAGAACATCTTCCCCTCCCCACTCTTCTCTGTCTTCCACAAGGACCGTTTTCTTTGCCAATCCTTGGTTCACACTAGTCTCCTCACCAACACCCCCCAAAACCCTCAAGTACCTTCCCTTGCAACTGTAAAAGATGCAAAACCTGTCGACATACCATCCCCCTCACCTCCATCCAGAGGCCCAAACAGTCTAGTCCTGAAAAAGGGTTACACCCGAAGCATTGACTTCTCCACCTCCTGATGCTGCCTGACTTGTTGTGTTCTTCCAGCCTCCTGCCTGCCTACCTTGGATTCCAATATCTGCAGTTTTGTTTTGTCTCTGTCCTCAGACTTTGTCAGTGTTTGAAAGTCATAGAATCGTACAGCATGGAGACAGGTCCTTCGCCCCAAACTGGTCCATGCTGACCAAAATGTCCATCCGCGTTAACCCCATTTCCCTGCACTTGGTCCATAACCTTCTAAACCTTTCTTTGTTTAATGTATAAACAGAATAACTATAAATTTTAATGCATTCAGATTGTGAAACAAATTAAATGGAATTACTCACAATCTGGGCTTTCTCCTTGTACCTTTCACTCTTGTGTACATGCAGATTGTTCCCAATGACTAAAGTTTGTATGACTCTGCATGATGCAAATGGAGCAGTGTGCCATGGATTAACAATTAGTCTTTCATCACACTATCATGTGCTGGAGAGCTATGTGGTCTCCACACCATGGAGTCTTGCCCACTTTCAGATAGAAATGACTATTGTCAAGCTATTTGCTTTGCACTGTTTGAGCTCAGGACAGACCGTAACTGTAACCAAGAGATTTGAATTGCCAGTGACTGGTTTAAAGGGATTGCATAACAAGACTTTCAAGGTTTAAGACTTGTACTTTAACAAATGAACTAAAAACACCATCAACTAAACATTACCTAGTAAACAACTAATATTCTAAACTTCGGAAAGATGATTGAAATATGCTTTAACTTGACTGATAACCCCAAGCTAAACACCTATTTGCATCAATATGGTCTGCACAGGATTACAATAATCTACACCATTCTCGGTCTCGAGTCAGTGATTACTTCCATGATTTGCCAAGTTATGACATCAAGTGACTATTGAAAGATACTTCCCTCAGTTTCTGATGGATTTCTAAACCAGCTTCAGCAGCAAGATCCATTCTGGGTATTTCTCCTCCCACCATCACCAAGACACATCTTCTGGACTGTTTTGATTATCATAGGATGTGTTTTGTAAAAATCAAATACAGTCCATCCACCTACGTTCTGCTTCGTAGCTCACAGAAAACCTTGCAGCCTCTTCTCTGTGCTGTTTACACCGTTTGCAACCTGATATCTCTCTGAGAGCCCCTACTTCCTCACGCTTCCAGTCTGCAAGTCTGTGCAGAACGAGCCCAGCAGGTCTTGTCTTTGTTTCTAGCTGCCCACATTTTGCCTCTTGTTTTCAGTAAGACTCCTGTTGCCATGGTAACCAGGCCACTCAGGTTTGTTTTAGAGCAAAATTTGTCGAGACAATGTAATCTCTCAAAAAAAACTTGCATTCATAAAAAGGCTAACGGTAGGTTCATTTGCAAACTACAGGGTCAGTAAAATGTTTGACCTGTACAACATTAATGATCTTGTGATGCATTGATTTTTTTCATTGTGTCTTGTCCTGACTCTCTAGATTCAATCCCGTGCCGAGAGCTTGTTGGCTACGGAAGGTGCTTTCTCATGTGATCAAACAGGTTGACTATCAGTCTGTAAATCCTTCCCATATGCTTGATGGTACATGGTAGGAAAGGAAGAGTTTCCTGGTCAACTAGCCTGCAGAATGCAATGGCAAACCATTACAGTACTTTGCCAATAAGCGTGGGCCAATTCAATGAAAGTCCATGACCCCAAAGCTCAGAAATGAGGTTGGAGAAACGGCAGACAACACTGATAAGTAATTGAAATACAAGAGTTCAGAATCTTTTCTGATTTGTTCCAAAAATATCTAACAATGTCTCGCATGAAGGTTATTGCAGTGTTTGTAACTAGGTCAGTCAGGCCGACCTCATAGCCCCGATCAGGGAACTTATATTCTATTAACCTAGTCCCGTCAGGGAGCTCTGGCTTACAGATATAAACAGGAGAATCAGAGGTTCTGTTCTCTCTGAGAGCTAGTTCTGAAGAAGCCAGACCAGCGTCAAGTGCTATGCATGTGTAAATAAAGGGTTGACATGATATCCACCTCTGAGGAGATATCTCAGTTACATGATAGGACGTTCATGAAGTCCCTTACAAAACGTCACAGTGGAAACAAGCAGTCAACTATCACCTCAAGCGTTGTCCCACAGTTCTTTATGGGCTTTCCAAGAGTGAGTTCCTGTGATACATTGATCTAAGTGGCTATTTTTAGATGTTAGTAACTCTCAAATAGACAGGTTGGCGTGTTCCGTCTTTATAAAAACTGTGTATGTTGAATTGTTGATTGATATGAGATTCTTTTTTGTTGTTCAAACAATACCAAAACCCATTCTTCTCTCTTCAGTTAGTTTTGTGTCGATTAATATAGCTTTGGGTGCAGTTGCTTTATGAATACAGACAAAAATAATACTGAGAAATCAGCTGGCTAGAGGCATTGGCCTGTGGTCCAGCATGTAGGTGCTGATTTCTCCAGACAGCTTAGAGTATTCTTTATTGTCAACATTGATTTTCTTTTAAAGTCCAATCTTTAAATTACAGTAGCTTTTACCAACAGTCACATTAACAAAAAGTGTTTTGTTACAGATTTAGTTATTTTTTACTGGTATGTTAGTTTGGAATGCCAAGTTTTGATTAATGAATGTAATCATTTTTGTCCTCTCTATGTGTAGTCTTCTCAGGGAGGAGGCCATCGAACCCTTTTGTATGGTCATGCTATTCTACTCCGACATTCCCACAGTGGCATGGTAAGTCATAGGAATTTTAGCAATATTGCTATTTTAAGGTTATACTCTGCCCTTTTAAAAAAAAATCCTCGAATGATCTTGTTTTAAAACAAAGCTGGTAACAAACTTGGTGAAATGTATTGCTAATAATTGACAGGAAGAAAAGTTTATGGAGTGTCTACCTGTTGCAGTGTAATTTCTCAACCAACATAAACATTTTACTTGTCAAAATGTCATCAAGACTGCAATGTTGAGCAACCATTATATGTTTGCTATTAATTAAACTTCTGCCAGGAAAAATTTACCAGTCTATTGTCTCACTCATAAATTAGTAGGAAATAGAAAATGTATAAAGAGGGGTGGTACGGTGGCTCACTGGTTAGCACTGCTGCCTCACAGCACCAGGGTCCCAGGTTTGATTCCAGCCTTGGGCAGACTATCTGTGTGGAGTTTCACATTCTCCCCGCATCTGCGTGGGTTTCCTCCAGGTGCTCCAGTTTCGTCCCACAGTCCAAAGATACGCAGGTCAGGTGAATTGGCCATGCTAAATTGCCCATAGTGTTAGGTGCATTAGTCAGAGGGAAATGGGTCTGGGTGGGTTACTCTTTGGAGGGTCAGTGTGGACTGGTTGGGCCGAAGGGCCTGTTTCCACACTGGAGGGAATCTAATCTAATCTGCTCGGAGTTTTATTTTATCCATAGAGTTATTTTGAATAGAATTTAGGGGATCAGTGAATTAATTTCTGTACAATTATTTATTCTGTGTTCATATAATGGGAAAAGGTTATAGTGGGATGTCTAGTTTGATTATCCTTTTGATGATCTCCTGAGATACTGAGTGGAGAAATTAAGGACCTCTCCTATCAGATCCTACAAGCAGTTTGATGTGATATGTTCTATGGTCTAGGATGCAAACTACAATTACAGTTTGGAACACTGTTCATTGTCCACTGTGGAGCAGTGTGTACTGTTTACAGTGTGCTCATCTCTGAACAGGTTGATTAGGAAAATAGGTTACATTTTTTAAAAAGCTGACAATTTCTAATTATTTGGCACCCTCTTATTTGATGCTTGTTTTGCCTGCTCGATTCCATAAGAAGCCAGATGCTGAACCCACAAATTCCACATTTACTAATATTCTCACAACATACATTCCTTCTGTTACTAGCATCTTGGTTGCAATACAAAAATAAACGTAACCATAAAACACTTATTCTGAACTAAACTTATGATTGCACCTTGCTATATTGTATACAAGTCAACAATATTTGCATTTCCTTGGTGCCTGTCTTCCATCAGTCTTTACTAGTCCTATTGCCCCACCACAGTGGCACTTCAGTGGTTACAGCACAGCTTGTGAAGGCTGCTTACAGAGACTGCAGGTGATATTTTAAGGTAACCTTGTAGCTGTGACCCTCAAAGTTGAGTTTCAGGCTGCACCAGCATGGACACTCTGAGTTGGTTGACAGATTATGACTTTTGAATAGTCTTGAAGGATTAGTCCTATTTTCCTTGGAATGCAAACTCCTGCTGCACTGTACCACTGCTGTTTCCCCAAGGTGGAACCTGAGCAACCCTAACAGGATGTTGGAGGGTAGATTGTTGAACTCCTGTAACATCTTACGTTGTTTTTGAACTCTGGTATCTGTAGATATGATGACAGCAACCTGAGTCTGCATGACCAGAAATTGAGCTTGAGAGAGAGCAGTCAGAGCTGATGTGTTAGCAACCTGAGCTGGCATTATTGAAATCTAAGCTTTAATTTGGCATGCTGCATTATGAATGGATCTACTGGTGATATCCCGAAGGTAGCCACTGGTTGATTCCTCTAAAAGAATGGCTTCAAGCCCAATTTATTCTGACGAACCTCAGACATCAACCATTTTGTGAGTGAGGGCAAGTGACAGTGTAACCTGTGCATCAGTGTCTTCCTGCACTTCCATTACTTTCATGTCCTCTATTGTGCAGCCAGATCAAAGCTGTTGAGTATCTGAAAGGAGAAAACTAAGGATGTGGTGAAATGATGTGAGGAACGCACTGGATCCCATCCCCCTGCTACACTAGTTTAAACCATACTGAGTGGCACTAGTAAACCTCCCTACCTGGCTATTGTTCCCCTCCAATTTGGGTGCAGCCCACCCTTCTTGTACAGGTCCCAATTGCCTTGGAGGAGATCCCAACGATCCAGATATCTGAAGCCATCCTTCCTACATCTGCTGTTTAGCCATTCATTTAATTGTATTAGCTTTCTACTCCTAGCCTTACGATCAAGTGGCACAGGTCAGAGCACCGAGTACAGGAGTTGGGATGTTGTTTTGTAGCTTTACAAGACATTAGTGAGGCCACTTTTAGAATATTGCATACAATTCTGGCCTTCCTGCTCCAGAAGAAATATTGTTAAATTAGAAAGGGTGCAGAAAAAAAATTTACAAGGATCTTGCTGGGATTGGAGTGTTTGAGTTAGAAGGAGAGATTGGATAGGCTGGGACATTTTACCCTGGACGGCTGGAGACTGAGGAGTGTCCTTGTAGGAGTTATAAAATCATGAGTGGCACGGATAGAGTGAATAACCAAGTTCTTCTTCCAAGGGTAGGGGAGTCTAAAACCAGAGGGTGTAGGTTTAAGGTGAGATGGGAAAGGTTTAAAAGGGACCTGAGGGGCAACTTTTTCACATAGAAGATGGTGCTTGTATAGATTGAGTTCCCAGAGGAAGTGGTAGACATGGGTACAATTACAATATTTAAAAGACATTTGGACAGGTACATGAATAGGAAGGGTTTAGAGGGATATGGACCAAATGGGACTACTTCAGTTTGGGAAATTTGGTTGGCTTGGATGAGTTGGATTGAAGGGTCTGTTTCTGTGCTCAATGACGCTCTAACAGAAGAGTTAAAAGCTAACATCACCTTCAATTCAGAAGAGACCTGAAAATGGCTGGGAAGGGGAACCTGTGAGTATACTGTCATCTTTGCTTTCAAAGAAACCCTGCTGTATGTTACATTCTCAATTATGCTGCACCAGTGATTGAGAGCACTGTTCTTTCGTGAGCAAAAGTAGTTAGGCCCATCCTTCAAAGTGATGTGAAACATTGTGCTGCATGAGAAAGGTGCTCACTAGTAGATTTGAGAGTGATGTTTTCAGCATTGGTAACTGTTTGTTTGAAGGTGAGGTGAGGCTATGAATGTTAAGAATGAGTCCTGTAGTACAGATTATTCATAAATGTGTGATAGGGGTTGATTGCTGACACAATTATCTGGTTCCACTGCCTTCTAACAGTTTCATTGGAAGGTTGATCAGACTCCTTGTGGATTGGTCGCAGCTATTGTCCACTTCTAGACATTGTACCTAGACATCAGCATTAGAAAATCTTTGAGCCCCCCTCTGTGCCTTGCTGTGTCATTCCTATGTTTTTCCCAGGCTAAACCTTACTTTAACAATGACTCCCAGGACCCATCGGAAATTGCACCTTCCACTTTTGAGTGCAGGCTGACTACACGTTTGAGTTCCTTACCTGAGTGTGAAGCCTCAGTAGACAGAGCAGCGCACTGACTGTTGGCTGATCAGAAGCTACAGCAACAGATGAGTTGTACATTGTGATTACCTTCCTGTTTGGAGGATTATGCTTGCACTCTGCCACTGCTTCTCTGCTCCCTAAATTGTTGTAAAGTTTGCTGTTGAACTCTAAGTTGTGATATCAAATCAAAATCTTGCTCAAAAATAACATTGAATTGATTACTTTAGAACAGAAACTCAATTATGTTTGTCTTCAACCAATTATCTCTTTGCCTTGAATCCTCTGAGGGAAAGATTGACTCCTCTTTTCATGTGTTGCTGTGTGGGTACGTGTGTTTCTATGAACCTATTTTCCTTTTGTGCAACTAAAGTTCCAACAAAAGTTTTATTTATGGAATTTATGATTAAAAATCTTGTTATGAGAGTGCATGTAATTTTAAGACTCTTACTTTTTCAGTGTTTCCATGATGGTGACGATTCTTATCATTTTTTTCTTTCCAGTATTTAAGTTGTTTGACCACCTCAAGGTCTTTGACAGACAAATTATCCTTTGATGTTGGGCTTCAAGAAGATGCTTCAGGTAAATTGGAAGAACAAAATACTTGAACTCATAGGCTGCACTTGTTACATATTGTAAGAGGTAGAATTTCTGTGGGGAAGCTGATTCTTGTCTCCCACCATAACTGTAAGCAGCAGATCAGTCAGAACACTGAAGAAATGACATAGATAGCAATTTACTCTTGTGTCTCCAAGGAGTCAGTAATCTTTTACCCATGTTACAGTGAGAAACAGTGAGACAAGAAATAAATTTTATTTGTAGAGGTATTTATTTGCAAAGAAGTAAGGGAAAAAGGATGAAGGTCTGAATTAGATAAAATACTTGGGAAAAACATGCTGGTAACTTGACTTTCTAACAAAAAAAAATTAAATGACATAATTTACAGATGATTTGTGATAGATCAAAGTTTCACATTTGAAGTCACTAATCTTGTATTTGTGGTGTGGTCTGCATACCTTTGTGTATAATAGGCGGGAAGTTGAGGCTTTTGATGACAAAATATTAGAATTTGCTGTAATTAACCCTCTGAATATGACCACTGCTTTGAGACTTAGCCTAAATATAGATTAATACAGGAATCATGAAGTCAGAGTCCTTGATTAATTGTTCCATCACAGCCTGCATCATAGAGCTCACCCTTCCAGAGATGGCAGTCAACCAAGTCAACTGATTTGGCTAGAAAATGCCTTTTTTGATTCTTTATATTACTGTTAGAAAATCCGTAACAAATCTGCATAGAGATATAAAAATAGAAGCAGGAGTAAGCCATACAGCTTGCTGCACTATTCAATTGTGGCTGATCCTGTGACCCCTGGTTCTAGACTACCTGGTTATCAGGAATATCCTTCCTGCAATTATGCTGTGTAGTCCTGTGAAAATAGTCTTGGTCAATGTTGTGTAACTTTTTAATGGCAATCTAAGTATAACTGCTGCTGAATAAATGATCTGACATTGGAAAGTTTGTATTTTGGTATGTTTTTACCTATCTGTTTTATGACTAATTAGACTTTTTAGTTAAAAATCACACAACACCAGGTTATAGTCCAACAGGTTTAATTGGAAGCACACTAGCTTTCGGAGCGACGCTCCTTCATCAGGTGATTGTGGAGGGTTCGATCATAACATGGAATTTATAGCAAAAATTTGCAGTGTGATGTACCTGAAATTATACATTGAAAAATTGATTGTCTGTTAAGCCTTACATCTGTTAGAATACAGTGATAGTTTCACTTTCATGTGTAAGTCACAAAACCTTTTTTTTTAAAGTTGCATTCTTGGGTTAGCTGCTAACAATGGTGATAGCTAGACAATATGTTGAAGGTGTTAGCCCCGTGTTCTCTGTCTATGACCTGATGTTTAGATTGATTCTAATCTAAAAAGTGAGATAACAGAGTTCTACATGAATGTATGCAGTTTTTGAGCAAAGTACAATGTAACTCTGCAAGTACAAATTCACCACACAAAATATATGTGTGCATGTGGGTCTTTGTCTGTCTGTGTGTGTGTGTCTGTCTGGGGTTGGTTGTTTGTTTGTTTGTGTGTGTGTGTAGTGAGTGCAAAGTGTCTTAAGTCTGTGAGGGGGTGCATGTGTGGGAGTGTGTGTGTCTAGAAGGGTGTGCGTGGGTGTCTGTGTGTACCTGTGTGTGTGTGTGTGTGTGTGTGTGTGTGTGTGTGTGTAGTGCAATGTGACATGAACCCAAGGTCCCGGTTGAGGCCCTATGGGTACCGAACTTAGCTTCCACTAACCGTAGACGTTTTAGAACATCATTTGGCAATTATTTACATTTGCTCATGATAATTCAGCTTCTTACCCTAACCAAATTTCTATATCCCAGTCTTAACTTTGCTATCTGAAAATGTTTCTAAAAAGTGATTCAATTAATAGTGCTTTTAATTTCTTGCTTGGATGTCAGTGAGAATTCTTTAAATTGATGGGCTGCTTGGATAGTTTAATCTCATCAATACAGCTAGCTACATGCTGGGGATCATCCTCATTAAACCACACTATTATAAACTACATATTAGGAGAGTCCTTGTAGGACTTTATCTTATGATATGAGTGAGCTTCCTTAATTCGCCATTGACCACACAGTCCAGGCCAGTGTATGTGATAATGTCTGTACATTATAATGAGGGCATTAATAAAGTGAATATCAAATTAAACTAATCTTGTTATCCCAGAGGAAAAATTGATATGGGCGAGAGAGGAAGTGTGTGAAGATTTGTGCTTTTGTTCAAATCTTTATTTTGAAAGAGAATGGAAGTTGTGAAGACCAACATATATCTATATTTCCATTTTGTGTTAAGGGGAGGATAAAGAATTCAGTTAAATTTTAGATTTATTTTGAGAATGGTAATAGAGTTTCTGGAGATTTGTGTCAATGTGGATTTAAGTGAGCTCTTTAAACCCTTGAAGTGAATAATTTAGTGTATCAGAAATAAAACTGCTGTTGGCTAGGAATCCAGTAACATACAAAGTCAGAAGAATCCAGAGGAGTTGAGGAGCAGATGGATTCATTCAGAAAGAAAAGGTCCTTAACAACAGACGTGCTGTTCTTAACAATGTCCTAGCAGTCTGCTCTGAAAAAAAGCCCTGAGTTGCTTAGAAGCAGAAGGCCTTTGAGTTGTCAGAGAGGAAGACATCCTACAAGTGTGTTGAATATAAGTTTAAGGAACTATGTTTAGTGGTAAATGACTAAGTTAACAGCTTGATTAAGGGTCTCGTGAAGAGGAATAAGCTAAATAAAATAGCATTGGGTGAATGCAGAAATTTGCCAAAAATGAACTATTGCAGACATGATATGAGGAGAGGGCTTTAGTGTGGAGACCAGCGTGACCCTTCACTGAAGTTTGAATGTTTAAGGCATTGTCTTTTTTCTTTGTTATTTATTAAGAGACCAGTTCCAAACATTCTTATCTAATGTAGCAGAGTTTGTTTGGTGTACTAAACTTTTTTGTTCATTTATTATAAATATGTTGACAGTCTCTTGTAAATGCGTTCAGTAATTGACTGAAAAAATGGAAGACAAAAACAAAACTTATGGTCTACCAAGCCAGGTCCCACTCTGGGATCTGACTTGTCCAATATTGCCATCAACTGCAATCATAAGAGCGCTCTTCATTCATTGATAAATTTTAAAGAAATAGGACGAAGTTCTAAAAATACAAGAGAATTCTCACTATGAAACTAATTACTGATGTGATACATGCAGGAGAAGCTTGCTGGTGGACCATTCATCCAGCCTCCAAACAGAGGTCTGAGGGTGAGAAAGTACGTGTGGGTGATGATCTCATCCTCGTTAGTGTTTCCTCTGAAAGATATCTGGTAAGTGTATGCTATTTTATACTGTTTTGAATTCAGCGTAAAATAAACTTCAGTGGCAACTGTAACTGCAATAAAATCGTATGTGTCCTGGTTATTGTTGTGATCCCAGACCTGACTGCAAAATGATCTGACCAGGGAGGAGTAACATGTTTTTTTAAAGTTGACAACGTTTTTGAGATTTTAACTGTTTACTAAGTGAATAAAGGCATTTCATGGTTTTTAATGAACAACCATAAGCTTTACCAGACTTCACAAAGTTAGAATAGTTATGCAATCTATATCTGTAGTTTATTTTAAATCCAGAATTAACCTGAAGTAAATGTGAAAATCAAAGGAAATATGGCTATAAGTGCTGCAAATAGCAAATATGATGAGCAGAAGACATTGACATTTTTGTCATCCTTCCCTCACAACCAACCACCCCCCAAAAAAACAACAAAAGAGAAAAGTAAATTGTGTTACCATGGTCGTCAAGTCTTATTAAACCTTCACAAGGGGTTCCAGTTCTTCATTTTTGACAATCTAGCCTTGAAGCTCCCTCAGGAGCCTGTCTAAACTGGATTACTTCAACAAATGCTCCTGTCTGACATTTCACTTTCCTTTCGGGCATTTACATTGGCCTGGGCTCTAGAAACTGCATTCCATTACTTCCTGACAGATACAACTCATGTTTGTCAAACCATTATAAGCCCCTGCTTGTTTTTCCTGAGCTCCAGTCTTCACCAATCGGCTCTTAGGAATTTTTTGCAAGTCTTAACGGCACAAACTATTCAACTATTCTTGGAAGTTCTCCCTGTGACCCAAGTACGCAGAACTTGGGTCACAGTTTTTCAGTTGCTTTCTTAGTAGCTCAGCTAATTAGCTACACTCATTAACATGGAGCCTGTTTCTGTCACTCTTCCTCTCACATGTTATCTGCATGTGACCATTGAAATTCTCTTCAGCGATCTTGGAACTGTTTTGAGTGGTCAGTTGAAAATGTCAGAATAAGCCCTATTGCTATTTCTAGGCTGCTTTGAAAGTAGCCATTTATCAGCCATCGGAGCATCAAGTTCTCCATTGTTACAATATTCAGAAATTGCTTGCTTCCAAAATACAATTGGATACAAAAAAGAATGAATTTCATCACAGTGTGAAGTGATGACATATGTTGGACATTTTTGTTATATGTTTTTGTGAAAAACATTTAGAGGAAATGAACTAGTAAAATATTGCTTACATTTTCAGCAATGTTCGGAGCAATTATTCAAAAGATAATTAAAAAAAAAAGAAATTGTGTTATTTATTAAGATCTGCTTGCTTGTAGAAATAGAAGGCCAGAATAGAAAGGGAAGAACATTTTCTTATAACTGTAATAGGTCCTGTTCAGACATTGTGTGAGGTATGTTTAGGTCCCAAGGTTTCTAAGAGTTATGAAGAGAGATTAATATGAAGATTATTTCCTCCATCCTCAAAGCCTTGCAGCTGTGATTGCCAAAGTACTGCAGCCAGGTTCTACAACGATAATCTGGCAACATTTTTCTTATTTGTAAACTTATATTATTCCTCAAAGTATGCCTTCCCTTGGACATCTCTTGATTTTCCTTCAAGGGCAGTGTCAAACTCTACTGGTAAGGCCCTCTTACCATTGCCATATTTGTCACAAGACTTCCCAACTTTTGAACCTTTCCCATTTGTCTCCTTAACTGCTTGTTGTAACTGCATATTAACTTTCTGTGGTGCATACATTTTGCTTGACCTGCCTGAATCAGAGAAGGTTTTACAGAGTGACTTAGAGTCATACAGTAATGTAGCATGGAATCAGACCCTTCAGCCCAAACTGATCCATGCTGACCATGGTGCCTACTTGTCAAGTTCCAATTGTCTGCATTTGATCCATATCCTTTTAAACTCTTCCCATCCATGTACCTATCAAAATATTTTTAAAATATTGCTTTTATACCTACCTCAACCACTTTCTCTGGTAGCTCATTCCATGTACGTACAGCTAGTGCTGGAGTCTAGGACAAAGGGACGTGTAAAAGTCAAGGATGCAGAAGAATATGGAATGAAGGCAGGTGGGTGAACAGCCGTAGGCTTATTGGAGCTTGAAAAACTGAATGGCATACTCCAGATTCACTGCTGCTTTGGTCATGTTGGCATCACAGACTAACATCTGTATTCTGTCAGCATTCATTAATTATGAATGTGTTTAACAATGAGATAATGACCCGACCTTTTTTGTGCTGTTGATTGAGAGATAGATTTTGACCAGGACACCAGGGATATCAACCTGAATAGGCAGAGTGTTGATTTGACATCCTATTGAAGAACGGCACATCCAACAGTGTGGTACTCCCTTAGTACTATATTAGGCTATAAGTCTTGGGTTTTTTGTGCTCAAGTCTTTGGAGTGGAATGCAAACCTGGGTTCTTGTGGTTCAGACTCGAGATCACAGTTCACTGCTGATGCTTCTCCAAAAATATTGGCGCCACTGACTGGGGCCTCTGCACTACTTGTGGTTACTCCTGGGGATTTTAATTTTTACTTCTTGCCCATAGCAGCCTTCCAGAAAATTAAACTCAATTAATTTTAGATGGATTAATATTTACCGATGGGTTAGCCTCCTCTTAAATATTGTTAATATGGTACTTTGTTAGTAGCAGCAACTCAAAATCTAACTACGTCTCAAACAACAACACAAAATAAAATCTGATCATCATCATATTGTTAACCAATTCATAATGAAAAATGTTGGCAGAATATAGGAGCTTGTCTGTAATGAAGACAGAAAAAAAGCAGAGGAGGATCTGGAGTAAACCATTCAGCCTTTTGAGCTCTAGTAAGAATATGGTTGATCATCCATTCTCATTGGTTCCATTTTTTGTAACACATGTGACTGACAAATATCTATTGATCTTGGATTTAAAATTATTGTTTGAGCTGCCATCTACTTTTTAAACAAGTGTTCCATGTATTACAGAGTTACAATCACAGAGATGTACAGCATGGAGACAGACCCTTCGGTCCAACCCGTCCATGCCGACCAGATATCCCAACCCAATCTAGTCCAACCTGCCAGCACCCGGCCCATATCCCTCCAAACCCTTCCTATTCATATACCCATCCAAATGCCTCTTAAATGTTTGCAATTGTACCAGCCTCCACCACATCCTCTGCAGCTCATTCCATATACGTACCACCCTCTGCGTGAAAAAGTTGCCCCTTAGGTCTCTTTTATATTTTTCCCCTCTCACCCTAAACCTATGCCCTCTAGCTCTGGACTCCCTGACCCCAGGGAAAAGACTTTGTCGATTTATCCTATCCATGCCTCTCATAATTTTTTAAACCTCTATAAGGTCACCCCTCAGTCTCTGACGCTCCAGGGAAAACAGCCCCAGTCTTTTCAGCCTCTCCTTATAGCTCAAATCGTCCAACCCTGGCAACATCCTTGTAAATTTTTTCTGAACCCTTTTAAGTTTTACAACATCTTTCCAATAGGAAGGAGACCAGAATTGCACACACTATTCCAATAGTGGCCTAACCAATGTCCTGTACAGCCACAATATGACCTCCCAATTCCTGTACTCAGTGCTCTGACCAATAAAGGAAAGCATACCAAACGCCTTCTTCACTATCCTATCTACCAGCGACTCCACTTTCAAGGAGCTATGAACCTGCACTCCAAGGTCTCTTTGTTCAGCAACACCCCCTAAGACCTTACCATTAAGTGTATAAGTCCTGCTAAGATTTGCTTTCCCAAAATGCAGCACCTCGCATTTATCTAAATTAAACTCCATCTGTCACTTCTCGGCGCATTGGCCCATCTGATCAAGATCCTGTTGTACTCTGAGGTAATCTTCTTAGCTGTCCATTACACCTCCAATTTTGGTGTAATCTGCAAACTTACTAACTGTACCTCTTATGCTCACATCCAATCATTTATGTAAATGACAAAAAGTAGAGGACTCGGCACCAATCTTTGTGGCACTCCACTGGTTACAGGCCTCCACTCTGAAAAAAACCCTCTACCACCACCCTCTGTCTTCTACCTTTGAGCCAGTTCTGTATCCAACTGGCTCGTTCTCCCTGTGTTCCTTGAGATCTAACCTTGCTAATCAGTCTCCCATGGGGAACCTTGTCGAACGCCTTACTGAAGTCCATATAGATCACATCTACCGCTCTGCCCTCATCAATCCTCTTTGTTACTTCTTCAAAAAACTCCATCAAGTTTATGAGACATGATTTCCCACGCACAAAGCCATGTTGACTTTCACCTCTTTTATCCCTAATCAGTTCTTGCCTTTCCAAATACATGTATATCCTATCTCTCAGGATTCCTTCCAACAACTTGCCCACCACCGACATCACGCTCACTGGTCTGTAGTTCCCTGGCTTGTCCTTACTACCCTTCTTAAAGAGTGGCACCACTTTAGCCAACCTCCAGTCTTCCGGCACCTCACCTGTGACTATCGATGATACAAATATCTCAGCAAGAGGCCCAGCAATCACTTCTCTAGCTTCTCACAGAGTTCTTGGGTACACCAGATGACACCAAAATTGGAGGTGTAGTGGACAGTGAAGAGGGTTACCTCAGATTACAACAGGATCTGGACCAGATGGGCCAATGGGCTGAGAAGTGGCAGATGGAGTTTAATTCAGATAAATGCGAGGTGCTGCATTTTGGGAAAGCAAATCTTAGCAGGACTTATACACTTAAGGGTAAGGTCCTAGGGAGTGTTGCTGAACAAAGAGACCTTTTCCCTGGGGTCGGGGAGTCCAGAACTAGAGAGCATAGGTTTAGGGTGAGAGGGGAAAGATATAAAAGAGGCCTAAGGGGCAACTTTTTCACGCAGAGGATGGTACGTGTATTGAATGAGCTGCAGAGAATGTGGTGGAGGCTGGTACAATTGCAACATTTAAGAGACATTTTGATGGGTATATGAATAAGAAGGGTTTGGAGGGATATGGGCCGGGTGCTGGCAGGTGGGACTAGATTGGGTTGGGATATCTGGTCGGCATAGACAGGTTGGACCGAAGGGTCTGTTTCCATGCTGTACATCTCTATGACTCTATGACCTGATCAGGTCCTGGGGATTTATTCACCTTTATACGTTTCAAGACATCCAGCACTTCCTCCTCTGTAATATGGACATTTTGCAAGGTGTCACCATCTATTTCACTACTTTTTATATCTTCCATATCCTTTTCCACAGTAAATACTGATGCAAAATACTCATTTAATATCTCCCCCATTTTCTGTGACTCCACACAAAAGCTGCCCTGCTGATCTTTGAGGGGCCCTATTCTCTCCCTAGTTACTCTTTTGTCCTTAATGTATTTGTAAAAACCCTTTGGATTCTCCTTAACTCTATTTCCCATAGAAGACGAAAGTGAATACTTACTTTACCAACTATTTTCCAATTTAAGGTAACATGTGCAAATGACTCTTATGGTTCTCCTCACTGCATTCAGTTGATTGAGAAACAACTGATTTTATGGTAATTAATGCCAGTTGCAGTACTTATAAGATTGTAGAAGTAAGTTGGGAAGCAATGAACCATAGGCCAGTGAAAGTACATTGCTTATCACTTGTATTAGTCTGAAAATTATTAGTTCCTCTGTCAGATGAAGTGTCCTTTACTGCAAACAAGAAAACATGATGCTATTAATTTCTCTACATACACTTCCTTTTCTCAGCATTTATCCTGTGCCAGTGGAGATTTACAGGTGGATGCATCCTTTATGCAGACACTTTGGAATATGAACCCTATCTGCTCAGGCTGTGAGTTGGCTGAAGGTTAGTAAAGAAATACGACATATAATCAGTTGCAGATCTAACTGGTTAGTTTAACATCCGATTATAATAAAAGTTTCAATTTCTTGGACTTTAATTGGAATTGACTGGTTGTTAATCCAACAAACTTTGTTACAGAGGAACTTGAGCTTTCTCATGGATGTTGCACTTGAGAAAATATTTATCTTCGACTATGTAGATATGAAGCTGTTTCTCAAACCTACTCTAGATCTTTAATAACTTTCATGGGCTAATCATTTGTTTGGCAGCTCTTGGATTACATAATAAATTGCAAGCAAATCACATGAGGCTGCCAAATATTGATTGACACTTGTTATTATGATTTGAGAGTCAGTTTTACTTGGAGAGAAGTTTTCACTGCCAGCAGAAGAATGTAGATGCTTTGAAAATACTGCCTTTCTAAATTAGAAATGATGCAGCTGCTGAATTAGTTGACTGTGCTGTAATTATATAGTTTAAATCCACCCACATAGAGGTTATAATGGAGATCATGAATGTGGTTCAGGATTATTGCATACGCACATTCTGTTTAATCACATTTCCAAACACCTGTTCACACTACTCAGACATAAGAGTGATTCTCATAGCATCATGCCAGTCATTGATGATTCCAAGCTGTGTGACAGATAGGCCTTTGCAGATATAGGTTCAAAACTAGTGCATAGCTTAAAGAATACCTCTGCATAAAGATTTAAATGGAATTTGAGCTTAATTGTTGAACAATCACTCTAATTATCAAGGCAATGTAAAACCATAATGAGTAATGTCAACTGGGGATCAAGAAATACTTCAAACATAATCCATTGTAACCAAAGTAAATATTTTAAACTTGCATGGATCAGTGTTGTAGTTAATATTGTATATTACAATTCTATATCCATTTTTGGATAATCTATTTTCAGAGGACCAGTGATGACTACATCAAGTTCAGTCAAGATTATCTTGATCTTGAGACTAAGGCTTTTACATTATGAAAAGAGTTTCAAAGTTAAATATTTTACTATTAGGGAGAAGGGAATGTTGAAACCGCGATCAACCAGAACATTAAATGGCTTCAAATATGTGACAAACATTGAGGTGTTTTTTCCTTAGATCTCTTGGCTTAGAAAGGTTATTTTAAGAATGATGACTCTACTTGAAACGGCTTCTAAAATGCAACCAGAAGGAACAGGTGTTTTGTTCTTTGGCTGTGTGAGAAATTGCTGAGAAAAAGCCAATCAAATCAGCAGTTATTTCTAGCAGCAAGAGCAGTCACCAAGTACATCATGATACAGCTAACAGGATATCAAAGAGTTGATTACAGCAGGTACAATCAAAACTTGCCTTATTTGATTGTGTGCCCATGTTATTTTGATCTATTTTTCCTATTTAACTTGATCAGGGATGTTATTATACATCTCTGGAGTAGGTAAGTCTTGAACCCAGCTGCCTTTGATCCAGGGGCAGGGACATTACCACTGTGTCACAAGAAGGTCCCCTATGTTATTTTGAGAGAGACTAATCAGTAGGAGTCAAGTGGATACACTTTTGTTGCAAGAAGTATTTGTTTTAGAAACATTTACCAAAGTAGTGAAAAGTCAGTGTTTGGGGCAATTTGTCCGCCATGTATGTGGTATTATTTTTGTTTTTGAATTAGTTTCAATAACTCACTATTCAACTCACAGTCGGAAATGTAATCTCAAATGTGACTTTTAGAACATCAGAAAACAGTTTCTTTCTCAAGATAATTCTGCAACATTTTTGTACCTGGATTCTGATTGCTTTCCATAGGTATGTCAGGAATAAAAGAATGACGAGAGTTAAATTAGGGCCAATCAAGGATAATAGTGGGAAGTTGTGTGTGGAGTCAGAGGAGATAGGGGAAGCACTAAATAAATATTTTTTGACAGTGTTCACCATAGAAAATGAAAATGTTGGCGAGGAAGATACAGAGATACTTGCATCTAGACTAGAAGAGATTGAGGTTCACAAGGAAGAGGTATTAGAAATACTGCAGAGTGTGAAAATTGACAAGTCCCCTGGGCCGGATGGGATGTATCCTAGGATCCTCTGGGAAGCAAGGGAATAGATTGCCGAGCCTTTGGCATTGATCTTCAAATCATCATTGTCTACAGAATAGTGCCTGAGGTATGGAGGATAGCAAATGTGGTTCGCTTGTTCAAAAAGGGTAATAGAGACAGCCCTGGTAATTACAGACCAGTAAGTCTCACTTCAGTTGTTGGTAAAGTGTTGGAAAAGGCTATAAGAGATAGGATTTATAACCATCTAGCAAAGAATAATCTGATCAGGGACAGTCAGCACGGTTTTGTGAAGGGTAGGTCGTGCCTACCGAATCTTATTGAGTTTTTTGACAAAGTGACCAAACAGGTAGATGAGGGTAAACCGGTTGATGTGGTGTATGTGGATTTCAGCCAAGGCTTTCAATAAGGTTCCCTACAAAATGCAGAGGAATGGGATTGTGGGAGACATAGCAGTTTGGATCAGTAATTGGCTTGCTGAAAGAAAACAGATGGTTGTAGTTGATGGAACATGTTCTTCTTGGTGTCCAGTTACTAGCGGCGTACCGCAAGGGCCGGTGTTGGGTCCACTGCTGTTTGTCATTTTTGTAAATGACCTGGATGAGGGCTTAGAAGGATGGGTTAGTAAATTTGCGGACGACACTAAGGTCGTTGGAGTTGTGGATAGTGACGAAGGATGTAGTAGGTTGCAGAGAGACATAGATAGGATGCAGAGCTGGGCTGACAGGTGGCAAATGGAGTTTAATGTGGACAGGTGTGAGGTGATACACTTTGGATGAGGTAATTGGAATGCAAAGTACTTGGCTAATGGTAAGATTCTTGGGAGTGCAGATGAGCAGAGAGATCTCGTTATCCATGTACACAGATCCCTGAAAGTTGCCACCCAGATTGACAGAGTTGTTAAGAAGGCATATGGTGTTTTGCTCTTTATTAATAGAGGGATTGAGTTCTGGAACCAGGAGGTTATGCTGCAGCTGTACAAAGCTCTTGGAGTATTGTGTACAGTTGGCCACACTTGGAGTATTGTGTACAGTTCTGGTCACCGCATTATAAGAAGGATGTGGAAGCTTTGGAAAGGGTGCAGAGATTTACTAGGATGTTGCCTGGTATGGAAGAAATGTCTTACGAGGAAAGGCTGAGGGCCTTGAGGTTGTTCTCGTTAGAGAGAAGAAGGTTGAGAGGTGACTTAATAGAGACATACAAGATAATCAGAGGGTTAGGTAGGGCGGACAGGGAGAGCCTTTTTCCAAGTATAGGGACGGCAAACATGAGGGGACACAACTTTAAAGTGAGGGGAGATAGGTATAAGACAGATGTCAGAGATCGTTTCTTTACTCCGAGAGTAGTAAGGGTATGGAATGCTTTGCCTGCAACGGTAGTAGATTTGCCAAGTTTTAAGTGCATTTAAGTCATCATTGGACAGGCATATGGACGTACATGGAATAGTGTAGGTGGGATGGGCTTCAGATTAGTATGACAGGGCGGCGCAACATCGAGGGCCGAAGGGCCTGTACTGCGCTGTAATGTTCTATGCTCTGAGGAAAGATCAGTCAACATGGAATATTAACTCTGATTTCTCTCCACAAATGCTAAGTTTTTTTTCCAGCAAATTCTGCTTTTGTTTCTGATTGGGATGTCTTTAAGTCAGGAAAGATTAGAACTAAGTGCGTTCACTTATGAAGTTTAGTGCCTACACTTTTCTGGATCTGAGACCTCCTAATCGGATTCCAAGACAACAGATATCAGTCTATAAGATGGAGTACTAAAGGATAAAGAATGAAGCACACGTGTATCTCCTGCTGGTACCCAAAATTTGCATTAACTTCTTATAGATGTTACAGGATTCCAATTTGCATTTACCGATGAGTCCTCAACTGATTTTTTTTTCTGGGTAATTGAGCTACCTAATTCAAGGCCCTCCCAAAAAGCTAGAGACCCCAATGTGAGTAGGACTGGGTTGTAGAGTTGCCATTACCATTGTGTGACTGCTCCTATTCTTTTCTGATGAAGGTCATTCTATATAAGCTGGATTTTCAAAATGTGGTTAGGGACCAGACAAATGGATGAATTTTCAGTCCTGACTGCACACTGAACTTCATCACTTTTTTAAACTGAAATCAGGCAGGGAGTGAGCTTGCTGCTGTAAGCAAAGCGCCAGCTGCAAATGAGGTAGCAGCCATGTTCAGGGTTGCTTTTTATTGCAAAATCTCCCTACAGAGCCAACGCCATCGATGGTGATGAAAGTGGCCACACAATCTAAATGCTGCTGAAGGGCTTGAGCCTATGCTGGTTGGCTTGTGAAAATTCAGTCTTGCACAATTTCAAACTAACTAGCCAATGTCCTTGCAATGTGCTTGTGTGCACAAGAATAAAAACGAAAAGTAGTATTGTCCACTGCAGATGTTTTAACAAGTTCATTAATGAGCTTAATGTGTTGTTAATTGGCAGCAAATAGGTTTCCAATTTCCTCCCTCCCTAATGGCCATTTTGAAAATTTCAAACTGTCCCAAAGGCATTGAGATTCCAGCATGACCTTCAGGATCACAACTTTGAAATCATGTAACACCAGGTCTTGATGCCCAGTTCTTTTGAAGTTGTGCCCCTGTAAGTGTTAATGACTATTGATTAAATTAATTCACTTGCTTTATTAGTACTGTTAAAAAGCTCTTTATTTGTATATTCTAATTTGCAGATTTTATGTCAGTTACATATTAAAGCTGGTTCCCCATGTTGGCTCAAAATCTCAAATATCTTTAGCATGTTTAAGGTAGAAATAGTTTTAAAGCACATACTTCAATCTATGAGTATCATCAAATTGCTCTAGCCTTTAATATGTTCTCGTAAATCATTTCATAATTGTATCGGTTGTGTTCCTGTTCAATCTCTATAGAGCAGCTCAGCTACTCCCATTCCAGCATCATGTAGCTCGACAAATATTTTCTCTTTAGATGATAATCCAATTCCTTTTAAGTTAATTTATCTAGAAGGAAATATTTAATCTAATATTTGGAAGAAATATGTTGGAATGTAGTCTGATGTATTTCTTAGGTATTAATTATTTGATTCTTCAACTTTTTTATCCAAAGGATACTTGACTGGTGGACATGTACTGCGCCTTTTTCACGGTCACATGGATGAATGTCTCACTGTAGCAGCATTCGATCAAGGTGAAGAGCAGCGCAGGTCAGTTTATCCACTCAATAATTTCACCTCCTGAAATGATTTTATTTCAACTGCAAAGCGTCTGTGTTTTTAAGAGCGATAAAAGTATCCTTAATGTTCAGATTGAGCCCTTAACAAATAACATTTAGTAAAATGAACCAATTGGTATGAATTGGGCCAAACAACTCAGGAAGGCAGCAAGCTACTCCTAGGGTTTTGCTGAGCTGGTGTTTTTGAGTTGGGATAATAATGGGGCACAACAGTTGATCAGTTACTCCAGGCTAAGGGATGAAAACATTGGTTTTAATTTCAGTATCTAATTAATATTCAGTGGCTTGGTGGAAACTTATAGGAGGGGTTTTAATCAGAAAAAACACAGGCTGTTTGGGGGAGAGTTGGTAAAGTTTTTAAAATTAGAATTCTCACCCAGACCCATTTCTAACCTTCTGATTCGCAGTTTTATTTTACCAAGAAAGCGAGTTAGGACTCCATAGGAAGGCTGTGAACCTTTTTGTTTCCACTTTATTCCTTCCCCACTCAAATCTGCCAGTGCAGATCACCATCCATCTTCCCATCAGTATGGGAGCTGAACCTGTCAATCAAGCTGGTTTTGTGGTGTGGAGTGTGGTGAAGGAAGAAACAATTACCAGTCTGATGGTGTCATATTCATGGGTCCTCGATGTGCAGAGGAATCCTGATGTTTGGGTTACCCATGCTGTTCTGATATCCTCCCTCTCCCATACCAGTAGGAGAGGGCATGTCAAAATCTACATTTACTTAGTGTAACACTGAAAACAAAATAAATGCTAGGTTCTGTAAAATGAAATACAGAAAAGATTGGAAGTACTCAGCAGTGATGAAAGATTGTTCTAGATTGGGTATGGGGAACCTTTTTACATTGGATGGCTTTATTTTATTTAACTGAGATCCTATTAAGTTGCATGCTGAGAATTTAACATGTAGAACAGTATGTCATATTTTTGTCAATGTATTTACTAATTTTAATTAAAGCCTGCTAATATATGAGGACTTTAAACAAATTAAAATTCAGCAAAAACACATTTATTTGTTTGCAAAGTTGACAATAGAGCTAATAATAGGTGAAAAACAACCATTTAATGACTTTTTTTGTGATTGCTTATTGCATGATAAGCAATGGTTCCAACATCATTGAACGTAACTTTAATTGGTCCTCCAGGTTAACATCTGTCATCTGAGATCCCAAGTGTGTTTTAATTTGTGTCACAAATGAAAATGTTGATTCGTAACAGGTTGTACCAAAACAAGACTGCATTCGATGAGCATGTTGGTGGAGATGTGGGTATTCAACAGCATCTTTTCATATTTCAATGGGATCCTTCTTAGCCTCAAATAGAGACTTCAGAATATTATCTTCTAAGACCTCAATCAATTCCATCTGTAAATCATCAGGTGCTTTGGAGGCATCAAGCAAGTGCGATTGAAAAGCTAGTTTCAGTGTGAGATCATATTTCTCAAAATCTGCAGGCCTTTCATTGTCATCTTTAATCAGGGAGTCCAGAACAGCTGTGTATTCTTTCACGTTGTGTTTCCTTCATGATTTGTATCCTGTTCATTAATTATCTTTGCCAGTTCAGGAGGGTGTTCAGCTGAAAGTTCCGATTGGGTAAGGAGAACTTTGAAAAAGTCAGCTTCTTCTGAAATGCCTGAAGGTTTAGCTACGTATCATATATAGATTTACTTTTACCTTGACATTATATTACACAAAAATGCAACATTTCTGAAGAAATCCTCTTTTGACAGTTCACATGTTTCATTCAGTTCCTCAAAAAATCTTATGATTGTTTTCGCAAAGATAGAAGTTTTACAAGTATTTGTCATTGTGACAACCAGCGCATTTTAGAATGCTATGGCAGATCCACACTGAACGTTTCATCATCAGGCATGTTGCGAAATTGGCGATGCACTAATGCATTTGCTCGAATGTAGTTTACAATACTTATAACTTTCTTTAATGTTTCACTCAAAATAGTAGATTTGGCACAGAAATTCTGTTGACGCAAAAGGCAATGAAAGGAAATCAAAATATATGGATCTGGCAATTCTTTTTGTAGTAACACAACAAATCCTTCATCATGGAAGGAGCACCGTCTGTGCATACACCTACTAAATGACATTAATGCAGTTTCCCTTCACAGCATTTTTCTGTGAAAATAGTGAAGATGTCAATTTCACATGTCCTTGCGGTAAGGGTACCCAAAGCCATTAACTCCTTGTGGCAATGAAAATCCACAGTTATAACACGAATGAAAAATAACACCTGCGCTGAGTCAGTAATGTCAATGGATTCATCCAAGGCAATCAAATAACACATGCCTTCGCTTTGGCATATTGTATGAAGATGTTCTGTTGCTTTGAAGGCTAATTCATGTTGCTGATCAGTTATGGTCCTTCTTGAAAGAGGTAGTTGTTTGTACTTATTAACCTTATTTAAATCTAAACATCCTACAACTTCAACATTGCATTCTTTTATGATTTACACATCGCTAAATGGCTTACCTCTTCTCCCAAGTATGTATGATACTTTAAAAGTTGCTTCAGTGATGTCACTCCCTTGTCCTGACATCATATTAAATACTTGCTACTGCTTTTGATCTTTCATTTTCTTAAGTGCAGACCTTTGGGATTCTCCTTCCAGTTTAGTGTATTTGTGGTCCTTATGAGTTGCATAATACTGATCTGCATTGTATTTCTTCGCAGAGCAAACACGTCACTTTATCTTTCACTGCAACTGCGTAATACTGCAATTCCCATTTTCATTGAATACATTGTTCACTTGTTTTAATTTTATTTCTCAGTTTTTGACATGACTGGGTTATGAGTAAAATTTTTAAAAATGGTACACAGATTTTAAAAAGGCGGATTTAGTATTTGTGGACAACTAGGCAGAAGGCCACTACTAGTTCCTCAAAAGGCTGCAAGTTCCCCACCCTATTCTAGTTTATTTGAGTTTCTGTTCTAGCTTGATTTCTGGTCTACATGTTAAAAAAAGTTCACTTGCACCTGTAGTACTATATCCCAGCGTGATGCTGCCAAGTTGAAGATGGAAAATGACATTGAAGAAATAAGCTTTTTTTTTCTTGAATTTATTTTGGAATACTC